>NC_060141.1:764081576-764416576 GCF_021461385.2 Schistocerca piceifrons
CACAATACATCTGCATAAGTTAATAAATCAATGGCATCGAATTTTTTATTCATATCATCTATAGTTACTTGTTTTTGGTTAAAGGATTGATTTATCCATCTGCTTTTTTATATGTTTTAATGCAACTGTTAATTTAACACCATCAAATTTTAGTGTAAATTGCAATACATACAAATGTGTCAACAAGTCTATAACCAAAAATGTATCTTCACAGTTGTTGATTCACTCTAGTATTCTTTCACTTACATTAACTTTTTTGTATTCAAATATTTTTAACTTTTATCTTCCTTTAAATCTTCATATTTATCCAATAAATCTTGTATTTCTGATTTCAGTAAATTAGTATCTCTATCATATCTGATTTCAGTAAATTAGTATCTCTATCATATTGTTTGACAGATGTTATATCATTAGATATTCTTGCTGATAATAAGAAACAATTCGTTTTTCAACTTCTTTAGTTTTTCAGTTCCTTTTAAAGCTTTATTTCCCATATCTTTGATTGTGTCAATAAAAGTTTCATCTTCTTTTTTATATTTTTCATCTTTGGTTCTAGGTTCATTTCCCATTTTTAAAATTCTACTTATTGTTGTTACATTACCCTTCTATTTCGATTCGCTTTTTTAACAACCTCTAGAACATATTTTGCGAACATTTACTACCAATAACAATATTAATGATGTTTTTAAAATTTAATATTTATGTTTAATGTTTAATATCTATGTTTAATATTATTTCAATATCTTCCATTTTTAATATTTTTGACATAGTAAATCCAAAATTTTCATTCCAAAATTTAATACATATTTCTTTAAATTCATCAGATTTAAAAACGCTACCAACAGCTTCTTGATATATATGATTCACATTTGTTTTACCTAGTCTAAAAATATATAAAATATTTATATTTACTCTTTATAATTGTTGTGGCTTTTTTGTATGTTTGAACTAAAGAAACACAATTTACTGCTTTATATCTTCCCTTGGTAATATATTCTTCAACTGTATCTAGATCGCCAAGGATAAAATCATCAAATATAACAACTGACATCTTCATATTCTTAGGGAATAATTTCATCAATATTTTCAATGAAACTAGCAACTTTTTATTATTTTTTATTTCAAATTTTACATACCCTTTTATTAATTTTGAGTATTTGGCTGATTTAACTTTTAGAATTAATATTTAAATGAGTAACCTTATCCCAATTTGACCAGCACACAACTAAAATATAATTGTCGATTGCTATTGTGGTTTTTCCAACTTCCACTTGATCGAATCATTTAACATTGAATTGAATAAGGTGAAAATGTACAATATTTATTTTTAATTGTTGGTCACAAATTCGTATTTTGGTAGCCCACATATTTTTTGATTCGTTAATGCTATACCATCTTTTTAACTACATATTACAACAGAAATTAATCTGTTTAATTGGGATGGAGAAACAATAAAAAATCCTGTTCATCAATATACCTTTACAAATTTTTAAAAAATTATTCACATTATGAAACCTAATATAAATATCAAACAAAATAAAATTTTAAATAAATGTATTCTTAAAAGTGCTGTTAAATTATATAGGGATATAAAAGTCAGTATTGACGAATTTTTGGGATTTAATAATCAACCTATTCCAACTAAGAAAAAAATATGGCTAATAATTTACCAAAAGTCACTTGTATTGAATCAATTAATAATCATTTTAATTCAGCTGATGGAATGTTTGCAAAATATCAGAACTAATATCGGGCGCTCCAATAATGTGTAAGTCGTATTTTCCTTCATTTGTTCCTATTCATAAGAATTTCAAGATTAAGGAATAAGTATAACTGACGAGAATTATTATCGATTGATTACAGTGATTCTACCATATTATATTTTTGGAAACGAATTAATAATTATTTAAATAAAGGAATTTCCACATGTTTAAATAAGATAACTTTTTACCTTTTTAAATAATTCTTTATATTTTTCAAAAATAATGATTTCTTAATTCAGAAAATATTTTGCATCTACATAAATGAAGAATTTTACAATAAATTATGTTTTGTTGCCAAGAGGTAAAACTAAACACTTTACAAATAAACTAAATAATGAACAATTGAGAGTATCATTGACATTGAATTTGAAACATTCCCATCTCCTCTTTACATCTCTTTTGTTACTGATAACCTTCCCTTTTACAACAAATTATGTAACCCTTTCTTAGGATTTCTATCTCTTGCTTAATAATAACAAATAAAATCTTCCCTTTGAAATTTATTCTCTTTCTCTATCTTCGCATACAAATTTAATTGCTCCTTATTAAAAGTGATTTTCTGATTATTTCGACGAGACATAGAATGTGTCGTCTTCATGGCCCTCAGTCGTTATCTGCAATAACTCAAAACTGTTCCTTACCTTTTTTACTGTTACTGGATCGCCATCTGACAGCTACATCAAACTGCAACATGAATATACTTACACTGTTTTACTATACTCTATTAGCTGCTGGTGGGGTTTCATAATAAGTGGCTGTATTTATTACCAAAGCTGACGTTATTCTTTAATAGCAAAGCTGACGTTATTCTATAATTAATTTGACTGAAATTACATAATTCATAGTTAAACTTTTTCTTGACAACAATAATATTTTACCAAGTTTTATGTTGATGGTTTTTGCGATGGATTATAATTAGAAATGCAATATTGCTGGCAAAAGTTAATTATATTCTGAATGAAATGCTTTTAGAAATGTTCAAATGGGACTTACTTTTTGCAATAATCTTACAACCAGCAATGCGCAAACATACCTTCAGTAGTCTTGAGTTCCTCAAAAAAATTAATTCAATAATATTAGTTCCTCTCATTATAATAGTTAGCTGATGTCTCTGTACATCCATTTATAATATCTTGTAAATCATAGCTAGTGGCTGGCAGGCATACCGCTCCTCTCAACCTCTCACTTTAGACCTGCTACTGACTTGCTTCACTTCTCGCTTACTACTGACTTCCTACGAATGGTAAAGTGCGGTCTCTCCCGCCAACAATGCTTTGTGGTGCAGACAATCCCTGCTACCATTACAAAATGGATCAATGTGCGATCTTTCCCGCTCTTTTTTTAAAAATGTATCCATACGCGGCCTCTCCCACCCTTTTTAAAACTATACAATTTGCGGTCTCTCTTGTCAACAATACCTCGGTGCAGGCATTCCCTGCCACCACAATTATTTCCAACATGACAAATATTAGTTATTCCTACTTAATCCTATTAATAAAATATAAACATCTTTCATAAATTGTGATTTGACAATAAACAATAGAAATATACACATCTTACATAACCCTCCATTGGGTTTCCTTAAAATTTTCCTACATCGTTAAGTCATTTAGACTTGATGTAAGGAGAAAATTTGATTATAGAAATATGTGTAGTAATAAGTAAGTTAATGATAGAATATTCTATTCAACAAAGCACATACATTTACTGTCATAAGAATTTGTTTTCCTAACAAAGAGAATATTCAGAAGAGTATACATCAAAATATACAAATAATATGACTCAGTAAGTGGGAAGTGTACATTGGGTAGTAAAAGTTATTTATATCTCTAATAGTAATTGATGGCAGGGGTGTAAGGCTAGTTCGCGTCTGTAGAAGAATACTACACGTGCACCCTGGGTAACACTAAATGAACTAGCACTAAAGGCAACCAGATAATTCAGATAATCCTGTGCTGGATCTCCTGGTAAACACATCATGAATGATACCGACCAAATGAACGATGAAGAATTGACTAGAGCACTCGGACCGTGCCTCCGAGTCTGCCACCTAAACATTGAAGGCATAGGTAGGAGCAAATGTGAATTTCTCCAGAGAGTTCTCACTCAGAACAAAATTAATGTAGTCGCGATACAAGAGACTCATGCGGAAAACATAGATCAGCTGGCCTCTAGAGGAAAAATCCCTGAATTCGAGATACTGGGAGCCACCTATCACCGCAATTACGGCGTGGCAACCTACATACGAAATAAGATAGAAAATGCTTCCCTGTGTAAGATATCTACAGACAACAACATACATGAAGTTGCTGTCAAAATTGGCGAGACCACTATAGTTAACATCTATAAGCCTCCCGGCTGTCCATGGCCTCCAGAAGTACTCCAAGAATATCCCCACCCTGCTATCTACGTAGGAGACTTTAATAGTCACCATGAGAACTGGAAGTACGCACGAAACGACCAGAACGGTGAATCCCTGATGAGCTGGAGTGAGGAGACTAACACCCACCTGATTTTCAACGCCAAGGACCGCGGAACATTTCGATCAGCAGGATGGAGACGAGATTATAACCCTGATTTATGTTTTGTCACTAAAAAGAAAAACAACCAACCGCTAGCCGCAACTCGTGAAGTCCTGTCTGTTTTCCCACATAGCCAGCATCGCCCTGTTATCTTAAAAGTCGAAATTAACATCCCAATCATAAAATCCTTTCCTCGCCCACGATGGAATTTCCAGAAGGCAGACTGGGCCACCTTTGCAGAAAACCTTGACAAGTGTCTAGGTTGGATACCCCCGACTAGGGACAACTATGACAGATTTGTGGGAGCAGTCATCGCCACGGCTAAGAGGAATGTACCCAGAGGCTACCGGAAAGAGTACATCCCTGGCTGGAATGAGAGATGCGAAGACCTGTACCAGGAATTTACCGAAACCAACAACCAAGAAATTGCGGACGAACTGTTGCACAGCTTAGACGCAGCTCGACGGGAAAAATGGATGGACACCGTGGAGAATCTAGATTTCACTAAATCCAGTAGGCAAGCATGGACCCTACTCCGTAACCTGGGAGGCAGTAAACGTAAAATAAAAGACACCCACCCGATAACCCCTAACAATGTGGCTGCACACATAGTCAGAACCTCAAGAGCACCAAGGGACAGAACACACACCACGACCGTCAAACGTGAGTTAAGATCCTTAAAACAAAGGGCATCGCCTACCTCCGAATTTTCCCAGCCTATCACAGCGGAAGAAGTTGCAGCAGCCTTGTCAAAAATCAAAAGTGGCAAGGCTCCCGGCTTCGATTGCATCCACCCGGAATTCCTACTTCACTGTGGAAAATATACTAGAACATGGCTCACAAACTTCTTAACAGATATTTTAGAATTGGGTAATATCCCACACCAGCTTAAACGAGCAAAGATTATAGCGATACTAAAGCCAGGCAAACCTAATGATATGCCCCAAAACTACCGCCCTATCGCTCTGCTGAACTGTGTCTATAAGCTGTTGGAACGTATCATCTACAATAGAATAAGCGGAAAAATTCTTGAAGTGGTACCGATTGAACAGGCAGGTTTTCGACCCAACCGCAGTTGCACCAACCAGATCCTCTCCCTAGCAACTCATATAGAGGCGAGCTTTCAGAAAAAACTCAAAACATCAGTAGCCTTTATTGACCCATCAGCCGCTTATGATACCGTTTGGCGACAAGGCCTGATATTTAAGTTGCTGCGGGTCATACCATGTAATAAGCTGGCCAACCTCATTGATAACATGCTCACAGATAGAAGTTTCAGAGTCATAATGGGCGACTTAAAAAGTGACCAAATGAAGCTCAACAATGGTTTACCACAAGGCTCCGTTCTGGCGCCATTGATGTTTAACCTCTACATATCTGACTTACCTGAAACCACTTCTCAAAAATTCAATGGAGGCAACGGAAAACACATTAACTGCGGATTTAACAAAGCTGGGAGATTACTTCTGAAGGTGGAGATTACGGCCAAATGTGACAAAAACGGAGGTGACATGCTTTCACCTCGACAATGCCCAAGCTAAAAGAAAGCTCAACGTTCATTTCGAAAACAGGCAGCTAAACCATAATAATTACCCCAGATATCTAGGCGTCACCTTTGACAGAACCCTAACATTCAAGGAACACCTACGTAATACAGCCGCGAAACTTAAAACTCGAAATAATATCATACAGAAGCTATGTGGGACCACGTGGGGCTCTTCCGCGGCTGTACTGAGATCTTCGGCTCTGGGACTTGTCTACACAACAGCAGAATATGCCACACCGGTATGGCTAAACAGTAAACACACAGGCTTGATCGATGCTCAACTAAACTACACAATGAGGATGATATCAGGAACAATAAAGCCAACGCCTTTACACTGGCTACCTATACTGAGCAACATTCCCCCACCGGACCTGCGCAGAGAGAACGCTCTCTTACGCGAGTATGGAAAAGTGCTGAACAACGAGAAACTGCCAATCCATAAGGATGTTCCTGCCCTGGAGATGAACAGATTGCTCTCAAGACACCCCTCTTTAAAAAAGGCAAAAAATACGCATCCTCTCAACCCGGATTGTGGCAACCTCTGAAAAATGCGGTGGAGAGAATCTGTGCCCCAAAACCTGCAGAATATGCCATGCATCAATGTCCAACCACTAGGATTCAATTTGCCAAGGAAAACTTGGACGACCCTGAATCGAATTCGGACAAATAACGGCAGATGTGCAGACAGCCTCCACAGGTGGGGTAAAATCACCACCCCGAGATGTGACTGCGGTGCGAACCGGCAGACGATTCGTCACATCGTGGAAGATTGCCCTCTGAGACGTTTTGCAGGAGACCCCAATGAGTTTCTGACCGTGACTAAAAGTGCAATAGACTATGTCACAAATCTGGATGTTTGTTTGTGAACTTTTGTTTGTTATATACACTATTTTTAAACACTCTTATATCTACAACTATATGTTACACACTGTGACTACTCTATATTTCTGTGTCTTATGATTTTTATGTCTTTTCTATATGATGTGTTATATGCCATAAGCTAAATAAATAAATAAATAAATAAAAAATAAAATTGATGGCAAAAAATTAGAACATAGTTTATGTTTCATTATAATTTTTTTGCTAAAACTGGCATCTATTGGTACCATATTCAAGGAAGGGGGAAAAAAGGAATTGGATAGCATGGTCAAAGCACTGGCAACTGTCTGTGAATGCACTCAAAAGTCCGTTTCTTTCCCTCACACAGCACAACGCCAGGATTCGCCATGTGATTCCGTCGTCTCTTTGATCCATAGTTTTAGTGTAACCAAACACTAAGTTAACCGTCGACTTGCCTGAGTTGCCGCAGCTACATCAGCTACAAGTTCCAACTCCAATTGTCCATTAGTAGTGATGGTGTGCATCTTGGTATGCAAGCAGCTATTGACATACATCATGACTGTGGTGTGCATCTTGGTATGCCGACACCTCATAGAAAACATCGTAGATTGAAGTAACGTGGGTCACTATTCACTTTGTTTGTGCTCCATAACCATGGGGATGCACAGGAATTAAGGTACAGGTGTAATCATTTTGTCAAAAGGTTCACGGATATGGTTGATACCGTTATTACCAAATTTTACATCATCTCTTTCCTCTGTGCTCATAAAATTATTTATTTTACATTTAAAAGAACAAAATATGTCACCTTGTGTGACAGTAGAAAAAGTTTATAGTTTTAAACAATTACATAAAAACACATTTTCCATCTGTAATGAATTCGGCCTACAATACATATTACATTATGTGACAGTCAATAACATAAACAAATATTTCTGTAAGTGGTATTTAGTAGTACATTTAGGCATCAACATTTTAAATAAGATAGAGAAGTAACTTTTTACAAACTATGTCACTTTCTGTGAGTTTATACGATACATTTCCTCTAAATAAATCATAATCTGGTACTCATATAGATAATTACACAGTGAAGACACTGTTATATTACTTGACAGTTTGTGAATTCACAGTTTTTGAAATATGAAAGTACATTTTGACAAAATATGTCACTTTCTGTGACTTCAGTATGTTCAGTAATGTGTTAGTCAGTTCGAGTCATATTGTCAGTCAACTATATATTATGTTTGAGTTGTGTAGCACACATTGTCATTATTATTTAAGAGAAAACATTTGTATTTTATGTAGAGTGCGAATCGGTATGCTGACATTTGGTGTGATCTGTTTTTCCTATGTCTGTATCTGATGTAAAAGATCTCATGTTCAATGCAGAAAAAAATTTTCGAATAGCAAAGTACATATAGTAAGCAATTTAATGTGGTTTCTCCATCCGTAGTGCTGTGCTGTGCTGTGTCACCTGTTATCAAAATAAACCATTACTAAATTACATTCCTTACATACTAACATCTTCATTCTCCTCTCTCCTTTGTACCTCGTGTCATCTCTCTGCATAGCCTATAATAAAATATTCATTGCTAATAATCATCAGTGCATGGCATGACACCAGTATCTCTCTGTATCTCTCTGTATTACCTATAACAAAATATTCATGGTTAATAATCGACAGTGCACGGCATGACTTCAACATCTCTCTGCATCTGGAAAAAAATCGTCAGGTCTTGGCATGACCTGTTAAGCATTTATCCACATTTCTCCATATTCATTACTTATATTATAATTAAAACTACGTTTATTTTGGTGAACTATGACAACAATGCAGCATGCATGGGTTAAAGAATATATCTAATTGCTACTACTGTATGAAAATTATTTGTACGTGTTATACATTTACTTTTAAAGTAGCCCTGTAAATTGTTTCACTTACCTTACATAATGTGAAATAAATGTCCTGCGAGAACGCTTCTAAGAGTGCTATTAATGTTCAGTGTATTTATCTGCGGTCGAATCGAGGTGACCTGTTGTGCATGTAAATAACCCATTAGTAGCTCACTATTCGGGCTTGCTGGAATGTGCCAAAAAGCTCATTGTTATACTCTGTCTATATTTTTTTTTGTGGTTTTAGGGCGCACAACTTCAATGGTCATTAGCGCCCTGACTACATTAAGAATGCACCGCGAGGTACAAGTTTAAAACAACAACTAAAAGGGAAAATACGATAAAAAACAGACTAACAGGCGTGTATCCCTATAAGAAGGTTTTTCTATTTTAAGAATTTCTTTATGTTTCACATATGATGATTTTCTCTTGATTTTTTTGTTCTGAGTGTCTCAATGTGTACTACATTAGCATGCCGATTATTTCGAATTCTGTACAGTCCTGCGTATAGAAGTTCAATTTTTTTGCATCGTTTCTTCCCTTTGTGTGACAGATAATGAGTACGGACTAGTACCTTATCGCCAATCTCGTACTTGCGTAATCTACTTACCTGCTTCTGCTGTCTCTTCCGACGAGCTGCAGCTCGTTTAATGTTCGCTAGTGCCATGTCTATTATCTCACAATGACGAAGTCTACGCTTCTTTGGAAAAGTAATCATTTCAGTAAGTTTATTCGGTGGGTCTTTATTCGTCAGTATTACAGTTGGTGAGAGCATCGTTGACTCATTAGGTATTGCCTTTATTACTTCCTGAAACTGTGAAATGTATTCGTCCCATGTTGTATGCTTTCTGTGGCAATAAATTCTACAAAGTTTCCCGATCTCTTTCATTATTCTTTCTGACAGGTTAGAAGAACTGTGATATCTTGATATGTAAATTGGTGTTATGTCCTTACTCTCTAACATTTGTTTCCATATGTCTGACCTAAACTGCGGTCCATTATCTGAAATAACCTTCTGTACATGTCCTACTATTGATAGAAAATCTCTTACAAATGCTCTTGATACTGATCTAGCTTTTGTTTTTCTTAGTGGAGAAAATTTTACAATTTTGGATGTCAGTTCTACGGCTACTAGAATACAACTATAACCTTTACTTGTTCCAGGGATTTGACCGAAAAGATCTACTGCTGGCCATGTGTCTTAACTTACCCGGTATGATGGGATACAGTGGTGGAATATTTGATACTGTACATGATTTAGCTTTCCGACATATCTTGCAGGATGCTATAACTTTGCGAATGTGTTTTTCCATATTGTTGAAGTGTCAATTTTGTCGAAGAATTAGAAAGCATTTCCTAGCTCCGTAATGTGCATAGCTTAGGTGCATATACCATATCAATTTGTTTCTGATCCCTTCTGGAATGCATAAAAGCCAATTGTTGCCATCTGGGTAGGAGCGAATAAACAGAATATTTTGATGTATAGTATAATTATGTCTGATTTTTGCGTTGCTCTTGTCTCACCAAAGCGTTAAAATCTCTTTTAGTGTTTCATCTTTCTGGTGTTCTCTCCCCATGTCCTGTAATGCTGATGATATAAAGTTTTCGAAAGCTAGTTGTTCGATATACGTAATACTATGGTTGTTGTAGCCGAAGGTATTTTCTTCCTCTAGTCGTTTATGCTGAATAGATCTTGATAGTGCGCTGGCAACAATATTCAATGTGCCTGGAATGTGTACAATAGTAAAGTCGAACTATTGTAGTTATAATTTCCAACAGCTTAATCTATCATGCGTAAGTTTTGCTGATAATAAAAACTGGATTGCTCGGTGATCGGTACATACTGTGGTGTGTCTTCCACATAGATAATGACAGAATCTCTTAAATGCCCATACTACACATAGCGTCTCTAATTCTGTTACAGAGTAATTGCACTCTGCTGGAGAAAGTATCCTGCTTGCAAACGCAATATGTTTAACGATTGTCTTACCGTCCTCCTCTACTTCCTGGAAAATATGTACTCCTAGTGCTGCAGTTGAACTATCTGTTGCAATGGAAAAGTTTTGTGTTGGGTCAGGATGCGATAACATAGGTGCCCTTAGTAAAGCTTCTTTCAAATTCTCGAATTCAGCTTCAGCGTCTTCATTCCATGACCAAATTGTATTTTTACTTGTCAGCTGGTATAGCAAGGGTGTGTCTAATGCTTTATAATGAATGAGTTTTCTAAAATAATTAATAAGGCCTAAAAAGCTCCGAAGTTCCTTCTTATCTGTTGGCTCGTCGATATCTTTCAATGCTTGCAATTTGTCGGAGTCTGGTGCAATACCTGTTTGTGAAATGATATAACCTAGAAATTTTATTGGGGCTTTTCCAAATTCAGATTTACGGAGGTTTATAGTTATACCATTTTGCTCGAATGCATTCAGTAATTGTTGAAGGGTGTGATTGTGCTGTTTTTCTGCTGTGATTAGAATGCCATCTACATATGCAGTAATTTTTTTTTTAAGATCCTGTGGGAGAATTGTATTCATGCCTCGTATAAAGGCTGCAGACGAAATCGCTAGTCCAAACGGAAGTTTACAAAATTGATAACATTCACCAAAGCAAAGGAATGCCATATACTTTCGGCAATTTGGATGCAACCGGATTTCCCAAAATCCTGATTTGAGATCGAGGGTGGTATATATAGAGGTGCCATGAAACTTTTTCAGTAACTCTTCTAACGTCTGTGGTCAGTCAGTTTCTGTAATGATTATTTTATTAACCTCACATGAATCTAAAACTAAACGGAGTGATCCATCCTTCTTTTCAACGATGTGTAATGGATTTATATATTGGCTTGCTGCTGGTTCAATTATACCCTGATCAATCATTGCTCGTAACTCTTTCTTAACTGCTTCTGTGTATATATGCGGGATTGGATAGTGTTTTGCTTTGAAAGTCTCATGTGGTTTCACCTGAAATTCGTACATAAATCCTGTCATCGTTCCTGGAACATTGTTAAAAACTGTTTCATGTTGTACAAGAATAGTGCGCTCTGTGTCGTCTTTTGCTATACTGTCTCCAACCTTGCATGTAATTGTCTCTAATACATTATACTCCTGTTCCTCTGCCATGTCCTTATTATGTGTATTCGTGAATAGTGTGAGATAACAATCGTTATCTTTAGAATCTGCAATAAACTGGACCCTGTGCAAATTTTGTTCTTCTGAGGATACTGTGTCTTGAAATCTCACTACCACTTCACAGTCTTCCTTCTGTAATGATAGGTATGACGATTTAAAGTCAACCTTTGTGTCGTACTGTACGAGAAAATTCATTCCTAATATTATATCAGTTGTTAAATGTGGAACTATCCAACAATTGTTGTGGAAAGTTTGCCCTGCAAAAACAAACGTTAATTGTGTCTGTCTTTTGACTTCGATGAATTTTCCTGGAAATGCTCCCTTAACTTTAGTTTTGTGTAACGGGAATACTGGATAATAATTATCGCTATTGCATCTGTTAAATGTGTCTTCGTTAATTACGCACATTGGTGAGCCTGAATCAATTATTGCTAAAATATTTTGTGAGTTTAAATTTATCTGGATTATTGGGTGGCATATAGTTTTTTGCATGATCGGTTTTTCTTGTAACAATGTGTCTCACACATCATCGAATGTAATGGCATTCTCTATCGTTATCTTTTCTCTGTCCTTATCCATAGTGTCGTCATTTAGAGATTCATCACAGGGTATCTCTAGTCATAAATGTTCTGACATTTCATTTTCTGTTGGAGAGTGTTGTGTGTTTTCTATGAGCTGCACTGTTCTACCGTTTTGATTATTAGCAGTATGTCATGGATGTAATCTTGTGTCTGGTATATTCATACGATAACTTGGTTGTTGTGCACTGTTTGAATTTCTATGAAAATTATCATTGTAGAATGTCCTTTGCGGTCAGTGTTCGTTTTCTCTTCTTCTGTCGTCATAACTGTGGTTATGCAGTGAGGCATGTGTGTTTCTCTGAAAAGGCTGTCTTCTTGGTTTTGTGTATTTTGTGGCTGACCCATATAATTGTTTGCACCTATCGCCTTTTCTTGGCGATGAGTCATGTGAAAGTATGACCAGTTCGGCATTTCCTGTCTTATATGTGTCGTATTATTTGAATGGCTTTGTTGTTGTCTTAAATTGTAATGTACATTGTTATTATACTGCTGTTAATTGAATCCCTGTGTGTATTCTCGACTAAAGTTTTCATTTTCACTGCGACAGCGTTTATTATGATTGTTATTTCCGCCGCGCGGGATTATCCGAGCGGACTAAGGCGCTGCAGTCATGAACTGTGCGGCTGGTCCTGGCGGAGGTTCGAGTCCTCCCTCGGGCATGGGTGTGTGTGTGTTTGTCCTTAGGATAATTTAGGTTAAATAGTGTGTAAGCTTAGGGACTGATGACCTTAGCGGTTGAGTCCCATAAGATTTCACACACATTTGAACATTTTTGATTGTTATTGCCAAATCGTGTTTGCCCAAAATTATTATTGCTTGGCTGGTTTGCGTTATGTCGCGAAAAGTTCTTATTAATAAACGCATAATCTGCCTGGTGTACCTCTAGCAATGCAGGATGTCTCTAAATGCATACACACTGTACTTTTGCTGGGCTGTTAATAATGACACATTCAATGCTCTGGGGAGTTTTGAAATACACAACTGTATTAACACGGATTGACTGTATGCCTCATTGAGGTATTGGTTTTGATCAGCCATGTACTCGAAAAATTGTGTGATTGTTGGGAAAGTAGAATACTCGAAATTTGGTAGACTAATTAGCAGATCTTTAATGCTACTCTGTGTAGTATCTGACCAATATGCTGCTAGAAATGCTTCCTGGAATGGTGAAACCTTCCCATCTCCTCTTTACATCTCTTTTGTTACTGATAACCTTCCCTTTTACAACAAACTATGTAACCCTTTCTTAGGATTTCTATCTCTTGCTTAATAATAACAAATGAAATCTTCCCTCTGAAATTTATTCTCTTTCTCTATCATCACATACAAATTTAATTGCTCCTTATTAAAAGTGATTTTCTGATTATTTCGACGAAACATAGAATGTGTCGTCGTCATGGCCCTCAGTCGTTATCTGCAATAACCTAAAACTGTTCCTTACCTTTTTCACTGTTACTGGATCGCCATCTGACTGCTGCATCGAACTGTGACATGAATATACTTACTCTGTTTTACTATACTCTTTTAGCTGCTGGTGGGCTTTCATAATAAGTGGCTGTATTTATTACCAAAGCTGACATTATTCTTTAATAGCAAAGCTGACGTTATTCTATAATTAATTTGACTGAAATTACAAAATTCATAGTTAAGCTTTTTCTTGACAACAATAATATTTTGCAAAGGTTTATGTTGATGGTTTTTGGGATGGATTATAATTAGAAATGCAATATTGCTGGCAAAAGTTAATTATATTCTGAATGAAATGATTTTACAAACGTTCAGATGGGACTTACTTTTTACAATAATCTTACAACCAGCAATGCGCAAACATACCTTCAGTAGTCTTGAGTTCCTCAAAAAAATTAATTCAATAATATTAGTTCCTCTTATTATAATAGTTAGCTGATGTTTCTGTACATCCGTTTATAATATCTTGTAAATCATAGCTAGTGGCTGGCAGGCACACTGCTCCTCTCAACCTCTCGCTTCAGACCTGCTACCAACTCACTTCACTTCTCACTTACTACTGACTTCCTACGAACGCTAAAGTGCGGTCTCTCCCGCCAACAATGCTTTGTGGTGCAGACAATCCCTGTTACCATTACAAAATATATCAATGCATGGTCTTTCCCACTCTTTTCTTAAAAATGTATCCATACACGGTCTCTCCCGCCCTTTTTAAGATTTTATCAATTTGCGGTCTCTCTTGTCAACAATACTTTGGTGCAGACATTCCCTGCTACCACAATTATTTCCAACATGACAAATATTAGTTATTCCTACTTAATCCTATTAATAAAATATAAACATCTTTCATATATTGTGATTTGACAATAAACAATAGAAATATACATGTCTTACAATTCTTTTAACTAATGCTCAAAAAAAGAAGGAAACATAAAAATCCGATAGGAACTGATTTATTACACTAGGTATTACCATTACGAAGGAAATTATCGACTATGTTATAAAACGTGAAGTCAGTTTTTTATAGATTTTATTAGCACCATCTGCTCACACTAACCTAAAATATTTTAATTTTAATTAATTGGAAAAACGAAACAGGCATTATCTGGTAATGAATAAGGGAGAAATGGGATTAAAAAATTTCAAAAAAATATAAAGAGTAATAAACATTTATCAAATTTCGATTATAAACGTTGCTAAGGAATTACAAATTAAACATTTTAGTGTCGCTTTTACACTTGATGAATAACCTAATAAAAGAAATTTTTGAATCTGGTATAAGTAATTTGGAGATCTCTAATAATGTTGATACTCATTGGATTTTTTATTATAAATCGGTAAACATTGTTTGACGACAATATACCAATAGAAACACTTAATTACTTCAGAATAAAAGTAATGTACAGAGAATATTCAATCATTAGAATCAAATCTTAGCAACGAATTCGAAACAGAAATCAATACAAAAATTAATAAAAATGAACTAGATAAAACAAGAAATGTAATAGAAAATTTAGTTAAAAATAAATTAGAATTAAAATCATAATTAATTCAAAAATCTATTAAAATGAATTAGAAAAAATTAACGTGAAATAGAACTTTCAATTAAAAAATTACAGAATGAATTAAGAAAAATTTTCCATCAAACTAAGTCTTACATTACTTTTAAAACTGGATGATTAATAGAACTGGGAGATACAGTTAGTGGTCATGATGCTGTTAGCAAGTAATATTTAGTAAAAGGATTAACTGCTCGTATCACAAAGGGTGAATATACAACTCTTCCCATACAATTCAATACTGTTTGAGAATACAACTATTTTCATACAATTCAATAAATATATTACTAAACAAGGAATGACATCAGCTAAGGCAAACTTTCTATCAACTATTACTCACTCTAGTCAGCTATTTAGCCTGTGCCTAAGTAAATGCTATACCAAAAACAAAATAGAAAAAAATGTTGTCAGATTATTTTTCGAAATTCATAATTTCGTTTTATCATTTGTTGTATTCGATATTTCGTTAAGTGTGTTTACAAAATAGTTCATATAACCACTAAATAAAATTTTTAAATAAATGAAATTTTTTTAACTCTGATATTAAAAAAATAGAACAAATCTGTCTAACAAAACAAACCTGTTTCAGCAGATGTTACAGTAATTTTTGTTTGACAATTTCTTGTTAAAATCAAATGATGATGACTGATTAGAACAATGATTAATTTTTTTCTAAGTACAGGGGTTGATTTCTGAAGAAACTCGTCAATATTAACAATTTTAGATAGTTTAAACAAATTAATTAACTAGAATTAAATATTTATGTAATATAACTCGTTGTGAATATTTCAATGAAAACTTGGTGAACAAATTTTGGATTGAAAACAAATTTAAATTTCACTTCCCAAGAAGATTAAATAAATTAATTAATTGTACTAAGATAGATCAGAAGAAAAAATGTCGAAATAATTATTTTCATGATATGAAGTTCCCAAAGTACAAAAAATTTTTTAAAAAACCTAATGAATTTTCATTTTGAAAAATGTAACAAAGTTTTTTTTATAATAAGAATCCAGTTTAAAAAAGGAATTCTAATTTCTTCAAAAATATTAGTGAGCAAGAATTAAATTTTTTGTATACTCCTACTAATGCTGACTATACAAACGCTACAAATGGTCAAAAAATTTCTGCAGAGCTCAGTAATCAATTTAAAATTATTTTGCCAAATTATAAAAAGCAGGAATTGATGAAATAGTTTTCAGTTTTGAAAGAAGGCGATTTTAAACAAGAATATAAAGTTAAACAAGAATATAAAGTTCTACAATTTAGAAATCACTGATATGGTCATTGTGGTTAAAGCTTTTTCTTAAAAGTAATTTTACTGTAAAAGAATTTTTTGATTATTGCAGATTAGATTATATAAAAGGGTATTATAATTTTAATAAAGATAATTAATTAATTTATAAATAATATTAAATCTATTGTAAGAAATGGTATAAAGTTAAGTAAGAATTGGAAATGATTACCTTATTCTAAAATTAAAAATATTGATGACATTTTTTAAAATGATGATTTTAAACCATGACAAGTAGTATTTCTTCTTATAACAATATACTTTTTACGGAAACAAAAAACTGACAACCAATTATACATAATTTTCGTAAAAAACATTTAAAAAATATTACAAACAAATAACTTCGAAAATAATATACATTCTGCTGATCCTATTTATATTTGGAGTAAACAAAACCAACAATTAAGATAAGAGTTAAAAATTTGAAACAGTAATGCTTTGAAAATAAATTTCATATATTTTGTGAATATAAATTGTTGACAAATAATTAGAATAAAAAACTTGGTCATTTACAATTTAGAAATGGGGAGCCAAGTGTTTTAAGAAAAATAGCTAAATTGCAAACTCGAGGATTGTCACAGGAAAATGGGATTGTATTTATTTAAAAAACGGCGATGAAAAATATTTTTGTGGTCTACAAAATCAGCTTTTTATTATTTTGAAAACATACTTATGATCAATGAAAACGTTAGATGCAGTATTGATGAAAAACTTAAAAGATGTTTAATTATCAATTAAAATTTATGATAATGCAAAAATTGTGATAAAAATTGATGTATCCATTAGCGTTTTCTCTTTCGATGAAAAATATCAAGGACCAGACTCATCCAGAATGTAACATTTCTTATTATTTTAAAACAAAGACAATATAGTTACTTGAAAAACTTTATTGCCCACAGGTACAGCAATGTTTGAACTATTTTTCGACATAATCAACAAAAGATTTGAGGCACTTACCATATTGTGGAATCACGTTTTGTATTCCTGTGTCATAGAAGTCTGCTGCTTGTAAGTGGAACCTGTGTGTGACAGCCGTCTTCAGATCTTCATCATTGTCAAAATGCTGGCCGTATGTCAGGAATTTCTTAAGATGCAAGAAAAGAAGGAAATCGCTGCTAGAAGTTCAGAACACTATGCTGGATAATCGAACAGCACCAAGCCAAACTTCTGCAAAACAGTTGCAGTTGCAGTGCACTGACCCACTTGGGATCCAGCACTGTCATGGGGCAGCACAACACTTACTGTAAGCATTCCACACCTCTTTGTCTGAATGGCATGTCACAGTTTCCACACTGTTTTGCAGTTATGGTCAGTGTTTACTGTTACACTCTGGACAGGAATGCCATTCCTGTCCCAGGACACAGTCTGTTTGAATTTCGTCTTGACTGGAGATTCACTGTGACGCCAATGCATTGACTGCTGCTTCGTTTCCAGGTTCATATTAGAAATCCACATCTCATAGTCCATGGGGAACCTGTAGACGTTCTCGCCACCATCATCATGATACCACTGCTTAAATGTCAGTGCTGCTCCAAAGCGTTTCGTTTTGGTTCAGGTGTCAGGTTTTTTGCCATCAACCTGGTGTACAGTTTCTTGAACAGCAGATGCTTATGACAGTTCCATGCAACAAGGATTGTGATGTCTGTGGAAAATGGTTGATGAGTTTCACAATCAAGAAGCGTTTGTTCTCCAGGATGCACTGCTGCACCAGATCATCCAGGTGATTGTTGATGAGGGATGGTCACCTGCTTCACTTTTCATCAGGATACTTTGACGACCTTCGGAAGAAAGCCCACACTAGCGATGCATTATCTGTTTGCTCATGATGATCTGCCAGTACACATGACAGAGCTGAAGGTAAACACTGATGGCTGCTATGTTTTGTGCACCAAGGGACTTCTCATTCACCGAAACTTGCAGGTGGCAAGAGAATGAAAAAGAAGTGCTATGTTGGGGCATTGCTTCGGTAGTAACAGCACTAGGAGGAATCTGTCCTGCAGGCAGGTGCGGTTGACATGCCATAGATCTCTTGCGCTTGTGGAATTTTCCCATCTAAATACGTCTACTTTAAAGGAAACAACATGGGGAAACTTTCTTCCTGGATGTTCCACTTATATCCGTTGTAAATGGTATATTCTAAGAAAGAAAAACGTATTGATTTAATATATTTTTAAAGGGGAAGTAATTTACGCTACTGATGCATAAAACATTTTACTCGAATTGTTTCAAATCAAATCTCAAAATGTAAACAATAGAAATTTATTTGCCATATGTGTTTATTACATTTTAATAATAAAGAAAGATTAATCCACTAAAAATAGAACTACCTAAAAAAGGCAAATATATTCAATTTAAGAATTAAATGTTTACCATAAAAAGTTCCTTTCGTTATTTATGCCGATTTTGATCGTTTATTATTAAAAATGGAGAACTGCCAAGCAAATCCAAAAATAGCATATACTACGAAATTTCAAAAAAATGAAGGAAACAGTTTTTGTCATTATATTAACTATATAAAGGCACACTATAAACTTTCAGTTATATATAGAGGGCCTAAAGTCACAAAATATATATAGAACATATGAAAAAAGTTGATAAATTGGCGAAATTTATTCTAAAATTGAAGAAATGAGATCACTAACATCAGAAGAACAATCTAGATATAATAAATCTCAAAAATCTTCTTTATATAAAAAAATATTATATAAAAGAAAATAAAAGTATTGTCATCATTATGATTTAACAGAAGAATATATGAAGCCATTATGTAAAAAATATAAGCTAAAACTGACAATTTATTTATGTAAGTTTCAGGATATGATTATCATTTATTTGTAAAAGAACTGGTATATATTGAAAAATAAATTTAATACCAATTAATGTTGGTAGATGTATAAGTTTTGTTGAACAAACAGAATATTTATAAATGAGATTTATTGATATGTATAAATTTATGCCTTGCAGACATTGTAAACTTTCTTCAAATTAAAAAAAAATCAAATGAAGAATACTAGAAATTTTTCCAGGATAAGAACCAAAAAATTTTATAACTAAAAAGGAATTTATCCTTCAGATTATATGGATAGATGGGACAAATTTTAAGAAACAAGTCATGCAGCAAAAAAGGAATATTACAAAAAACTGAAAGAGTATGAAGAAGTGATGAAGATTATAATTATGTTAAACTAATTTGAGAAAAATGTAAACAAAATATCTTGCTGAAACTCATGATTTGTATTTAAAAACTGATTTTTATTATTAGCTGATGTTCTCAAAATTTTTAGAAAATCTTTTATAAAAACTTCTGATTTAGATCCATCATGGTATTTTACAGCTCCTGATTTTTCTTGGGATGCAATATTAAAACTAACTTATCAACCACTTGAATTATTATATGAATGTGATATGTTTTTAATGCATGAAAATTGAATGAGAGTTGATATATCCCAATATTATAAGTAATATGTTAACTGAAAGGTTCAATATATTTAAAAAATTTGATAAAAATATCATATCGAATTTTTTAGCATATTTAGATGCAAATAATTTACATGGTAACAGTATGAGCAAAATCTGCCATGTGGTGGGTGTGAATGGGATGTAGCAAACAATTCTGAATCTAAAAAAAACTTAAGTCCAATTTCGGACACTTCTGAAATAGGACATATTTTTAAGTTTATTTAGAGCAGCTAAAATAATTACATGATTTACATAAATATTTACGATTAGCAAAAGAAAATAAAATCATACCTATAAGTAATGAAAAAAATTATTGACTGCTTAAGGTAATAAATATAATTGTGTCATTCATTATAAAAAACTTAGACAATACCTGTCTCCATGAAAGAAAATAACGAACATTCATAAAGTTCTGAAATTTGAATAACATGATTGGTTAAATATATAGAGATCTCAATAGAAGTACAAGAATGAAATACAAAAAATTATTTTGAAAAAGATTTTTATTAAATGATGAATAATTCTGTTCTTGGAAAAACGATAGAAAATATAAGAAATAGAGGAGACACAAAATTAGTTTCAAATGCAAATAAAAGTGTTAAATTAATAGCTAAACCAAATATTATACATAGAACAATATTAAAAGAAAATTTAGTTGCTGTTCATATGAATAAAACTAAAATTTTGTTAACAAACCTGATTATATTGGAATTGCTACACTTGATATATAGAAGGAACTAATTTGTAATTTTCACTATAATGTTATGAAAGTGAAAAGTGGAGAAAATATTGAACTTTGTTATCAAGATACTGAATATTATATCCATAGCATAAAAACCGAAAATTTTTATAAAGATATGAAGTCAAAGATTGATTGTTTGAATCTTATTTATTATCTTGAACATAATATTTATAATATTCCTCAAGGTGAAAAAATGTGATAGGAAAAATGAAAGATGAATGTAAAGGAAAAATAATGGAAACATTTTGTGGTGTTGTCGAATATGTATGCTTTTAAAGTTGATGATAATTAAGAGTAAACATGAAAAGGAGTAACAGAATGTATTGTCAACAATAAAATATGTTTACAAAATTATAAAGACTGTTTATTTAACAATAAAGAGTGGTAAAGGACTCCTAATTTGATACCAAATGAAAACTGTGAAGTTTATTCAACTGTGGTCAATGAAAAATCCATATGAACTCATAATATATAATAAAATAAATAATAACAGAATATCAACAGAGAATGAAAGACAGAGAATTGAAGGAGTTTCTTCAGTCTGTTAAAAAAAGCAAGATTGTTAAAAAAAATTGTAGGTATTGAAATATGGCGTATAATAATGTTTGAGAAGAAATAATTATTGAATCACATAAACTGATAAGAAAAAGTTTTATAAGCAGAAATATTATTTTTTGGTTTAGATGTTTTATGGCAAGTCATTTTAGTAGAAATGGATTCAGGTAATTTAAAAGGAATTTCGAAAATAAATGAAGGATATAAATATTTATTAACTATAACTGATGTTTTCTGAAAATATGCCTGGGCTATGCCAGTTAAGGATAAATCAGGTAAAAATGAGGCTGAGTCTTTTGAAAAAACTTTACAAGGAGATAATATAGAATAATTTTATTATAAAGATTTTTTAAAAAGTAAAATTAATCATTGTTCACCTTTTACAGAATTAAAAGGATTCCTTTCGATTAAGAGATGTAGCATTCCACACTTCAATCCGTAGAAAGTCAGATTTGTTTCTTGCTGATGACAGCATCCTTCTGAGTATTCCCCACACAAAGAACCGATTCGGGGACTATTTTATTTCCACGATATCTTACCCTAGATGATGCCATCAGAACTAGGTGACAGTAATTCGGATGCCACGTCCAGCCCGAGAATCGATCTAGAAGAAAGGTGAGAGATACTCAGACCACACACCACGACCGCTGTTTGCTCCTGCAGGGGACGTTTTCGCCAGTGACGCGACGCAGTCCAGAAAATAATGTCGCGGCTCACACATGTCTGGAGATCTCGCTATTCTCTAAATCCTTCCACACAGATATTTGATAGCAGAGTGATTGATCTTGCCTGTGTTTATGTTTTTCGCTTCAGATCACTCCCTTGTCTGTTTGTAGTTGTTTACGACGACTTAAGCAACACTCTACCCGTTTACTTCATGAATTCTGTTGTGATCGGTCACAGGAAGTGCATATTTGTTTCCAGTCTCTGTGTCACCAACAGTATGAGTGATCATAAACTGTGCTCTTCCTACGGAGAGTAGGATAGAAGAGTGGCGACGAGGACTTTCTCACCGTGCTTGTATTCACTGTGAGGTATTGATCCTGACCTGTGACAGCAGCAGTTGCAGCTGCAACAGCAACAACAAGAATTGCAGCAACAGCAAGAGCAAGAAAATCAGTGGGAATTGCAACACAACAACAGCAACGGCAATAACAGCAACAGCAATTAATCGCTGTTAGAACTACTGCAAAACCAGCAACAGTCTTCAGCCATAGCACCATCACCTGCCTCTCAGCCATTCACTTGCTTCGACGAGGCAAACGAGATGTTGGAATCTATTTATGTCGTTTTGTTCTTCGCTGCAACGTAAGTCAAATAGCTGACCCTGAACATCAAGAATACACTCTTATTTTCTTCTAGTAATAAATTGTCTTCTAGTAATAAATAAATCTAGTAATAGTCCGAAAATTACGGGAGCCTAAGCCGCCAAAGACAGCTCTGTAAGAACCGAAAGGTCTCACATTCTGTCCCTTGGATAAGACGGAACTATTTATCACGATGTATGAAACCGAGGACTCAACCTGCAGGACTTCGAAGTGGGGCGGAGAACATAAGTAGGGTCACAGCTGGAACACTGCAGACCTGGTAAGAGACCCAAGTCACACAACCTCACTTACAACACCAGATGAGGTACGAAAAATCATTAAGAGTTTAGACATCAACTTCGCGCTTAGCCCTGATGGGGTATCAAATGAACAATTACCAAACATGTCTCAGAAGCCACTTGTACTACTGGCGAGGATAATCAACAGCTGCTTCCTAGCTATTTACTTCTCATATTCACGGAAAATTGCATTAATTGTGCCCATACCGAAGCCGGGAAAAGACTCGAAACATCCGGTGAACCATAGGCCGATAAGTCTCTATCCACGCTATCAGAAGTGTTCGAGCGACTCATTCCCCACAGACTATGGCAGCCACCGGCGAAAAATGATGTCATCCAGAACCCCACCTTCTAAGAGTAACAAAATTCATAGCATATAATGTGAACACCGCTTGTTGCATCTTAGCAGTCTTCTTGGACGTCAAAAAAGCATATGACAGAGTCAGAAAGAACAAAGTCGTTATGAAACTGAACGATATCGGAGTCATACCGGAGACTGTCTGGTTAAACTAGTGGACAATTTCCTAATAGAAAGACGGCTGTTTCTTAAAGTTGATAATCAGCGGTCCAGCACAAAAGATTGGGGAAGGGAATTCCTCATGGGTCGGTGTCGTCGCCAACGCTGTTTATCTCGTGTGTCAACGAGATGCCGACAATTCCCCATGTTGTCATCGCGCAATTTGCGAATGACGCAGTCCTACTCACAAGTAGCTGGAGAGTGAACGCTGGACAAATCCGATTACAATTCTTCTTTTGTGTGGCCATATTATCCGTAGTTGCTTTACAATTCCGGAGGGCATTTTCCTTCAGTCGTTGCAACTACAGGAAAATGTATGTTTTACCCACCAGATGTGTTTCGTTTTATTCAAGTTAAGCATTATCCGTGACCCATAATTAAAAATAATTACAATTTGATTTGTTCTTAAGCTCGAAAAACAGTTCAATAACAATACATTGGTTTTTACTTACTGTGATTTCCTCTTGGTTTCTCGTCTACATCAAGAAATGCCATCTGCTAGCACATCTTGGGTGTTTTTCTTCATTAGAGGCTGAGGTTTGTAGTCTAATTTTTAGTTTCTCTGCAGAACTATGCTTTTCTTACGTTTTTCATAGCACACTTTTTCGTACACCACGCTCCTGTTTATTTTTATACTTATAAGTATGTATTGTGATTTGTGTTTTGTAGTGTTGCCAATATAATGTTGCCAGTAATTTGTCTTTGAGCTATTATCTTTTTTTTTTGTATTTAGTTAATTGTACGTGTGCACTTATATTTAATTACGTTGCTGTGTGTTTATATACTGTGTGAGAGTAGCGAAGGAATAGTGATAGAGTGGGTCTTTCGTAGGTGGCGGGAGGGAGAAGCCGTGATGAGTGGACGTAAGTGCATAGTAGTGTGATGGAGAGTGAGCTGGAGGAGCAGGTGAGGAGGAAGGAGCAAGGAGTGAAATGAAATTGGGAGGGGTGAGGGGTGGTTGGGTATGAGAGGGTGAAGGATGGAAAACTTTTCTTTCTCATGAAATATCTTCAATTATTTTACATAGTGTCTGGTTTCCAATATTTATTTGGTCATTGAGCAACTGTTTATTTTGTTAATGCTTTGTATTTCTGGAAATTTTCTTGGAAAGGGAGGAGGTGTCTTTCTTTACTGATTCTGATGATGTGCATATCTTTTTCAATATTGCTTGGTGTATAGTATTCTTGTTTTGGATGATATGCAAATGTCGAATGGTTCGTACCATAATTAAATGCTCTGACATGTTCTTTATATCTTGTGTCGTATGTCCTGTCAGTCACTCCAGTGTATGTTTTTTCGACGACAATTGACGTTGGTAGAACAATGGGTTGCCGCCAACAGGATTAAGCCAAATGCGGACAAGAGACAAGCTGCCATGTTTATTCGGAAACGGCCCGACTTAAGAGATCCTTTGAACATAAACGGAACAGAAATTCAGTGGACAATTCATCTACGCTATCTAGAAGCCATACTAGACAGTAATCTACTTTTCAAACGAAACGCAATAACGAAGAATGAGAAGCTAATTAGGACACTCCATGCTCCGTGGATCCGTTATTATCAAGCACCGTCATGAACAACTCCACAAAAATTCACCTCTACAAAGCCATACTACCACCATTCTTAATGTATGGTAGCTCCTCTTTGGGAACTACATACTATTCAAAAATTAAAATACTCCAGGTCATACAGAACATGTGTTTGAGAGTTATTTTGAAGGAAACAGGCTGGAGTCACACTCGAAACATGCATGAGAAACTAAATATGACCACTCTGCCTGATATGATGAAACGTCATACTAGGTTCAAAAAAATGGTTCAAATGGCTCTGAGCACTATGAGACTTAACATCTGAGGTAGTCAGACCCCTAGAACGTAGAACTACTTAAACCTAACTAACCTAAGGACATCACACACATCCATGCCCGAGGTAGGATTCGAACCTGTGGCCGTAGCAGTCTCGCGGTTCCGGACTGAAGTGCCTAGAACCGCATGGCCACCTATAAAGGCACATTTGCATGCCGAGCGTGAGTTTCCTCGGAAACGCGAAATATTAATTAAATAAATAATCAGTGACAAATAAATAAAGCCTATGGCACACAACTGCAGCGCTGAGTCGCTGATAAAACAAAAGCACAATTACGTTACTCTTATGTTTGATTAAGAAAGAGAGAGCTCTGGTTGAAGTGGTGCGAGAAGCACGTATTTTATTTTATTGTCTGGCACACCGCCATATTTCATGTTATAGAAGAATACTGCGAGTTGCAACCACACTAGGCACTCGATTCTGTAAAGAATTTATATTTATAAAAGTAAGTAGGATTATGAACTGTAGGCTTATTCATTGAATATATCTGATTTAACTAACTGTGTAACTTTTTTATGTTTAGTAGACAATCACCTCTGTACGACGTATTGGCATGGCTGGCAAATTATTGTAATATTGAGATTTAGATTATGAGTCCGCAGCTACCGCAGCAGTCTTTGGAAACGATTTAATTACGAAGTCCGATTATTCAGTTTTATTTCACGGTCAACTACGAGTAACGTTGCCTTTACGAGAAAGCCATTGTCAAGCGTCTGATAACGAATAATTAAACGTCCACGTTCCAGATAAGCAAAATATTAATTACAATTGCAATCACAATCACCATCATACAGATAGAATAATTAACATATTTAAAATAACAATATTTTTTTTTAATTTATTTTCTTTATTTTATATTGGCGACTGCGTGTCGGACTTGTTATTTTGTCATTTGTTACATTGTTCTCTTTGTTTCATGTAAAAAATCAACTTTCTGGACCTGGACGTCAATGTATGAGAGATAACAAAATCTGAAGATATTTTCCAATTCTGAAATTTTGCGGGAAGACGCAATGAAACTTCCGGCAAAATAAGGTAAGACGCAGCATCTTTGCATTAGCAGGCTTGACCAGACGTATAATTCAGTGTATTAGCTTTTCAGTAAATTCTGTAGTGTTTCTTTTCCGCATAACAGTTTCAGTGATAAATTTCATTCTCAGTACTTTTCCCTAAACAATAACGTATGCAACAATACCAATACACGAGTGTGCAATATGGCCAACTTCTGTACGATATCATGTAACATGGCTAGCAGCCATTACCAATAATCTCAAATTCAGTTTATATTTTTAAATTAACAGACAGCCATTGTTGCTACGAGCGATTCATGCTCAACTACATTTTATTTTAAAATCAGTGTCAAAAATTTTCTTGAAACATATATCACGTGTGGCATGGTAATAACTAGAAAACAATACGCAAAAATGGAACAGCAAGGACGTACTATTCAGACGCAATCCGACTCGGACGTGAGACAAGTGTTAGAAAATGACTTTACGACAGCAACCGGTAGTGACGATTCATCAAACATTGACGCAAGTGTTGACGAAAATTTTGACGATAGGCCGTCCACTACAAAAATTTCAAAATCTCAATCAGAGCCCATGTTAATGCATGACGTCACGTCTAATGACGCGGCGGGGGCAGAGACCTTGCAAACGGTAAACATTGCCGACATGTTACAAATGGTAATGAAACAAAACGCCGAAAACATGGCAACCTTAAAGGCACAATTAGAGACACAAAATGAACAGTTAAAAACACAAAATGACGAAATCAAATCTGATCTCATAGCAATCAAGATAGGTAATGACACTTTATGTAAGCGTGTGGAACTTATAGACGCCACACTGACCAAACAGATGACCGAACTCAGTACTAAATTTTCCCAGCTCAATACGAGACAAGAAAAGACTACAACTGACGTAGCACTTTTACAGACACAAGTAAAAAACCTTTATGTCACGTGTGAAGTTCTTACTGAACAAATTCAAACATATCCTTCAGTACATGACAATCTTGAAAAACGAATTACTGACGTACAGAATAAATTTGACAATGTTGAACAACACCTGACTGACATCTTACAATCAGATGCCACAGCTCATTTTCAAAATATTAATAAAGAATTTCATGATTGGGTTGAGAACAAAGACAAACATTTTGATAGATGCTTACGTGAAAATTTACCAACAATTGTGCACGACTCCGTAGCGCAATACATTACTAATAACAAACAGCTGATCAGTGACGCAGTACAATCCGTCACTGCACCCATGAGACAATTCACCGATCAACTTCAGTCTGAATGTAACGAAAATATCAGTCAAAATGTACAGTTCAGAAACCAATATACATTCGAGTATGATACACACATTCCGCACACGACAAATACACAAGAACAAAACACACCACGACTACAGCACATACCACGATGTGGAAACACAAACACAAGCTATTATCATGGTAAACCACAGCAACATTATCGTAATTACTCGCCAGCTGAACATACCAGTAATTACAGTGGAATAAATCCATATCACAATGCGAAGGAAGATGAAAGCTTAATGAAACACAGGCAATTTCAGATTTTTATCCCAGAAAAACGAACCATTCATCCGGTGATTTTTCTTAAATCTTTTAGTAACGCATTTCCACGCACTTGGAGTGACCGGAAAAAGATTTCATATATTGTCGGTTACATCCAAGGCGATGCAGCTGTCTGGGCATACAGTCAAGCTGACGTATGTACCACGTACAGTGAGTTTGAGCGTGCTTTTCTGAACAAATTCTGGTCGCAATCCGTCCAGGAGCGACTCAGAAGACAAATTTTAGAACCTGAAACTTTTAACAGTAAAAATGGTAACTTACGCAGATATTTTGAAAAATACTTGAACATGGGACATTTTTTAGACGAACCAGTCGCAACGCGTGATATACTCCGAGCGTTGAAGGCCAAATTGCCTTTCAACATTAAGGAAAAACTCCTACATATCCCGGATGACGATTCAGATTATTTTTTAACAGCTTTAGATTCGGTTGACATGTTACTTGAAGATCAGCGCTTCGCGCGGCAAAACAGCAGCCACAATGTTTACACTAGCGGTATGCAAAACATGCAGGCTTGCCAACACAATTCTGGCGCGCCCACAGTTGGATACGCGGTAGAACAAAAACAGCAAACTCACATGCCGTCTCAGTACGGAAATCAAAATCAACACGCGTATTCCAATACAAACAATAGTTACAACAGTAATAACATTTCATGCGGCAATCCATACAAAAGGCACCGCGGTAATAACTACAACGGTAACAACGGATACAAGGGTAATAACAAAAACACAAACAGAAATAGAAATAATAATAACTACGAGCCAAGACAGCATCAAGGTTGGACTCGTAACGATCAGTACTTTCATTCAAACTCTGCTTTACCACAGCAGCCACCAGGTCAAAATTGGAGCATACCTTACGACCGACAGGTAAGTTATAATGCGCAACAGCAACAACAACCGCAAAAGTTTGGAGATCATAATAGGCAATATCCGAATGTGAATATAATAGAAATGACACCTGATGCACAACCTCAATCTGTGTCAGTACCTAGTACAAATGATAATCCAACAAACTAGAAACAGTCACTACTTTGCCCCAGGTCGTGGCTGAAGAATTCTTGGGGGGCGACTTCAGTGTTAATCAGTTATTTGACACCACACTTGAACAACAGAATAATGATATGCCGAGTAATTCTAAACAAAAACTACCTGTTTTATTTATAAGATACAACCACAATAACAATATATCAGATGAACTTTTACAAGACAGTACACAATGTCGTTTAAACACAAATGAAATTCTTTTAGCATCTACTACTGGTGTAGTAGGTGGGATTCCAACTACTATTATCCTAGATACAGGTGCAGCTGTGAGCGTTTTGTCTTTTAATTTCTATAAAAAGATGTGTGAATTGGAACCTGTGCCTGAGTTTCCTGCCCAAAACTGTAAAATAACTACTGCACTAGGTAATAAGTCATGTAGGGTTACGAAGCAAGTTTTTGTAAACGTTAAAATTGGTAATGGAACCGTACAATGGCCATTCCTGGTTGTACAAAACCTTGTGACAAATTGTATATTAGGAATAGATATTATGAGCGAGAAGGACTGCGTTATAGACTTCTCCAAAGGTAAATGTATTTTAAATTATAAAAGCAGTGTAATTATTATTGATTTGGACAGGAGAACTCTAAAGCATGACAAACACTGTACAGGGTACAAGGTTCAGTTAGTACTTGACAAAGACATTCAAGACATGCAAACACACTCATCTGACACAGAGCTAATGGACTTGAAAACGTTGCTTGATCATAAGATAAGTGAAGCTACAGCTCTCAGTGTACATGAACGTATAAAACTACAGGAAGTGTTATCCAAATATTTACAAGTTTTTACCAAACGATTAGGTGTTATCAACACGTATGTGTACAAGATTGAAGTTAAGCCTCACAAGATCTTCTACCATAAGACATATAACGTACCGTTATCTCAACGACCTGCTGTGTGGCAAGAATTAAAACAAATGTTAGACTGGAAGGTCATTGAACCATCCACCTCACCTTATTGTAGTCCTCTACTTGTTGTCAAAAAATCAAATGGAAGCATTAGGTTAGTGTTAGACGCACGAGCTATTAATGAAATAATTTTACCGGTTCACACAAAACCTGAAAATTTAGAAGAGCAATTACAGAAATTTCTAGATGCAAAATATTTTTCCACAATAGATCTCGCTAATTCGTTTTGGCAGGTGGGTATCACTCCTGATTCTCGGAAATATACTGCATTTATGTTCGGGGGGCGAACCTATCAGTTTTGTGTTCTACCCTTCAGACTGAATGTCAGCTCTGGGGTATTCATTACAGCCCTGGATACCGTGCTTGGCGACGATTTAGTTGAGACAGTCACACACTATGTAGATGATATACTGATAGCTACACGATCTTGGAATGAACACGTTGACACTCTTCAAAGAATTTTAGAAAAATTTGCACAAGCTGGAGTCACAGCCAACCTAAGAAAATCAAAATTTGGTTGCAGTGAGATAAAGTATTTAGGACATATCATTAATTCACAGGGCATACGTCCGGATCCCAGTAAATTAGATGCTATCAGAAACTTTCCTAGCCCTCGAACTAAAAAGCAGTTAAAATCATTCCTCGGGCTATGTTCATTTTTCAGACGTTTTTTGCCACAACCACTTTTGAACAGTAAACATCTGCTAAATCTACTCAGAAAGAATCAAGTTTGGATCTGGTCGGAACAGTGCCAGAATGACTTTAATACAATTAAACATGCTTTAGTGAATGTTAACATATTGAGCCATGCAGATTTCAATTTAGATTTTTGTATGACTTGTGACGCTTCACGTACTGGCTTGGGCTGTTGCTTATTTCAAGTTGTAAAGAATAAAGAGGAGGAACAGATAAGAATTATTGGGTTTGCGAGTCGCACTCTAACTGAATGTGAGCGTACATACTCCACTACTGAGTTAGAAACACTTTCCATAGTATGGGCATTCAAGAAATTCAATTATTATTTATTTGGAAAACATACGGTAATTTACACCGATCACCAGGCCCTGACATTTTTGTTAACTTGTAAACTTGTACATCCTAGACTATCACGATGGGCAGTTACACTTCAGAACTACTCTTTTGAAATTAAGTACATAAGAGGTAAGGACAACACCATTGCAGACACTTTGTCTAGACTTCCACAAGGTATGAATGATACCAACAGTGACTTAGAAAATATAAATGACTACAGGATTCTCTTAATGCAAGACAAGCAGTATCACCAATATTATATTGATATGTGCAGAAACATGGCTGAATTACAAAAATCTGATCCTCACTGGTATAAGATAATAACATTACTGGTAGAAAAACACAATCATCCTTTGACTAAGTATTATAAGTTACACAATGATGTGTTATTTTACCGCCGACATCCAAATGCTACTAACTGGTGTGTATGCATTCCCAAAGAGTCTGAACGTAATCTAATTTGGCACACACACTTAGTTTGGGGTCATTATGGGACGAAAAAGTGTTTGGCAAAGCTCAGTACATACTGTTATTTTAGCAATATGAGAAGAAAAATTTACAGGGAACTAAAAACATGTGTCATATGTCAAAAATCAAAACCTCAGAATTTATCCACAAAAACAGATTTACATTCTATTTTACCCAGTAAACCCCTGGAAATTCTGTGTACTGACATCAGTGGACCGCATCCAGCAAGCTCTGGAGGCGTCAATATATCTTAGCTTTTTACGATATATTTTCTAAACATGTAAAACTTTATGCTTTAAAATCCGCCACTGCAAATGCTATAATACGAAGATTCTCAAGTGATTACCTGACGCACGTGGGAAAACCTAAAGCAATTCTATCAGATAATGCAGCATACTACCCTGGGTACAAATGGAGAAATTTCTTGAAGGACAATAACATTAAAAGTATATTTATTTCGAGGTTTAGTCCACAATGTAACGCGACTGAGAGACTTTTCCGAGAATTAAATCGATTCATGAGGACCTATATTTCATCAAAACATACTAATTGGGTGTCCTACCTAAGTCTTTTCGAAGACGTACACAATAACTTAAATATTTACGATACGAATTACACACCTAACGAGATCATGTTCAATTGCAAACAGAACGATCAGTGGATAGAACCATTACCTAAGTTGTCAGACAAGGAAATCACACCTGAACAGAAAATAAAAGAAGTATTGACTACATTGACACATCACGCACAAATACGAAACAAACATCACAGAAACATAATAAAAAGAAAACAAAAATTCGAGGTAGGAATGCTTGTACTACTTCGTACTCATCATAAATCTGTAGCACTCAAACGACGCAACGCTAAGTGGCGTCTGCTATATGAAGGACCTTATATAATTGTTAACATACCGCATCCTGGTGCGTATCTGTTACAACATCCTAGAACTAACAAAATTATTGGGCTATACGCACACCGAGATCTTAGAGCATTTCATGCTGAATAATGTCAAAGTCATACCCATCAAAATATTGCTAAGCAACTCGAAAAACTCTGTTGTTACAACACAGATAATAAGTAGTATAGAAATTTTCATTTCAGCGGTTCCAGTGACGCAGTTGAAGACAGAAGAACTCTTCTTTCAGCGCGCGCCTCCACCTGAAAAACGGAATATTAAAGTAAAATTTATGATTACGTAGCAGTGGATGACATATTAATTTTTCACGGAACATTTGTTACTGAAGGTACCACTGCCTTGGTGTGACACCTGACGAACTGACAGACGTCATCTGTGAAGCGATCTCTTACTTTGAGAAATAGATTAGACGCACATCTCTCAACACGAAAAGCATCTATCAGTAGTCAAGGCCACACAGACACTCTACACACACGCACAAAACGCGAGGAATCGAACACTTTCTCTCTCTTACTATTTTGAATATTTATTGAGTGGTGAAAACGCCTGGTCTTGCCTACTGATGTAATGAATGTTGTGTCTAATCTATCTTAATTTCAGATGACATCACAAAAAACATCGATAATATCCCAGCAAAACCGCTAAAGAGGATGTAAATATCTGCAATTCATGTAATCAAATGTGACACAATGTAATAACCTATAGCGATGTAATGATGATGTAAACATGTTTATGTGCAACTATATTATGTTTATGCTAAGAAAATATGTGATGTGTGTATGTATAATTACTTATTTTTTTAACTGATGTATAGTGTAACTGTTACTATGTAAAAATTTGAACAAAACGAGTGCCAAAAAGACATTGCATAGTGAACCACTGTTCACGGACATTAACGAACATTACTAACTCTGCAACTACGCGGAAACCTAAGTGAAAGAAACTGTTATTGCCATTCATTATGCAGCGTATCTATGTGAACGCGATGAACGATTTCCTTGATTAATAACTACCAACATTTAGGTGAGCTATATTCATCAAAAAACTGAAAATGTGAACTGCATAATTCGTGCATCGTCTAGTGATATTACTACAGTACCCAACTTCAAGATGTTAACTGGATTAAATGGACACAAAGTGCCTGTCCAGAAAACAACACGACGGGTGGAAGAATTTTGGTTGGAACTTCAGGGAATGAAATGTTCTCGAAATGTGACGGACACTCTTACCTGGACTGTCCAAGGATCGACGCCAGCTATGTGCCGTCCGAGGTTCTGCAACCAAGCTTCCACGGAATGTAAAAAACGAACTGCACGAGGACCAATTACTCGACGGGTCACGTCTGATCTGTAATAAGCAATGCTTTTAGTCACAACGAACTGCATCACTACGACTATAATGGAAATGAGAAATGGACACGCTTATGTATTAATCACGTTGTTATACAACGATGTTACTGTGATCAAAAAAAAAAACTTTACCACGACGATACTAACCTGTAAAAATTTATTGTGCAGCGGATGAATATGAACTGTAATAACGACACGATGTGTATAGGTCAATGCACCTGAAAAATACGGACATTTTTCTTTGAAGTATTTCAAAACAATACTATGTAACTAAGAACATTCAACAATCTAAGTTGTATTGTGTTATAACAAATATTGTAAATTTAAAACTAAGTTACCTGTCATAGAATGTAGTCTTCATATGTAATCTTGGTTGAATATTTTCTTTGTGCAACGACTGAAAAACGCGCGCACACGAACAATATGATCTGCAATACTGTGCCGCGTGATCTAACTGTACGATATAACGGCAGTGCCGCAGTTACACAGACGCTTCTGCGCATGCGCGCACTCTATCTGCCAACATTAGAACTTTTACGGCGCACCCGCGTCATTCAAATTTTGTATATAATGTGTATAATGTGTAATGTAAGTCATGTAAATAGTTGTAGATAACTTAGATTTTCTTGTGCCTTTAGGTGAATTGCTCGCCTGCAGGTGTGTCCTTTCGCCTCGCAATTCAGAGGGCAATATAAAGGCACATTTGCATGCCGAGCGTGAGTTTCCTCGGAAACGCGAAATATTAATTAAATAAATAATCAGTGACAAATAAATAAAGCCTATGGCACACAACTGCAGCGCTGAGTCGCTGATAAAACAAAAGCACAATTACGTTACTTTTATGTTTGATTAAGAAAGAGAGAGCTCTGGTTGAAGTGGTGCGAGAAGCACGTATTTTATTTTATTGTCTGGCACACCGCCATATTTCATGTTATAGAAGAATACTGCGAGTTGCAACCACACTAGGCACTCGATTCTGTAAAGAATTTATATTTATAAAAGTAAGTAGGATTATGAACTGTAGGCTTATTCATTGAATATATCTGATTTAACTAACTGTGTAACTTTTTTATGTTTAGTAGACAATCACCTCTGTACGACGTATTGGCATGGCTGGCAAATTATTGTAATATTGAGATTTAGATTATGAGTCCGCACCTACCGCAGCAGTCTTTGGAAACGATTTAATTACGAAGTCCGATTATTCAGTTTTATTTCACGGTCAACTACGAGTAACGTTGCCTTTACGAGAAAGCCATTGTCAAGCGTCTGATAACGAATAATTAAACGTCCACGTTCCAGATAAGCAAAATATTAATTACAATTGCAATCACAATCACCATCATACAGATAGAATAATTAACATATTTAAAATAACAATATTTTTTTTTATTTATTTTATTTATTTTATACACCGCGGCCGGCTCGTCATGCTAGGAAATTACTTAAAAAGGTAGAAGCGCTGTGGCCAACAACTCGACAGCTCGAATACACAGGAACTGTTAACCCTGAACATGGCACAGTACCACGGTCAGTTATTGAAGATACAGTAACACGATAGTAGCGCAACCATCATCCCAACAGGGTTACAGGGGATGAGCTCATAAATCCGGCTATTGTTTGATAAATATCTAAAATGATCATGTAACCTAAGAGAAAGAAACGCAATCTTCAAAAAGGACTTCTACAATAGTCACAGAAAAATGTTTGCGTTGTGCTGAGTGAGTATTACGGTCATCAAATGTAGCCAATGAAGCAGCGTAAGCAAACATATGAAGCTTGGGCTGCTGACTTCCAAGGCATAGCACGTAAGCTTGACTCGCCTATGAACAGCGTAGTTTATCGCACGCAGAATTGTTAATCCATGATGTTATTATATGTCTAGCTCCTGGCAGAGAAGTTAGTGCGAAGGCTTTAGTGTCATTTGATCCAACTCCGAACGATGCACCGAAAATTGCCAAAGGTGACGAAGTAACAGCATCAGCGCCAGCTGCTTCACGATACGTCTGGTGTCAAATTTCTTAGCAGTGGTAGCCGCTGTTGTGTTCTACGATCACCTGATAACGACCAGTCCACGTGATACTGTGTAACCAATCACCCGCTAGTCCGGCGAGGCGGATTCAGTACTTAGAGAAATGGCCAGCGGTCCACCGCCCTCGGTGTTGCTAGACGCGCACAAACGGAAGCGCTTTGTTAGTCGTCCCTACGTCGTCGACAAAGAGACCCAGGAAAGTTACCGTCCAGATCACTGCTCAAGGCATGAGCAACGTCAGTGCCCATTCCATGACGTCGCCCCTTTTGCATGGCACAAACCGGGGCATCTAGCCAGTGACCGCCTTGGCCGCCGGGCACGGTCGCACTGCACGCTGTCCTGCCGGTGCCAACAGACGGGATGCAGAAGTTCATGCTGAAGCTGGAAATTAATGGAGCAACGGCAGACTGCCAGTTGGACACAGGCGCGGCCGTATCTCTGACATGTTCTAGCACACCGGCTCGCCACAGCTGTTCGGCAGCTCGTGGTCAAGTGGCTAGCGTTGCTGCCTCTGGATCACGGGGTCGGGTTCGATTCCCGGCAGGCTCGGGGTTTTTCTCCGCCAGGGGACTGGGTGTTTATGTCGTTCTCACCATCATTCGAGACAGAGCGAGACCGGAATTGGAAACATTGTGACTTTCTACGGTCGCTGATAACCACGATGTTGACCGCCCCACAAATCATCATCATCATCATCATCATCATCCCCACAGCTGCGATACCTCATTGCAGAGTGGTTACGTAATAATGGACAATTGATCCCGTTATGGGGTCAGACCGTGGTCCAAGCAAAGTATGAAAACATCGTTTTGTAACTGACGTCCTTGCATGACAATTATCATTTTTGTTGTGGTGTTGCAGAAGAGCCAACACCGTGTTACTAGAGGAGGCCGTTTTAGCTCACGCAGGCTGGCGTGAGGAGGGAAGAACTATACTGACGTGAGGTCTGGAACATGACAAGGAATTAGAATTCAGAAAGCGGACGTAGCTAGTTGATACTCAACTTTAATCCGTTTATGATGAACGTCGCTCTTGACGGTACATGATTCACAATTTTATCAGTTCAGAATACTTTCTTGTAGAATATGGCGCCTTGCTAGGTCGTAGCAAATGACGTAGCTGAAGGCGATGCTAAACTCGGCAAATGAGAGCGTATGTAGACAGTGAACCATCGTTAGCAAAGTCGGCTGTACATCTGGGGCGAGTGCTAGGGAGTCTCTCTAGGCTAGACCTGCCGTGTGCCGGCGCTCGGTCTGCGATCACTGATAGTGGCGACACGCGGGTCCGACGTATACTAACGGACCGCGGCCGATTTAAAGGCTACCACCTAGCAAGTGTGGTGTCTGGCGGTGACACTACATTTGTGTTACACGCTTTTCTGCTTTTTAGTTTCTAAATTCGACACCAAGTGATTCACGTTTCAACCGCGATTCCATTCACAGAACCAGACCTTGTATGCGCAATATAAGCAACTGCTTGAACCTACATTAGGCTGTGCAAGAGAGTTCCAGGCTCACGTATCCTTCAAGCAATACAGCAATGCCTAAGTTTTGTAGAGCACGTCCAGTACCTTCCGCAATCATTTGAAGTGGATCTAGATCGCAAAGAATGGGAGTAATATCACCAGCATTGTCTAGCCACCGGGTAACGCCCATAGTAGTAGTTAAGAAGCCAAATGCATCATTTCGAATTTTTGGCGACTTTAAGTCTACCATTAATGCTCAGACTAATGTAGGTCTGTATCTAATTCCTAGGGCGGAGAATACTTCAAACTATCTCTTCCCAAGAAAACGAAAATGACCAAATCCAAAATCGTTCTTGTTTACAGCTGTGTAAGAAGAATTTAGTGCTTCCAAATTTTTCAACGAGAAGTCCTTGAAACAGCCATAAAAATGTTGGCATGTACGGGACAGGGCGTAACAACGCACCTGGATACTGCAGCGCAACAATGCTCCCAGTCAGCTTACACGACAATCTCCATCAATGAACTTTTGGCCGAAAGTAACGTTTCTGTGGTTCGTCAGACCCCTATTTGCCGTACCTAAGTCCCTGTGGCGCATTTTTCTCCCTCTGGCTTAATACTGCTTGAAACAGTGTAACTTTGGATAATGTTAGGAAGATCATAATAAACGAACTGCAAGCCGTTTTAGAAGAAATCCCGCGGAATTGCTACCAGTACTTGAAACAATGTCTCCATCGCTGTCTGTAACTGCTGAAGAGATTTAAAACGAGGACGATTCATGGTTAAAAAAAATCTGATTACTTTTCTAAAATATGATATAGTCCACTATGATCTTGCGCCCCATTTGTAATGACTGCGACATACGTTGGGCGTTTAAACCGATGCGTTTCTCCCTCCCCCCATCCCCCTCCTGTTTGCTAAAACATAAGCTTGAATAATCATTGCTGTTGATGGAGAGATGGGGAAATTCAAACGTGACGGCAGAAAGAATCTGGCACTGCACAGTTATTACGATCACACCGGCTTTTCTATTGACAGATTTCCCAGTAGTGCTTGTGTGGCCACATAAACACTCCGCTATCGATTCTGGTAATGCGGTTTTGGCTCGTGCTATCGAAATTCGCTTCCAGGAACACTCCTAATACACTTGTGTCGCGTCGGGAAATGTGGGCGCGATGATATTTTGTCTAGAAAAGGAAAAGTACTGGACTAGCAGGTTCAACTTTCCTTTATCTGCTGTAGGAAGAGAAAATCATATTCTATTCACCAGCTAGAAAGAGTTGAGGAAATACTGCCATCTGATTTTCTAAAAGCACACTTTCAGCCGCTGATGACAAAACACTTGCTAATTCGGTCGACCTTGTCGAAAGTCTTTTTCCTCATCCGGAATTTTTCCAGCTGATTCGAATCTACACAAAGCTAAAGCACAATGACGATGCACCAGTGACCACACCTCATTTTTTGTTTTGTTTGTTACGAGATATGCGTGATCGAGGTAGCTATTATGAAACAGTTCCGCATACTTTAATTGGTGCGTACCAGATTTCTAAACATCTCTTCTTGGATGTAGACCCTCCTGCTCCTCCCTGTCCTTTGTGTTAGTTTACTGACATTCGGTAGAAAATCGTACTGTCCCTTTTTTTTAAAACGGCACTAATGAGCTGATAACCTCAGGTGTAAACTGTGAAGTTTGCCGTTGTGCTGACCAGTGAGGCCAACAATAAAATGGAGAGAATACTCAAGGCTGGCTTTGTCTAGAATTCCGCGAGTCTTGTAAAGTGCTGCGTTAGCGAGGGGCGCTCCTAGTTGTTTAAAGTATTTCACCTTGCGATTTTAAAATGATTCCGCTTCTTATCTTTTCAACGAAAACAAGTAAAAGTTGTATTAAGTATAGATACAGTAATCGATGCACAACAGGAAGTGGCGTTCAGTTCCACAAGTGAGTTACGTATGCTGTTTTGAAAAGAAAATGACGTCCAAGAAACACATTTACGGCTAGTAAAGTATACGAAATCTTTTAGGATTTCTTCACTGGCGTGCAGAACAACTGAAGAAATGCAGTATGGAGGGAATTAGATTGGATTCAGTTTTCGTTCCATACAACCAAAACCGAGATGATTCCCGTGGGTATGGAACAAGTCAGAAAGTGAAACATAAAAAGCATAAAACATCCGAATACAACAACACTCGTTATACTCATCAATTGTCAGGAGACTGTCAAAATAGGTGAATATATTATAGTAAACTAATATTTACAGAATTAATACAGTGTCACAATGAAACATAATTATGCACTTTTAATAAATTTGTAATACATAACACACCTAATCTTGACTGTCGTGACCAAGTGCTGTCAAAACTAAAATCTAAAAGACATTTTTACTTAAGGTGGTCCAACAGTTCCTGTTAAGATATTCATCTATAGAGTAGAGGGAGTTGCCTATAACCATAGCGGTCGCGCGGTCCCAGACTGTAGCGCCTAGAACCGCTCGGCCCTATAAAAGTCTTTCAAACTCGTATTTAAACAGTGCTTTATCTGAAAACAATTTTTTAATTGTTGCTGGCAGTTTATTAAAAATGTGTGTACCTGAATATTGGACTCCTTTCTGGACCAATGTAAGTGATTTTAGGTGTTTATGTCTTTTTGTCTTTAAGTCTTTTTTTCCTAGTATTGATACTATGTATTGAGCTATTGGTTGGAAATAGAGACATATTACTTGAAACAAATTTCATTAAGGAATAAATATATTGAGAAGTAGTGGTTAGAATACAAAGTTCCTTGAACAGGTTTCTACATGATGTTCTTGGATTTACACCACAAATGTGTCTTGTTACACGCTTTCGCACTCTAAAAACTTTTGCTCGGTTTGACGAGTTACCCCAGAATATGATCTCATATGACATAATAGAATGAAAGTAAGAGAAGTACGCAAGTTTTTTTATATATTTATATCTCCTACACCTGACATCGTTCTCACTACAAATACAGACTTGTTTAGGCACTTCAGCAATTTTGCGGTATGCTTTTCCCAACTGTCAACCTGGACTCCATCGAAATACAGCGTTATCTGCAGTGATCGTTTTACAAAACATAACTGCATGTTTCGACCAGGGGTCAAGGCCGGCTGGAGAACACCTATGCACATAAACGACTTATCATTAGGCGCGCTCCCGCATTTCCCTCACTCATAAACAAACTGACGTTCCTCGAGCTCTTGGTAGGGCATAAATACACTGTTAATGGAAAGAAAACGACACACCAGGAAGAAATTATCCGAATGGGACGAAAATTGGTAGATTTGATGTACATGTACAGGCAAACACATGACTACAATTTCAGAAAAATTTGATGATTTATTCAATGGAAAGAGCTCACAAATTTAGCTAGTCGATAATGCGTTAGTCCACCACAAGTCCTAACGTAAGAAGTTATTCGACTTGGCACTGATTGACAGTTTTTGAATGTCTTCTGAGGGATATCGTGCCAAATCCTGTCCAATCAACGCATTAGATCATCAAAAGTCCGAGCTGGTCGCCGGGCCCTGTCCATAATACTCCAAACTTTCTCAGTTGGGAAGAGATCCGGAGACATTGCTGGCCAAAGTATTGTTTGCCAAGCACGGAGACACCCAGTAAAAACTCTTGCCCTGTGTGGTCGGGTGTTATCTTACTGAAATGTAAGACTAGGGCATAAAAACGAGGCACAGAACATGGTCGACATACCACTGTGCTGTGAGGATGCTGCACATGACAACTAAAGGGGTCCTTTTACGAAGCAAAGGTTTAGCAAGATAATTTTCAATGACAACTGCTAACGTCTGCCATGTTGTAAATATTTATATACTGAATAAATAATTTGGCAACCTCCTCCTTTCTGAAAATTATTGGCTGAGCTTCATAGAAATGTTAATTTTTTTTCCTGTGTTTGTAGCTGGTTTAATAACTGGAATGACGAAAAAAACAATGGTTTAGCTGTTTTGTTGCTCATTGACATGGCACAGAAAAGTTTTTCATTACATGGTACATGTTCTGTCCGATGAGTGTCTGAAAAATCGCTATCCAACTGGTGAGGATACTACATTGGTGTGCAAAACCTAGCGATGAAAGTAACTTTCGCATGATGAGCCCCTATGTTGTGTGGTGACATATTTCATGTTATACGCGTATCCGAGTGGTCAATGTAGTCGACCCGTTAATGCTGCATAATAACCGCTTACGATATTCGGAACTATCAGTGACTACCCAGCTAATTTAGCTCTCCTGCTGCATACCTTTTATTATGGTGATGGGCCTCATTTTCTGCAGCCGTGGAGAGCTTGTTGTAGCTACCTCGCAACAAGGCAGTTTACATAAGGGGAGAAGTGGAGACATAAAAACGTTCAGAGCTGGAAGCTGGCCTACAGAGCAGAATTCGCTTCGTCCCAACTCCCTGCAGCGGACAACTGAAGGGGTGGCTATCTGTCATAAAAACAGTCTTGTTCGAGACGCTGGAAGGAATACTTTTAAGAAAGACAAAAATCTTAGCCAGCTGCATCCTTCAGCAATGGTAGAGCGTGAGAACCGCCATATTTCTCGGCAGCCGCGTCAAGGATTAACATTCGTTTAAAATCCTCGTAGAAGGCTTTTTGATTGTCTGATAATACTTGTTTCTGTAGAACGTGTGCTTTGTTGTGAGTGCCTACGTGCAAGCATTTCGATTTGTCCTCTCATAAATTGGGAGAGGTTTTCTAACTTCCTCTGCATACCACAGCCTCATTAGGCGATGGTAAAAAAATCGACAGGAGTAAGAGATTATTTGACTTATTTGTAAAATTAAACGAAACTTATTACAAAACTATTATTGGATGAGACTCACTAAGTCTGCTGAAACTGGCCAGCGAGATTCCTGTACTGGCAGAAAAAGCCAGTTTCAGAGAGCTAAGATAGGGGATGGAGGAGTGAACACTGGCCGCTGGGAGATGGAAGAGTAAACTCTTGTAGACTGTCCATCGAGGAGAAAAGACTTGCCTGTAGCACGATACAATGGTTGTAAACTGCTATGGTTGACCGTTTTCGACCACCTCCTCACTTCGGGCAGCAGTGACTCTGACTTGGAACGCTCCCCATGCGCGTGATAGAATGCTGTGAGCAATAGCAAAGTACTGAGCTACACTTGTCACACATCGTCATTCTTCCAGCTTCCTGTTGATTCTTCCTTGTGTGAAATCATCCAAATGTTATCTCCAGTGCGTGTCGTAATGAATAAAACCATTACAGTACATTGTAGCTGTTCGCTGATTGACACCCCCTCCCCCTCCAACAACCTCCCCCCCCCAACCACTACCACCACACACACACACGCACACACATACACATACACACAGTCTTTTCCTGTTCCTTCAGCAGCCTAGTGTTACAGGGCAAGCCTCATTTGGCACTATATTCGTGCTGACCTCACGCCAACTGATGTCCAACTCCCTGTGCACGACCGGGAGACACACGAGGTCCGTTCAAAAAATTGCGAAAATGCCGTCTCCAGTTGCGGAGCAGTCCTGGTACGTCTCTTGCTGGATAGCGCTAAGCGCCGTCTGCGAATTTTCTTTTATTCCTTCTACCGTTGCAAATCTTGGAGACATTGCTGCCATCATAGGCAGACTGGTTTTCCCATTACCCCCCCCCCCCCCCATCATCTTGGATGACGTCATCCACTGTGCACGTTAGTACACATTAGTGCAAGTTAGTACACTTTAGTACACGTTACTACACGTTAGTGTACGTTAGCCCGACAACATGGGTTGGTAGGGGGACGTGGCGGTCGGTTGAGGATCGTGGTGGAGACTTTAACTATTTCCTTCCTTGGCGAAAATTCACTCCAAGTCCACGGTAGCACTCTCTGGTGGTGTCAATATGTACTAGGCCTCGTGGTGAACACAATGTATGCCGCCATCTTGAATAACGGTAATCGTGTCATCAGATGACGTCACGGACGCTATTGCCCTCTGCTGGTGGTAGTGTGTACTACGTCAGATGGAGTCCAGACCTCCTGGGGAACAAACTGGATGGTGGTGCTGTCTATAATTGTTTAAATAAAGACTGGTGCATGATTCCGATAGTTGACGATTAGCAAGCATGTTTGCAGAATCTTTTAGATGGATTACTATTTTGACAATTTAGGAGTTGTTTGGCTCTCTGGATGTAAATATATTGCATTATTTATGAGTGGTTTGCATATCTGTAGGCTGTGCAATGCATTATTTTGACAGTTATTATACAATTAGCAGGTGCGTGTGTAGAGCATTATACATGAGTTATTTAGGAGGTCTGTATGCTGTGTGGCATGTCAGAGCATGTGTTCTGTATCACTCCATCCCTAAAATAAATTGTTCGAAAATAAATAAAGTAAACTCCTTCCTGTCTCGAGCACCCAGTAAAGGCAAATTGCATTTCCCACGAATCCCTAGGAAGAGGTGGCGGTCGGGTGACTGAGGTTAGTCCAAGTGTCTTTTCTTTGCAGCAATTTTCTTAGTTTGGTAGCGAAAACCCAAGTGACCTTTCTTTGCTGCCAAAATTCAAACTTGACACCAGTTCCTAGGATGAAGTGGCAGTCGGGTGACAGGTTAGTGGAGGTAGGCCAAGTGACCTATCTTCGCACGTTTTTCTTAGGTTGGTAGCGAAACCACAAGTGACCTTTGTTTACCGTCAAAATTCAAACTTGGTGCCAGTTCATAGGAGGAAGTAATACTGACCAAAAATCAACGATGGGTGTGCATGTCTCTTACGTTCATCCTGCGAGTCATACCACCGTGTCATAGACGTAATCGAGCACCTGTTAAAGAAAAAATCCTGATCCCAACAATTATTGAATGTTACTCTCAGCGCGACCGCTACAGTCGCAGGTTCGAATCCTGCCTCAGGCATGGGTGTGTGTGATGTCCTTAGGTTAGTTAGGTTTAAGTAGTTCTAAGTTCTAGGGGACTGATAACCTCAGAAGTTAAGTCCCATAGTGCTCAGAGCCATTTGAACCATTTGTTACTCTCACAAGCGCTTGTCGTTCTACAGGTGCGCACTAGTATCCATGTTAAAAGTAATATACTTGCTTTATAAATCTAGGTACGACATTACCTCTGAATGAGGTCGTTGTTTGTCCAGACAAATACCGAGCCGGTAATCGTAGGAATGTCTATCATCAGACCAACACGTAGCCCACGATGCAACCTCGTGATAAAATCGGTGAATTTTGAAAGTCATTGTATTAAGGAACGCGGTATGTACCGGTATTTGCAACTCCCTCGCACCGCTAGATATTTATCCAGTATGTGTAACGTATTATGTCTCGATACCATGTCAGAGGTTTCTTTATATATCCACTGAGTTAAAGGCGATGACTGATTGAGAAGGATCACAGCCACATGTGAATCATATCTCGAAACGAGTCAACTTTCTCGAACCTATCTGCTACAGTAAAAATCCAACATGGTCTTAGTCCCTACACATCTTGCAACTGCTTCCATTTCTACAGCTTTGCGCATGTGATCATTCCATTTTAAGTCGGAACTGAGCAGAAGTCGGACAAAGTCATATCCAACAACCTTCTGCAACCCGTCTCCAAATTACAGTCCGAATGTGATTCACGAGCTCTATATTTACACTCATCTCTCACACTGACGGAATAGCTGATATCTCTACGTTCCGTTTCGACTCATTCATCATACCGCATTCATGTACGCGATCACTGTTCCAGTGCTAACCAACCTTGAAGGTATAGCCCAGCTGCCAAAACTCTTCCTCCAACTCAAATAAGCATTGTCACTCAATCATTATTTCGTAACCAACAGCACGTTCAAAAATGGTTCAAATGGCTCTGAGCACTATGGGACTTAACATCTATGGTCATCAGTCCCCTAGAACTTAGAACTACTTAAACGTAACTAACCTAAGGACATCACACACATCCATGCCCGAGGCAGGATTCGAACCTGCGACCGTAGCAGTCGCGCGGTTCCGGACTGAGCGCCTAGAACCGCTCGGCCACCGCGGCCGGCCAACAGCAAGTCAGTGGACGGGTGGGATGGAAAACTGACCTCTGATATACTCTAATAATAAGCACCATAGTTGACAGTGTATGTTGAGAGCAGGAAGGCTATCACGTTATGTCCGGGAGGAAGATTGAATTCGGCGATATTTTGGTAAACAGGTTCTGTCAGGGCAGGAATTTTGGCGCATACAAGCTGAGACAACAAGTTAGCGAGTGTTAACTATTTCTGGGGCACTATAAAATGATGGAGAGCTGGACTAGACTGATATTTTTTTTCACAAATCCATGTGACGTAAGAATTACAGTGAGAATGTTTTAGATGGCTATGTGTCAGTCAAGCTGGGACGGGTACTTGCGGTTGAACGCATGTGTCAACACGCTCTCTGCTATTCTGCCTTCAATGGTAAAGACAAGTGTTGCCTGGAGATGCCTCGAATATGAGACTGGCGTGAACACGCTTTGGAATGCTATGACAGTATAACGGTGACTGTATAGAGGCATGCAGCTTTCACCGGTGTTCGGTGGCGGCGGCTGGGGGGTGCGACGGAGCGTGCATCCCTGGTCAGTCGCGCCACGAGCTGTTTCTAGGTGAATATGTATCGGGATAGGAATTTCTCAGAACTGATTTATGAAAGGGATGTGGTCGACACATGCCCGTGGGACCTGAGCGGGAGCCTGTGCATGGTTTGACAGCTAAGGAACGCGTCACTTTGCGATCCTGTGGACTGGATGTGGCAGAGAGTGCTTCCCTGCATTGGTTGCATTATTTTGCGCGTGGTCCTGTAGTCTGTGCTGTGCGTTATTTGGAAAGTTTACGAGTACTGAGCGTGTTTGCAGATATGTGTGCTGCATTATTTAGGAGCAGTTTGCTATTGTGTAATGAAATTACGAGTTGGTTGCGTGTCTGTGGGCTGTGCGACATGGCCCCAGGCACATCTGTTTTGTGATAGTGTGATAGATATGCTCTACGGTTAAATAAGTAGTTTCAAAATAAATAGAGTGCTGTCAATCCTCACTCTCCAGCAGGTTGAGTCGTTTTGTCACCATTTTCCCTACCGATCTTGGTTTACGTCAGGAAACAAACGGCAGCATCCTCTGCTGGTGTTACTGAGTACTAGACCTCGTGGAGAACATACTGTTTGCCGCCACCATGGATAAGTGTACTTGCGTCATCAGCTGGTGTCACGGAGGCGTCCTCCAGTGGCGACTAAATGTACTAAGACAGTTGAGGTGTGGAGCTCGTGGTGAACCCACAAGGTAGCGCCATGTTAGATTACAGTTCTTGCGACATCACCTGACGTCACTACAGCGTCCTCTAGTGACATCGATATGAACTAAGTCAGTTGGGCTATGGACTCAGTGGCCAATACACTTGGTGGTGGTGCTGCCTCTAATTGTTTAAATAAAGTATGGTGTATGATTTCGACAGTTGACAGTTAGCAAGCAGAGTCTTTTAGATGGATTATTATTTTGAGAATTTTCGAGTTGTTTGGCTATCCGGACGTAAATGTATTGCATTATTTATGAGTGGTTCGCATTTCTGTAGGTTGTGCATTGTGTTATTTTTGACGGTTTACAATTAGCACGAGTGTGTGTAGAGCCTTGTACATGAGTTTTGTAGGAGTAGTTTGCAGGTCTGTATGCTGTGGGGCATGCCAGAGCGTGTGTTCTGTGATAGATATACTCCGTCGGTATAGAAATTGCTCCCAAATAAATCAAGTACACTCCTTCCTCTCTCAATCAGCCTAGTGGGTGTGTGAGTCCTTTTACCACCTGACCCTAGGAAGAGGTGGCGGTCTGGCGACTTAGGTCAGTGGTGGTGGTGAGGTTCGTTCGCAGCAATTTTCTTACGCTGGTAGCGAAAACGCAAGTGAGCTTTGTTTACCGATAGAATTCAAACTTGGCGCCGGTTCCTAGGAGGAGGTGGCGGTCGGGTGGCTGAGGTTAGTATGAGTGTCCTTTCTTTCCCACAATGTTCTTATGTTGGTCGAGAAAGCACAAGTGACCTTTCTTTACTGCCAGAATTCAAACTCGGTGCTGGTTCCTAGGATGAGGTGGTGGTCTGCACCTTGAAAAGTAGTTGGAACTAGGTAGTTGAACACCTTTTCATGTCTATATGAAGTCGAATCACGTGGCCAATAGGCGTGCCGCATCTAGGGGTGGGGGATGCCAGGTTATAAATGAACACCGCGGTGATAGTGGGAAAATGTGGAACTTCTCATTTGATCATTGAATATTGAAATTGGAAATTTAATTATTGAATATGATTAAAATTCAAATCTAATTAAGTACTTAGGTAATTGATAGGTTAGATGCATGATGTGGGTGTTACTTTAGTTAGCATATTTACAGAAGACTATGTCCGGCGCATGCATGGAGGTGGTGGCCGAGGGTGTGTGACGTAACCGGTCAGACACCCACGTGCCGGTGGGACGGCGCGTGTCTGGTTATAACGTGTGAGTGCGAGAGAGAGCAGACGATCTTGCGTCATCACCCGACGTCGCGGTGGCATCCTCTGGTGTTGACAATATGAACTAAACCACTTGAGCTCTGGAGCTCGTGGTGGATACATCGGCTGCAGCCATCTTAAATAACTGTACTTGCATTATATCTGACATCAGGAGAGCACCCTCTGGTAGCACTGATATGAACTAAGTCAGCTGGGATCTGGAGCTCACGTTGTACACACCGTGTGCAGCCATCTTAAATGACTGTACTTGAATCATGATATGGCATCATGGTGGTGCTCTCTGGTGGCGATGATATGAACTAGGACAGTTGCAGTCCAGACCTGGTAGTAAACACACTTGCTCGAAACTGGTTACATAATAAACAAGTCAATTTTCCCACAATTATCATACTGGAATTTGAGTTTCCTGCCATTTTCTTGGGGGGGGGGGGGGCACTTTCCCGCCAAAATTCAAACTTACTGCCAAAATCCGCCATCTTCGATGACGTCATCGCCGCCATCTCGGATAACGGTACTTTGGGGTAGAAACCCTGTTGTCCCAATACTCATGTCCTGATAGTACCATCAATTAATAGTTTGTCTCTGTGGCACGAATTTATGATTAACTAATCCTTAAAAGTTAAAGAAAACTGTCGGCATGGATTTGGCATTCGACGTGATCTGACGAGTTTTTTGGGCTTGAAGAATCTTTCCCAACCCAAGTCTAAACTTTCACCCCAATGTCATAACCACAGACCCACGTCTCATCATCAGTTATGATTCTCTTCACGGATATCTCATTCTCATTGGCGCTACCCAAAAGCTTTTCACGGATGACAAGGCGAAGGTCTTTCTGGTCTCATGAACCGTGGTACGCACTTGGCTGCGGCACGCTGCATTCCAAGATACTGTGTTAAGATTTCATGACGTGATCCAAATGGAATGTTACATTCTTTTGCAATCTCTCGCACAGTTAGACTTCGATTGGTACAAACAATTTCGTTGATGTTCCTGAGATGAACGTCGTCGGTTGACGTCGAAGGGCGTCCTGAGCGAGGGATATCTTTCACTTGCATCCAACCATTTTTAACCCTCAACCGGAATCGATATTTTGACAAACATAACTGGAATCGCGGGTCCAAATGGACCCTTGAATAAAAATTCCACATAATCCCCATAAAAGTTACAATTCATATGTAAATATGTAATGATTGTATTAAAGTAAGTTTTGTTTCAAACATAAATCAACTTTTATTGAGCAAAACTTTTTCGTAGTATTATTTTTTAAACTTTAAGTCCTACATCTCATATTTTACAAGAATTTTTAGTACCTTACTTTGGAATACTACATGATTACAAAAGAGGCTTAGATTAAAAAACCTAGATATAGTGTGGGGTTTCTCGTAACTTCCCCTTAACATAAATAGGGATTCTTTATGCCACCACTCAGAAACAAAAATAATGACAATGGAACTTGGAAGTGTCCAAATATTATCTACATCAGTACCTGAACTAAGAATGGCACTTGGTACACAACACTTTTTTTTCTGCATGTCGTTTACAGATGAATTTAAGACACAAAACACATTTTTGTGATTGTTTGCTGTCAGTTTTAGGGCCACATAAATAACGTCTTCCTCGTTTTTGTGAGCCACTTCGATTGAAATGTGACTTTTCTAGTCGTAGGTCATTTTGTGGTTCATCAGCTGTCCCTAGAAAATTATCAATTCTACTCTTCAAATCTACTGAAAATGAAGAATACTTCATCTTCCTTTCTGTGATAAATGGCCTTATCAAATTCAGCCCAATTTCTTTTATCTAATGATTATGTTTCATACGTTTTCCACTATTTGATGCCTTCCTTAATACGAATCCATTTGCACTCGCAATATTCAATATTGCTGAAAAAATGACACATGGCCATTGTTAAGTTCTTCTAGAGACTGAATAATTGGCGCATTTCTGATCTAATGTATCAAAACCAGCTTTTGTTCTGTTGTAAAATTCAATTATCTCAGGTTTTCCACTGTTTTCAATGACTGAATTGTCATGGTGCATTGATGAGATTACCACCACACTTCGATCCTTTTTTGGGGCATAAGATGCCAACGTTTTATCCTTCACAAAACCATATAACGTAGATCCTACTACCTGTCGTTTATTGGCTAAAAATTCTGGTGGTATTTCCCTTTTGCGCATCGTTCCAACGTAGGTCAAACCATTTTCAATCAGTTTGTCAGCCAACTCCACAGAAGAGAACCAGTTATCAGCAGTTATATTTCTGTTTGTTCCAAATAAAGGTTCTGCAAGCTGCAGTACATTCTGTGTTGGAACTGAGAGTTGGCTTGTTTTATTAGTGATAGCTTTGCCCGTATAGTTAAAAGCATTGTATAAATAGTGTGTTTTAGCGTCGCAAAGGCACTAATAATCTTGATGCCATATTTAGCAGGCTTCGATTTCATGTAAAACCTAAAAAGCATTTCCCTCTAAAAGGGCAAAGCATTTCATCAACTGTCAAATATTCTGAGCGACTATATTTTTTCTGACAGTTCTGAATGAAATTTCCAAATATTTTTGAGATGAGACCAGCGCGATCATTAGTTCTTCTTTCTTCCCTAGAATTCACATCATCAAATCTCAAAGCAGATAACAGGAACATAAATCGCTTTACCGACATCGTTATTCTGAATATATCTCGGCCAGTTCCATCAGTTGCACATAAACTTTCTATATCTTCATGGCCAGATTTGAATACACCTGATAATAGCAACAACCCAAAGAATGCTTTCATTTCCATAATACTCACATGGTTAGTGTAAGTGGCATTAGTTTTATACTTTTCTGAATATTCTGTTATTTTCTGATTAGTGTGAGTGCAAATAATTGCGATCATTTCATTTGATATGAGCAACTGCCATGATTCAGGTGGTGACATGTTCCGTTTTTCACGAGCTGTACCGATGAGACCAGGCAGGTAAGTGATGATGTTGTGGCTTCTGACTCTGGACCTAGCTGGTGGATGAGGAGACCACTTGAATCGATTTTTGCCACGAAAATATGCACTACTTGACAGCCAGCTATTCTCTCTACTGAATCATCAGATGATGAATTACTTGAATCGGAAGAAATTTCTTGTTGCGTATTTTCATCGTCACTTACGTTCTCTTCATCAAAAGGTTGAAAATAACTTAAAGATTCTGTGTCTGAATAATTTTCGTCTAATAATAGTTCACAGATTTCTTTTTCAGGGAGGCCCCGCTGCATTGTGGCAATAAAGTGCCTGAAACACCACAAAATAAATCGGTATACACTGACTTCAAAAATCCCGTATCTGGAATCGCGGGTCAACTTGGACCCAGCGATGGCACTTACCTCCACTTCTAGTAAATTTCAAGCAGCGAGCTCCCGGCCCCTGGTGCACCTCACAATGTACTGAGATTACACTGGCGCGCGAAACAGAAACTCTGCGCGTTTCCATTGTTAGACGGTTTTATTGTTGTCGGTGGGTCCAAAATGACCTACGATTCCGGTTACGGGTTAAACAGTGTGAACCATTCGTAACACCGAGTACGGCTTAAGTACTCATCACCGTAGGCTTCCTGCATCATTTGATGTGTCTCTGTAAAGGTAGTCTTGAGTATCATGAAAAATTTAATGTTGATGCGTTGCTCCTCTAACTCTGCTATCTCGAAATTCGCAACCTGTGCGACACAACGTTCTACTCACTACAGCACTCAACAATAACTAACAAACATACAACAACGAAACTTCGGCAGTTACACATTAAACACACGCGTGTGCCGGGATGCCATCGAATTTCGCTCCAACACATCACTGGCGCGAAATTACGAATGTTCTGGAATTTTTGGAAGACCTCGTAAGGCAATACACCCGCAATTTCATTCATCTTCGCCAAGTACTTTACATGTTATATTGTTTCACCTATCTCGTCCTTAAATTTTGCAGAGCACTGTGTATTTAAAAAAAAAATGTCATGTTAATGCTTTGGTTGACTCACCGTGTAGTCTCATGATTCATGTCGGAACTGAAGGCAAAACCTGTCTCGTACAGAAGTAAGAGTTCTGAGAAGGATACTTGGAGGCCATCTGTAGTGGCGATACGAAAATTTCATGTGTAAACAAAGCAGAGTTGGCTACTTGCAAGACTGATTTTGCAGAGGATTATCAGATACAAACCGGCTTTAATAGCGGACAACGTTGTATGTTATCCATAAACGATAAATGCGTTTCTTTTGCATAGCAGAACAACATGATAGGTTTTTGGATGCAACATCTCCTCACGAATCTTGCCTTGGGGTTGTAACGTAATGCAACATATTAATGTTATATCTGCGTATGTTTGATGGTATATAAAATACCTCCAAAATGCCATATGATTAATATAATAGCGAATGTTATTTTGCTGCGCGGAACTATGGCAACTGTAACGATAAAATGTCAGAGATATAAACATGTGTATGCAGAAGATACTCTGAGACACGCCGATGACAAGAATAAGTTCGTCATTTGTCAAGTTGCATAATCCGCAATAGGAAAAACTAATTTTCCTTGATATATTGCTTTTCTTTTCTTAGAAAATTTTTAAGTTTTTGTTAAAAGCTCGCATGTGGATAACGAAGTACGTATACTACTGCAGAACATATCGTAGAGAGCCGATACGCTAAAACGTCTAACAGTTTGTGCTGCACTCATATAGTTGGGAGCCCTCTACGTCTTCTCGTCGAAGTCACAACCAATGTAAGTCGCCTCATCTAAGCACAAAACAGTTAATATCAGATAGCTTCACTTATGCATGACGTATACCATTTATGTAATTACATTTAACAGTCATAAATTTTTCTTCTGTTTGAAGGCGCTAGGCAGTGTAAATGAATGAGTATCAGAAATCTGAGTCTGTTTCTTCTTAGTATTAATTGTAGTAGTGAAAATCATTTCGCGTTGAATTATGTTGTTTTAACGCATTTCAACACAATGAAGTTGTCTAGTGTGTCTGATTCAGAAGGATTAGATACAACTACTATTGTACTGCCAATATTTTCTATGTTGAAGGAATTGCAATAGTTTCAAACAGACAGTCATTTTGCTATCTCCAGCTGTGAGCAAAATGATAACTGAGTTAACAAAGATACGTGCAAATGACCTGAAACATCATAGCGGGGATAATCTCGACTCAAAACTGAGTTGCCTCCTTACAACCTAACCCAAACTTCGGGCAACGCTGGAGGACAGTCTGCAACCACAACCAAGATTTCATGGCGACGGGCGGGCGGCAGCCTCACACTCGAAACAAAATACCTTTAAGATAAAAAAATTACATTTTATAAGCAATGTGAGGTTAATTGACTGTGATATTCTGTTCCTCTACGTCATTGTTCATGATGACTATTAGAGAATAGTTGCTTTTAGGGCCAAAATTCTGCTAAATTTCGTCTATGTGAAACATTTATTCCGAAATCGCCAGCGTTAAGCAGTGGAATTGCACAGAATTAATTGTTTCATATAAGTTACAACTACACTCAAACATCATGTGTTTGACAAAACTGCAGTATAGCATTAAAAAAGATTAGTTTCGACATTTGTTGCATAACATAAACAATGTCGCATAGTAAGTGTCAATGAAATAATTCGAATGTTTATTTATTTGAATTTAAAGTGCATAATATGTCACTTCCATTACCTTTCCATATTAAACGTCAGTACTATTCTCGCACTCCTTCCAGAGATGTATATGACAGCAGCAGAGACACGTGGAAGTAACGACGCACGAAACAAAACTCAGCTGAGCGAACACAAAGTTGTTACAACAATGGATGTGTACACTGATGGACTAGTGTTGGTAGGGACCCAAAACAAGTGAATATCGATCCAAAGTCTCACACCGCCCTCCGACTTGTCGATTTTGTTACTCCCGTCAGCCAACGCGCCGAGTGCCTTGTAATAGTGTGAAATAAATAATCAGTCCGACAACCAAGAAAGGCGCTTCGCTACAACCAGGTGTTCTACAACCAGGTGTTTATTTCCCGTAGTTTTTCACGCCTGAGAAAAACTATAGTGCGCAAATCATGCCACTAAATCATTGTTTGATGTGCGCGATTGGGAACACCGTTATGATTTTATAATTCTTGAAATGTAGATCAGTTACAGCAACTGGTTAAATTGAGTATTGTTGTTCTGTTCTTGGCTCTGGGCTCTGAGCACTATGGGACTTAACAGCTGAGGTCATCAGTCCCCTAGAACTTAGAACTAGTTGAACCTAACTAACCTAAGGACATCACACACATCCATGCCCGAGGCAGACTGAAGCGCCTAGAACCGCTCGGCCACAGCGGCCGGCCCTTTTCTGTTCTTGTTCTACATAGTAAAATACGGAGGGTCGTATTCTGTTGCAAATCCCTGATAGTCGCGACAAGACGGTGACAATGCCTGCGCCGTTGAAGGAACCTTGACACCGACACAGAACGACTTCGAGAATATTTTCCGCACAAGTGACTTATTATTTGCCCCCCCCCCCCCCCCCTCCCTCGCCACGTATCTTCTGTTTTCTCGTACACTTCGTCCCGTGTCAGTTGCTACTAACTGTGATACGCACTGAATACAAACGTTGCACTTGGGCGCTCCTCTCAGTTTAGGGCCCCAAACGTCGCTTGTGGGGTAAACCAGCCCTGCATCAACAGCGATTTTATCATACAGTCTGATCATAAGAACCACTGGAAGTGATGGTATGACATTCAAAGCATTACAGATCTTCTAACATCCTTTGCAGCTGGAAGAAAGAATCTGGACTGCACGATTCCCCTTGCCATTCTCAACATGTAACCACTTTATGCGGTAAGGAACAATGTAAAACTACGCACATGGTACACATTACGAGTTACCATTATTCGGTAGTCCTGATTTTGCGCCCCTTGCGTCATTGAAGCCGGTTGGTTACACATTCATGTGGTTTTAAATGCAGTTGTACAGAACCACAAAAGCGGCCCATATGCAGTCACCGTCTCCCAACCTCTTTTTTGTATAGGTCAGCAGTCACTCCTTTTTTTTTAAAAAAAAAATTATTAATTCCGCTCGCCGTCTTCAAGCAAATTTATGTTTTTGCTCACAATATTGTAACTAACAGACGAAGTTTTCATATGAACTCTGTCTGTAGCAAACAAAATTCTTTATGTATGCTTTATTTATAAATCAAGTTTCCATGATGATCATTTCTGACGTCACGTTACATGTAATTCTGCATAAGATGACAAACAAGTTTGTTATTATTGCATTTGCGCATTTATTTGCAGTTCTTATTCTCAGTCGTTGTCGTTGTCTCTAACACTCTGAGAAGAAAACATGATAATGATAGTAGAAAACATATCAGTTGACCTACTGAAAGAAACTTGGTAAGAAAAGATGCGACTGAATTCCATCACAATCCCAAGTTAGTCGTTTTTTATATTTTTTATTTTATCTCTAGTGAAACGTAAAATTTAACGGTGTACGCGACTGATTTTGAAATGTAACAGTTAACTGCATTGCTCAGTAGTTCCTGAGATGCCTTCCAGTGTTGCACAAAAATTGTTTACATTCTGCCAGACACTGCTTGATTGTCTTGGACTGGTCCAGCTATCATTTATACTTTTTTCCCTTCATTTATTACATAACTTTAATAACATGAAGTATTTTATGATGCTTTAAGTATTTGTTTAAGAGTAAAGAACCATTTTAAACTCGTCCGAGACAAAAGGTTTATTATTCAGTCATATGCAAACACCATTACATTCACAAAAATGGAATACTTACATTTCTGAGACAATTGTATGAAACAAAGTACACAGAATTAATTTTTTTCCAAGTGAGCCATATTCTTATATGAGATAATATTGGTCCCAACGCCCCACAAACGTATGCCCTGAAACAAAGTGCCGGCCGAGGTGGCCGTGCGGTTAAAGGCGCTGCAGTCTGGAACCGCAAGACCCCTACGGTCGCAGGTTCGAATCCTGCCTCGGGCATGGATGTTTGTGATGTCCTTAGGTTAGTTAGGTTTAACTAGTTCTAAGTTCTAGGGGCCTAATGACCTCAGCAGTTGAGTCCCATAGTGCTCAGAGCCATTTGAACCATTTGAAACAAAGTGTCCTGTGGCAGCCACGTATCTGCTGGCACTGCAGGAGATGCTCGTTCTGCCTCATCCTTCAGCCTTCCTCCTCAAAGAATTGTATGAGCACACCTGACTGCCCTCGGATTTCGTCACATACATAGGGCACACACTCCTGTAACGACAGCATGTTGTCGATGGATGTAGAGTACATAAGTGCCTTTAAATGTCTCGGTAGCCGGAAATCTAGGGGACTGAGATCAATTGAACGGGGAAGAAACGCTACTGGATGTTCTCAATTAATCCATCGCTCATTAAAAGTTACCTGCTGTCAGACAAGGCGTAGAAATGGATTGCTTACCTGCTGTGACCAAACCACATCCGTTGCCTTTATAAGAGTAATGTTCTCCAACAGCGCGGGTAAATTACTTGTACGGAAACTAGGGCTACACAACACCCATTAATTTGTCCGCTAAAGTGCATGGCCGTCTGAGTCTGTTAATCACAGTTCCTCCCAAACATTGATGCAAACGCGAACCGGATGCTTGATTCCACGAACGCTCTAGGATTTGCATTTTGTAATGTGACTGCTCTGTTTAAAGTTGGATGCAAGTTAATCCTAACATGCCCTGATCTGAAAAGCTATGCCCTATTACAGATAAAGTTACGAACGCACCCTTACTATAATATGGTCAGAAAGTTACCTGAGCACTTCCAACTAATGTCAATAGCACAACGGTGAATAATAAGCATAGCAAAATGGTTCAAATGGCGCTGAGCACTATGGGACTCAACTGCTGTGGTCATCAGTCCCCTAGAACTTAGAACTACTTAAACCTAACTAACCTAAGGACATCACACACATCCATGCACGAGGCAGGATTCGAACCTGCGACCGCAGCAGTCGCACGGTTCCGGACTGCGCGCCTAGAACCGCGAGACCACCGCGGCCGGCTACGCATAGCAACAGAAAACTGAATTTAAGAGAATACGAAAAATCACCTCTACGGTTTCAGCAATATTGAAAGTATTTTACCAACTCGGCGTATAGTCACTTACAGTGCATCCCGATTTGTAATTATAGCAGTCAAATATGAAGTATGGAACATGTAGTCTTCTGTAGTGTCTACTACAGCATCTCTGCAAGCTCCCTCGGCGTCACGACTTATTTTGTTGGCTGTAAAATGCATGCATAGAACGGTACAAGCAGAGAGGTAGAGCACTTGCCCGCGAAAGCCGAAGGTCCCGAGTTCGAGTCTCGGTTCAGGGCACAATTTTAGTCTCCAGAAAGTTTAATATCAGCGCACACTGCGACGAAGAGTGAATATTTCAATCTGGAAACATTCCGCAGGCTGTGGCTAGGCCCTGTCTCCTCGATGTCCTTTCTTCCTGGAGTGTCAGTTTTGCAAGTTTCTCAGGAGAGCTTCAGTGACGTTTGGAAGGTAGGAGACGAAGTATTGGCAGAAGTACAACTGTAAGGACAGGTCGTGAGTCGTGCTAGGATAGCTCAGACGGTAGAGCACTTGCCCACGAAATGCAAAGGTCCCGAGTTCGGGTCTCGGTCCCGCCCACAGTTTTAATCTGTCAGGAAGTTTCAGTTATATCAGTGCACATTCCTCTGCAGAGTGAAAATTTCATTCTGGATCGTATTTATGGCTGCAAGGTACCAGTCACGCGAATACACATAAACAACAAATAAATGATCTGGTCTTATGAAATAAGAAAGAATGTTATTTTAGATACTATTTCATATAAATTTCTTGTGAAATCAAGTGTACAGAATAATACATGCCCTCTTACTGCACAAGACACGTGTGGTAGGTAAAATGCCAATATGTACTCATTATATGAACAATGTTTCCATACGTGCAATTAAGCATTTAATAAATAAACTAATGAGAAGAGTGAGTGAATTGACTGTAATTTTCTCCGGATTAAGTGAACAAAGTCGGATTCTGTACCAAGTCTCGTAGCTACAGATCTCACAAAGAAACGAAGCCTTAGTAAATACAGCAGAAGTTTGTTGAAGCATTTCATAGCAGTTTTGCAACGAGAATTAATGACACTTTAACCACGAAATATAAGTTTTTCGTGAATGACTAAAGAAGTAATGTTCCAGATGTGCAATGGCTTAGGGATAATCCCAATAACATGAACCATATCACCAAGCAGCAACCCAGAGATCGCAGTATTTAACGCCGACTATTTTCCTCTCGCCACAACACGCCTCATACAAGTGAGTTTGAAAGTTCCGGAGTGTTTGGTGTGCAGGCAGCACTCTCGCTGCTCCAGACACCTAGAACTGTCCGACCACGCCTCCGTAAAGTTCGAACAGAAAAACTCCCTAAGATAGTCGGTAGCGGGTACAGAATCAGCTTTAAAATAATACTGCAAAATGCATTTCACTATGATCATCTCCCTCAACAGGATTGGTTGACCTGCATAATAATGTCACGTGGCCATTGGCCACACGGACGCGAGAAATTAGACGAGTTTTTGGAACACCTCAATGGCATCAACAGTAATATCCAGTTCACCATGGAGTTGGAAAAAGATAATGCATTGAACTTCCTCGACGTTCTTGTCCACGGTAAACGAAATGGGTGCCTTGGGCACAGCGTCTACAGAAAACCCACCTAAACAGACCTGTACCTGCACGCCACCAGCCATCATCATCCAGCACAGAAGCGCACAGTATTGCAAACATTGGTGCATCGTGCAAGAGTAATATCGGACGACGACAACCTGCCCCACGAACTGAGCCACCTAAGCAAGGTTTTGAGGAATAACGGCTACAGCACCCATCAAGTAAAAGAAGTGATTTCTGGGAAATATCAGAATAAAACCACCGGCGAAGAGCAGGAAAAGAAACTTGCTTTGCTGCCATTCTGTGGCTCTGTGTCGGGCAAGATAAGCCGCCTGTTGAAAAGACACATAATCAAATCAATCTTCAGGCCTCCAACGATAATCCGTCAATTACTGAGACCAGTTATAGACGCTGTAGGTCTCAGAACACCTGGAGTCTACGAAATACCTTGTGAGTGTGGCCAGAAGTACATCGGACAAACAGTGCGCACTGTGGAACAACGCAGGAAAGAACATGAAAGGTATTATCGCCTACGCTATCCAGAGAAATCTGCGTTAGCTGAGCATGCGTTAGAAAACGGTCACCATATAAAATTTGGCGATACCTCTGTCGTGGCTCGCACTAACGGCTTCTGGGACAGTTTAATAAAGAAAGCTATTGAAATAAAAATTACTGCAAACACCCTGAATAGAGACGGTGGCTTGCAGCTCAGGGCTGTGTGGGATCCAGCGATCGCGCGGTTGAAGAGGGAACATTGAACGCCGACTCAAAACATGCCCATATATGGCAATGTCACGGGCACCAGTGACGTCACAGTCGGCAGCTAGTGTATATAAGGGTGCACCAACAGCCCACTGGCAGTCATAACACTTGACAATGGCCAAGGAGCGCTTGGCCGAAAGCTCGTGTAGTTTTAACCAATTGACGCGGTTGGAAATCCGAGAGGATTTTGTTCTAACAACAACTTTTTCGCCAGTCGTGGCTACTAACCAAAAACAGCAAATCTCCCACTACAGAACTATGTCAGCGTAACCGCCAATGACACCTCCTCCCACCCATCATGAGCTGACGTGAGAGTCAACCCTCCTATCACAGTGTCAGTGAGATGTCAGCGCGGGAAGCTGTAGGGCGTGGACGCCAACGGACTGCGCTAATTACAGCGCCCAGGTGCCGCAGTCGCGCACCCCCCGTCGAGAGCGATGCCCGCTTCCGTGAATGCCACAGCCCGTGGTGTCTGTCCTGTGACCGGTGACCTCTCCCGCTTCCAGCCTGTTCACCGCTGCGACAACGCGGCTGTTGTGTGGACCGACCGGATTTCTAGGAATCCGTTAGCTTCGTCCCCCCGCTGACCATATTCAAGGCTGGCAGCTGAAACCTCCACAGGTGAAAGAAGAAATCATTTAAAAAGATCCATCACCAACGCGAATTATTCCCTTTACGTGCTGGTGCAGAGCGTACGATCACTCATTTGCATAACAAAGTATCGCACGTTAAAGACAATTTGCAAATATGCTGAACCAAACATAATAATGAAAGGTGGTTTGGCGTGATGGGTGTTACTGCCATGTATGGAAGGGACAAACAGCCTGTCATCTTACATTTACCCCACTCGCATTAGATTTCTGTGCGGTACGTGTCTCACTTAGGAAAAAATGGTAGCGTGGCACAATAAAAAGAAAAATGTGCGTATCATAATGTGTGAAGGCAAAACTGATGGAACGGAAGGGCCAAAAAAGTTTTAAAATTTTGAGAGCTCTCTGTCAGTATATCTATCTTTACTGGCAACATTGAACCATCCTCCGAGTTGCCCACAGACATCCACACACTCTCTCACACATACGCACTAATACTGTGCACCGGGCCGAGGGCCAGTTGTACGTCACAAGTGTGCACCGTGGATCTTGCTATCCTTACAATTTCTCACACAGAAGAATAAACTTCAATATGTGCCCAGGGCAACATCAGATGTTCACAACGCAAAGTAGGCCATCTCTCATCACGCTCACATCTCCAGCTGGTTAAATTTACCACACTAATTCTGTGATCCAGCACAAAAATTAATTAAAATATTCTTTGGAGATGACCTCAAGTCAAACAATATCATTCATGTTTAGAAGAACATAATAAGCAACTCTTATTCCGCACTGACACACATATCAGGGACGAAACAATGAAGTTATGAAATACAGATATGTGGGAAACATTACAAGTCAATTTAAATATCGTAATCAGCGGTGAAAATTTCAGCCAAGGTCGACAGTAGCCATTTGTGTGTATGGTAGCTTGTGTTGAGGATCAAGGAAACAGAATAAAACATTTTGCAATAGTGGCGAAATACCAGTGTCCTGAGCAGTGTGAACCCTGAATAAGAAATTATATTTAAAAAAAACACCAATAAATGCTAGAACAAATAAAATAAGAGTCTGACGGATAAGAAGATGTTCATCAAAGAATGTACCAAAAATGGGAAAAAATAACACTGACCTATCAAGTTAATATTGTGAACTTACGTAGGTGTTTACTTCAATGTATACGAAAATGTTATAAGAGTGATACTTGTAAATCAATATTGACATCCTAATTAGTTCCCACAGTAAATAATTACGAATCAGACACTAAAAACGAACAAACAAACAAACAAAATCTGAACAGGCCTCGAAGGCCCAATGGTACTGACTGGTCGCTGCGCCATCCTCAGCTCTTAGGTGTCACCGGATGTGGATATGGAGGGGCATGTGGTCAGCACACCTCTACCGGCTGTCGTCACTTTTCGAGTCTGGTGCCACTGCTTCTCAGTCAAGTAGCTCCTCAATTGACCTCACAAGGACTGAGTGCACTCGCTGGCCAGCAGCACTCGGAAGATCCAGACGAGTGCTATCCGAGCCCAACAGCGCTTAACTTTGGTGATCTGACGGGAACCTGTGTTAGCACTGCGGCAACACCATTGGCAACCACACAGTGAAATTAACTAAAATACAGAAAAATGGGTAACGACAAGTTAAAACAAAAATTACCTGTGACACATGATCCATTATCATACAAATAACAAAGAAGTTATTAAGAAATATAAATGATGCACTCGTAATATACAGGGTGGTCCATTGATCGTGACCGGGCCAAATATCTCACGAAATAAGCGTCAAACGAAAAAACTACAAGCTTGGAGGGGGAAACCAGATGGCACTATGGTTGGCCCGCTAGATGGCGCTGCCATAGGTCAAACGGATATCAACTGCGTTTTTTTAAAAATAGGACCCCCATTTTTTATTACATATTCATGTACTAGATAAAGAAATATGAATGTTTTATTTGGACCACTTTTTTCGCTTTGTGATAGATGGCGCTGTAATGGTCACAAACATATGGCTCACAATTTTAGACGAACAGTTGGTAGAAGGTAGGTTTTTTAAATTAAAATACAAAACGTAGGTACGTTTGAACATTTTATTTCGGTTGTTCCAATGTGATACATGTACCTTTGTGAACTTATCATTTCTGAAAACCGCGCATTGATGGGGATGAAATGATGATGATTAGGACAACAAAACACCCAGTCCCTGAGCGGAGAAAATCTCCGACTCAACCGGGAATCGAACCGGAGCCCTTATAATTGACATTCTGTCGCGCTGACCACTCAGCTACCGGGGGCGGACGTTCTTTGAAGTTTTTTCGTTTGACGCTTATTTCGTGAGATATTTGGCCCGGTCACTATTAATAGACCACCCTGTATTTGATAAGAATGAAAACAAAAAATATGTTTTCCACTAAGACGAGTTGTGGTCGTTAAGCACATACCTTTACGTTTTTAAATAAAAAATAAATAAAATTACGTTTGTCTCACATAGTCTCTCCTTACCTTGGTGCCAATTTGAGGGGTGTGACGAAGGTGTGGTGAGAGACGATACGGTGCAGGGGGCAGGCAGTCACATAGACCCTGCCCACAATGGAGTATGTGGATGTGTTGTAGCCGTCATGTGTGTAGATTCGCATGCAGCAGGCCCATCATTGTGAGTTAGTTGACGTCTACCCAGCAGGTTAAACCGTCATGGCTGCCCAGCAGTAATGTGCTCATCGAGGTAGGTGATGCACCACACGGGTCGGCATCCTAGTAGATTCCCAGATTGTCCACTGACCCCGTGTGTGGGAAACGGCCTACGGCAGGTAGGCGGGTTGGCGCCATTTGCATAAACCTGTGAGGTACCTCCTTTTATACGTCTTGGAATTCCTTCAAAAAGATATCCCGCGTTGTGTGATGTTTACTGCAGTAAATTCTGCATAGGTACCCCAGCTCCTTCATCACGTGTTCCGTGGGATTGGAACTCGAGGGATGTGAACAGATGAATATGGGTGATACCTCATGCTTTTCATTGTTTCTTTCCACGGCTTCGCACGGAATTGTGGTCCGTTGTCGGAAATAATTTTCTCGACGTGCCCCACTTGTGGGAGGAAATCGTTGCGTGATACACGAGACACAGTCAGTGCTGTGGCTCTCTTCAGAGACGATAGTTTCACAAACTTCCTGTGAACACCAAAATAAAACAGTATCCGCTTTTTGTGCGAGGCAGCGACCCTTGAGGTCTGTTGCCTCCAATTGTTCCAGTTTTTGGGGCAGAATGAGGCAAAGAGGTGCCTGCATGTTGGCAGTGGTGTGTCTCGCCTTCTGACACGTTTTGCACACTGACAGAACGCGCCAGATACTTCACTACATGTCATTAAAGTGCCTGACAGACCACAGTAGCTGGCCGTCGTGGCCGAGCGGTTCTAGGCGCTACAGTCTGGCACCGTGCCACCGCTGCGGTCGCAGGTTCGAATCCTGCCTCGGGAATGGATGTGTGTGATGTCCTTAGGTTAGTTAGGTTTCTTGTAAGTTGTGTGGTCTTCAGTCCTGAGACTGGTTTGATGCAGCTCTCCAGGCTACTCTATCCAGTGCAAGCTTCTTCATCTCCCAGTACCTACTGCAACCTACATCCTTCTGAATCTGTTTAGTGTATTCATCTCTTGGTCTCCCTCTACGATTTTTACCCTCCACACTGCCCTCCAATACTAAATTGCTGATCCCTTGATGCCTCAGAACATGTCCTACCAACCGATCCCTTCTTCTAGTCAAGTTGTGCCACAAACTTCTCTTCTCCCCAAGCGTATTCAATACCTCCTCATTAGTTATATGATCTACCCATCTAATCTTCAGCATTCTTCTGTAGCACCACATTTCGAAAGCTTCTATTCTCTTCTTGTGCAAACTAGTTATCGTCCATGTTTCACTTCCATACATGGCTACACTCCATACAAATACTTTCAGAAACGACTTCCTGACACTTAAATCTATACTCGATGTTAACAAATTTCTCTTCTTCAGAAACGCTTTCCTTGCCGTTGTCAGTCTACATTTGATATCCTCTCTACTTCGACCATCATCAGTTATTTTGCTCCCCAAATAGCAAAACTCCTTTACTACTTTAAGTGTCTCATTTCCTAATCTAATTCCCTCAGCATCACCCGACTTAATCCGACTACATTCCATTATCCTCGTTTTGCTTTTGTTGATGTTCATCTTATATCCTCCTTTCAAGACACTGTCCATTCCGTTCAACTGCTCTTCCAAGACCTTTGCTGTCTCTGACAGAATTACAATGTCATCGGCGAACCTCAAAGTTTTTATTTCTTCTCCATGGACTTTAATACCTACTCCGAAATTTCTATTGTTTCCTTCACTGCTTGCTTAATATACAGATTGAATAACATCGGGGATGGGCTACAACCCTGTCTCACTCCCTTCCCAATCACTGCTTCCCTTTCGTGCCCCTCGACTCTTATAACTGCCATCTGGTTTCTGTACAAATTGTAAATAGCCTTTCGCTCCATGTACCCCTGCCACCTTCAGAATTTGAAAGAGAGTATTCCAGTCAACATTGTCAAATGCTTTCTCTAAGTCTACAAATGCTAGAAACGTAGGTTTTCCTTTCCTTAATCTAGCTTCTAAGATAAGTCGTAGGGTCAGTATTGCCGCACGTGTTCCAATATTTCTACGAAATCCAAACTGATCTTCCCCGAGGTCGGCTTCTACCAGTTTTTCCATTCGTCTGTAGAGAATACACGTTAGTATTTTGCATCGGTGACTTATTAAACTGATTGTTCGGTAATTTTCAGATCTGTCAGCACATGCTTTCCTAGGGATCGGAATTATTATATTCTTCTTGAAGTCTGAGGGTATTTCGCCTGTGTCACACATCTTGCTCACCAGATAGTAGAGTTTTGTCAGGACTGGCTCTTCCAAGGCCGTCAGTAGTTCTAATGAAATGTTGTCTACTCCTGGGGTCTTGTTTCGACTCAGGTCTTTCAGTGCTCTGTCAAACTCTTTACGCAATATCATATCTCCCATTTCATCTTCATCTACATCATTTCCATAATATTGTCCTCAAGTACATTGTCCTCTTATAGACCCTCTATATACTCCCTCCACCTTTCTGCTTTCCCTTCTTTGCTTAGAACTGGGTTTCCATCTGAGCTCTTGATATTCATGCAAGTGGTTGTCTTTTCTCCAAAGGTCTCTTTAATTTCCTGTAGGCAGTATCTATCTTACCCCTCATTAGATAAGCCTCTACATCCTTACATTTGTCCTCTAGCCATGCCTGCTTAGCCGTTTTGCACTTCCTGTCGATCTCATTTTTGAGACGTTTGTATTCCTTTTTGCCTGCTTCATTTACTGCATTTTTATATTTTCTCCTTTCATCAATTAAATTCAGTATTTCTTCTGTTATCCAAGGATTTCTATTAGCTCTCGTCTTTTTACATACTTGATCCTCTGCTGCCTATACTATTTCATCTCTCAAAGCTATCCATTCTTCTTCTACTGTATTTCTTTCCCCCATTCTTTTGAATCGTTCCCTAATGCTCTCCCTGAAGCTCTCTACAACCTCTGGTTCTTACAGTTTATCCAGGTCACATTTCTTCAAATTCCCACCCTTTTGTAGTTTCTTCAGTTTTAATCTACAGTTCATAACCAGTAGATTGTAGTCAGAGTCCACATCTGCCCCTGGAAATGTCTTACAATTTAAAACCTGGTATCTAAATCTCTGTCTTACCATTATATAATCTATCTAAGACCTTCCAGTATCTCCAGGATTCTTCCATGTATACAGCCTTCTTTTATGATTCTTGAACGAAGTGCTAGCCATGATTAAGTTGTGCTCTGTGCAAAATTCTACCAGGCCGCTTCCTCTTTCATTTCTTAGCCCCAATCCATGTTCACCTACTACGTTTCTTTCTCTCTCTTTTCCTACTACCGAATTCCAGTCACCCATGACTATTAAATTTTCGTCTCCCTTCACCATCTGAATAATTTCTTTTATTTCATCATACATTTCTTCAATTACTTTGTCGTCTGCAGAGCTAGTTGGGATATAAACTTGTACTACTGTAGTAGGCGTGGGCTTCGTGTCTATCTTGGCCACAATAATGCGTTCACTATGCTGTTTGTAGTAGCTTACCCGCACTCCTATTTTTTTATTCATTATTAAACCTACTCCAGCATTACTCCTATTTGATTTTGTATTTATAACCCTGTATTCACCTGACCAAAAGTCTTGTTCCTCCTGCCACCGAATTCACTAATTCCCACTATATCTAACTTCAATCTATCCATTTCCCTTTTTAAATTTTCTAACCTATCTGCCCGATTAAGGGATCTGACATTCCACGCTCCGATCCGTAGAACGCCAGTTTTCTTTCTCCTGATAACGACGTCCTCTTGAGTAGTCCCCGCCCGGAGATCCGAATGGGGGACTATTTTACCTCCGGAATATTTTACCCAAGAGGACGCCATCATCATTTAATCATACAGTAAAGCTGCATGCCCTCGGGAAAGATTACGGCCGTAGTTTCCCCTTGCTTTCAGTCGTTCGCAGTACCAGCACAGCAAGGCTGTTTGGGTTAGTGTTACAAGGCCAGATCAGTCAATCATCCAGACTGTTGCCCCTGCAACTACTGAAAAGGCTGCTGCCCGTCTTCAGGAACCACACGTTTGTCTGGCCTCTCAACAGATACCCCTCCATTGTAGTTGCACCTAGGATGCGGCTATCTGTATCGCTGAGGCACGCAAGCCTCCCCACCAACGGCAAGGTCCATTGTTCTTGGGGGGTAGAATCAAATATTTTTATCGATTTTTGAATTAAATTTTGATTCTATTTCTAATTCAATTTTAATTAAAATTTCTATTTCCTTTTTATCTTTTCTGATTCATTTTTACTATTTTTTTTAGAATCAAATAATAGTACAAAAATAGTAAAAATGAATAAAAAAATAAAAATGAAATAGAAATTTTAATTAAAATTGAATTAGAAATAGCATAAAAAATTAATTCAAAAATCGATAAAAATGGTTTATAAAAAATTAAAATGGTATAGAAATTTTAATAAAAAAAATTTCATAATGAAGCACGTTAAATTTTCCATCATACAATGTCTTACATTACTTTTAAAACTAGACGATGCAGTTAATGGCTATGATTCTGTTACCAAACAATATTTAGAAAAAGAATGAAATGTCCGCAGCTCGTAGTCGTGCGGTAGCGTTCTCGCTTCCCACACCCGGGTTCCCGGGTTCGATTCCCGGCGGGGTCAGGGATTTTCTCTGCCTCGTGATGACTGGGTGTTGTGTGATGTCCTTACGTTAGTTAGGTTTAAGTAGTTCTAAGCTGTAGGGGACTGATGACCATAGATGTTAAGTCCCATAGTGCTCAGAGCCATTTGAACCATTTTTGAAAAGAATGAAATGATCTTATCACAATGGGTGTTCTGCAGCCAGATAGGAAGTACTGAACTTCTGTAAGCCTATACCACGGCCAATGCCTCCAGTTCAGTCACCGAATAGTTCTTCTCGCTCGTCGTGTGAACATGACTGTCGGACGCCTGATTTTCCATATGAGACTTCCCACCTCTATGTGTTTCCGCAAAACCATTACGCCCAGCCTGGTGTAGACACTGTCCGTCACCACGCACAAATCCTCTGCCAGTTTCAGGTATGACAATATCGGCGCCTGAAGCAAGGACAATTTGAGAGTTTTAAATCGCTCTTCTGCCACTTTGTCGCAATCCCAAGGACTTTTCTTGCCAGTGAGTTCGGTTAGACAAGGACCGCTCAGTGTTTCAATCCTCACGAAGCGTTGATAAAAGTTGATTACTCCGAGAAAACCACGTAATTGCCTACTGGTCAACGGTCTAGGAAATTTGACTATTGCTTCGACCTTTTAGGAATTTAGTGAGAGTCCACCTCCAGTAATTATGTACTCTAAAAGCTTGACGCTAGTAGATCCGAAACACGACTTTCCTTTGTTTACAGTAAAACCATGTTCTTTGAAAGTGGTTAAGAGTTCCAGAAACACCAGATTGTGTTCCTACCACGTCTTTTCAGCAATAAGCAGATCGTCAACGCGTGGGGTGACCCTTTCCTTTAGAAAGTCACTGAGAATTCCATGTAAACCTCTAATGAAGATGGCGGATGAAATATTCGGCCAAATTACAATCTCCTAATCTTGTAGCATTTCCCGAATGCAAGGAAGGCAATGACTGCCTACATTTGGTATGCATCTCAATCTGCCAGAAATTACTCTGCACGCCGATGGAAGAGAAGACAGACACTCCACGGAAGTTCTGAAGCAATTTCTCCAGCGTTTCCGGTCTCATCTTTCTGTATCGATTGTTGCATTGAACTGGAGGGAGTCTAGAGCAAGGCGAATATATCCGTCTCTCTTTTCTACAGCTCTGATAGGGCTGTTATAGATTGATCTCGCTGGTTCTATTACTCCGGTTGCTAGCATCTTGCAGATTTCGGCTGCTACTTTATCTCGATATAATCGAGAAATTGCGTAAGAAGGGACGAAAAACTTATTGTGAGGCCTCACTCTAACCTGACAAACGAAGTTCTTAACCGTCCCGGGCTTAGCCAAAAATCCTTCAGTGGTCGCGATCAGCACGTTTCCGAGCTGTTTCTGCTCCTCCAGCTCTGTATTGTGCACGGAGTCCACTTTGCTCCTTGTTATCTACTCTGTCTGTTTCTTAATTTCGGCCTGTTCCTTCTTATGGACACTACCACCGCTACCGACCGATCGATCAGAACTTCCATCTTGCCCTTGGGTGTGGCAAAGCTTCAGACTGTCAGCCGGCAACATGCCCGTATTGGTTGTCCGTCAAACTTAATTACAATTTCAGTCCCCTTGTTTATTGGTGACACTCCTCTGCCCAAGTCGAGCATTGCCTGATATTCCCTCAAAAATTCACGCTAATAATCAGCTTGGTTGCTAGGTTAGGCCGCACGAGAAAATTGGGTGACCATGACGCGAAAACTCGAATCTCGTCTGCAGGTTGACCTCTGCGCTCTTTCCTACGGTTCCACATCTATTCTTCACCTTTTTCATAGTGAGTGTTGGCCAGTTCCTATTTTCTGTACGCCGCGCGGGATTAGCCGAGCAGTCTAGGGCGCTGCAGTCATGGACAGTGCAGCTGGTCCCGGCGGAGGTTCGAGTCCTCCCTCGAGCATGGGTGTTTGTGTTTGTCCTTAGGATAATTTAGGTTATGTAGTGTGTAAGCTTAGGGACTGATGACCTTAGCAGTTAAGTCCCATAAGATTTCACACACATTTGAACAAATTTTGAACATTTTCTGTACAACGCCGGAATGACTGTCCGGAAATGCTCGTTATGTGGCTATCGCTATCCACAATACCATGTAACGTAGCCTTTCTTGCAGTAACTAAAATCACAAGGTGCAGGTTCTCATTGCCAACTTCTTCTTTTTCTTCTCTTCATATATCACGGATATCCTTGTACCCGATTAGATGAATCCGGCCCATTCCAAAATTTATGGCGTCACTGGCGGCTAGGACTTCGTTTTGATGATTCTTGAGACAGGTCGGCATCCCGGATCTCAATTCTATCACCCTGCTGTTGATTTTGGTTAGGTCCATGACAACCGCTCACCTTGATTTGTTTGTGACCTTCATTTGTTTGTGCCCCTGGTCCCTCCAATTTCGATCACATCTTCGGACGTTATTTCGTCCGTACTGTTTGTTTCCGTAGTTCCTATGGTCTCTCTGCCATACTCTTTCTCCTGGCGCTTCAAGATGTGCGTTCCTTTGGTTTCTGCTATCGTTGTTCAGCGGGGTCGCTGATTTCGCTCTTATCTTGTCCCTGGCGTCCTATTTTTCGTACATCGGCTCTACCTCTTATAGTAATGTCCTGAATGTTTCTAGATTGTCTCCGAATTCTCCTACTAACGTTTGTTGTTACTCTCAGGCGCTTTGAAAAACACAAACGAATTATTTCTGACACACTGGAGGGCGCGTCTTAGAATTGATTCTTCCACAATAAAGGATCTAACATCTTGAAGGAATTCTTGTAGTCTCACAATTGAATGTCTGGCCACATCATTAGCTCCTAGTTTATTCTGTCTTGCATTTCTAGCGACCAGTTCGTGGCAAGAGATGCCTCCTTGAACTTCTCGTAGGGTAGACAGTTTTCCGCGACACCGCTCATCCATTCGGCGGCTGTTCCCTCCACGTGTGCTCAAATAAACTTTAATTTTGCACAGAAAGTCCACGAAACTGGAACTGCCCTGCTAAACTGTCCGATCCAAATTTTCGGGAGCAGTGTATTCCAAGTTTCCTTTGAAACTTTATGGTGGGATCGTTTCCCCACATGAGCATCTCATTGAATCAGATACGTGAATTTAGTCTACATGTTGTGTTATTTCGTGTCGACTGTTACCGCCATAAAGGTCTGGATCATCGTTAAACGTGTCCGGAGTTGCTACTCCCATCTGTTCTAAGTCAACCCTCGAGTTCGCACTCGTCGTGTTCCTGAATGCGTGACGCTACTCTATGTGGAACACGTCGGGATCATTCGCACCGTCGGGAAACCACATCTTGGTGACTAATCGGATACATTTATTCCTGAACCTTCAGCTCCGAGTACTTGCTCAACCTGAGCTACCCGGTATTGTATTTTTCTTATTTTGTTTGAGTTCAGCTCGACCGCATTCTGTCCCTGTTCCAGGCCTGCGGTCAAGGCATTGACGTTTCTGTTCGCTGTGTAGTTCGCGAGTTTTACCCGGCCGTCCATTTTCTGTGCCCCTGCTGTTTCTATCCTAGCCAGGCGCGCGTCTTTTAGCGGCAAGCGCCATTTGTCTCGCTTCCGCACTTGTTTGCCCCTTCTCCGTTGCTCTGCCCCTGAACTCGTCAATCTGGTCGGTAATTTGTTTCTGTAGTTCTTTCGAACTCCCCTCCCTTCTTTTCTCGGCGTCCTGAATTTGCTTCCTAATTTCTACCACACTACCCTCATTCTGTTTACGTCTTTAAGGGGACCGATCACCGGATCTTGTGGCAGTTCTTTACCCACACCGATTAACTGTGACATGAGTCGCGATTCCGGTTCACTACTGAAATGGCAACGACTGAGCAGTCTATCTACCGTTTGTCACGTCATATTCCTCGTTAGTTTTAGTTGTCCGTACTTTTTGTCCATGATCAACCTCTGAAGGTTGGTAACCACGTAGACGCAGTCTTTATTGCTCCTTAGTACCGTACGTTCAGTCCTCGACTCTGCAGTCAACGTGCTCGATGACGATACAAGATTCCGCGCCATCTTGCCCTCCTGATATTGGCGCCCCGCTCCACTTAAGCATTCATGCATCAGTGACAGGACCGCAATGGAAACTCTATGAAACAAAAACTGACCTAACATGTACTCCTCTTTACATGCAGAATTTAAACATAGAAAATTACCTCTCCAGAAATACGAGACACAAAAAGTAAACATGTTGTCCATGCCGGGGGTTGTCCATGCCGGTGACCATGCCAATGTTCAACACTCTGAGTACATGTGAGATAGAACCGACAGAATCATGAACTATCACGGAAAAGAATCCCCCAAATAAAGGAAAAAACAAGGATTAGTATAAAGGAGCCATGGGAAAAAGAAGTCAAAGGAATCCAAATTGGCATTAGAAAAGATAATAGATTCAATGTGAAGTGTTTAACTTTTTCAGATGACCTTGCAATCCTCACAAATAATAGAAAAGAAGCCACTAACACCATAGAGAAGTTACACGATATTGCACAAAGAACTGGCCTGCAAATCTCGTATGAGAAAACCCAGTACATAGAAAGAGTGCCACAAGAAAAATTGCCTATTGTGACAACCCATGGGAAAATCGTACAAGTACCACATTTTAAGTACCTGGGAGAAATCATCCAGCCATCAGGGATCAACCTAAAGGCCAATGAGGAAAGAATAAAAAAACTACAGAAAGCATATAAACTCACGTGGAGCTATTATAACAAAAATTTCATATCCATTAACGCAAAATTGAGGCACTACAACACTGTCGTACTTCCGGAGGCACTGTATGCATCTGAAACAACACAAATAGGTGGGCAAACTAAAATCAAAGAAATAGAGAAACAAGAAAGGAAAATTCTCAGGAAAATTTTTGGCCTGATACAAGAGCAAGGAATCTGGAAGAAGAGACCAACATCAGAGTTATATAAATACACAGACGAGATTACGGATACAATAAGGAAAAGAAGAATGCAGTTCTACGGACATATCCACAGGATGAATGAAAACGGAATTTCAAAGTGAATTCTTAAAGTCATCAACTCAGGCAGGGGAAAAACAAAATGGATAAAAGAAGTTGAAGAGGACCTCGGACAAGCACACACAACAGTAAACGATGCAGAAAATAGAACTGAAGTCAGGAACATCATCAAAAAACATAAATTTGACACCACAACACAGAAGAGACCAGGACGCAAATGGACAGCGGAGCGAACGAAACAACACAGTGAATACATGAAGAAATTTTGGGCTCAGAAAAAACATAAACAATCATCATAAAGGAATTCAAGTTCAAACACTCTCTTTAAATGGGAATAATCGAAAATAAGAATAATAAAGGAGCCAGTACTTAAAAGATAGCGCGGAATTAATGATGAAAAGACAAAAAACAAAAATTTTGTGAGTGAACGTTGAGGAAAAAAATTCTGTATTTTAATCAGAGAATTCGGGGAGAGTCGGATCCTAGTACACGAGTCGCCAATTATGGAAGTTCACCTGTGGTTGCGTCTAGGTGTCCCTAAATGACATACAAATTAGGACCAGAGTGTAGCTCTGATACAAACTACACTTATGAGGTCGCACATAAAATGTATGCAAGGGAACGTACTGAATTAGTTTGCCCTAATGCAACCCATCTTAAGCCAGCTAGCCTTCACATAAATTCATTAAGAGGTTGATTATCATTTCCCCTCCAAAATAATGATGGGTAAGAATGCAGTGGAATTGTGTAGCTCAACAGAGAAATTATTACCTAGATTATTACAATGAGATTCATTGATTCGAAGACAAACATGAATATGAAATTCAAATATTAGCTAAATGAAAATTGTAAGTGTCGTGTGTTACTGGTAAATCTACAGACAGAAATACACAAAGCCAAAGGCAAAATCCAGTAGGCGATTTATCAGAACAAACAGATGTGAGGCACTTACATATATATATATATATATATATATATACATATACATTTATACTCCACAAGCCACCCAACGGTGTGTGACGCAGGGCACTTTATATGCCACTGTCATTACCTCCCTTTCCTGTTTCAGTCGCGTATGGTTCGCGGGAAGAACGACTGCCGGAAAGCCTCCGTGCGCGCTCTAATCTCTCTAATTTTACATTCGTGATCTCCTCGGGAGGTATAAGTAGGGGGAAGCAATATACTCGATACCTCATCCAGAAACGCACCCTCTCGAAACCTGGCGAGCAAGCTACACCGCGATGCAGAGCGCTTCAATTGCAGAGTCTGACACTTGAGTTTGCTAAACATCTCCGTAACGCTATCACGCTTATCAAATAACCCTATGACGAAACGCGCCGTTCTTCTTCGGAACTTCTCTATCTCCTCTGTCAACCCGACTTGGTACGCATCCCACACTGATGAGGAATACTCAAGTATAGGTCGAACGAGTGTTTTGTAAGCGACCTCCTTTGTTGATGGACTACATCTTCTAAGGACTCTCCCAACGAATCTCAACCTGGCACCCGCCTTACCAACAGTTAATTGTATATGATCATTCCACTTCAAATCGTTCCGCACGCATACTCCCAGATATTTTACAGAAGTAACTGCTACCAGAGTTTGTTCTGCTATCATATAATCATACAATAAAGGAACCTTCTTTCTATGTATTCGCAATACATTACATTTGTCTATGTTAAGGGTCAGTTGCCACTCGCTGCACCAAATGCCTACCCGCTGCAGATCTTCCTGCATTTCGCTGCAATTTTCTAATGCTGCAACTTCTCTGTATACTTCAACATCATCCGCGAAAAGCCGCATGGAACTTCCGACACTATCTACTAAGTCATTTATATATACTGTGAAAAGCAATGGTCCCATTACACTCCACTGCGGCACGCCAGATGTTACTATAACGTCTGTAGATGTCTCTCCATTGAGAACAACATGCTGTGTTCTGTTTGCTAAAAACTCTTCAATCCAGCCACACAGCTGGTCTGACATTCCGTAGGGTCTTACTTTGTTTATCAGGCGACAGTGCGGAACTGTATCGAACGCCTTCCGGAAGTCAAGGAAAATGGCATCTACCTGGGAGCCGGCATTTAATATTTCCTGGGTCTCATGAACAAATAAAGCGAGTTGGGCTCACACGATCGTTGTTTCCGGAATCCATGTTGATTCCTACACAGTGGATTCTGGGTTTCCAGAAATGACATGATACGCGAGCAAAAAACATGTAAAATTCTACAACAGATCGATGTCAGAGATATAGGCCTATAGTTTTGCGCATCTGCTCGGCGACCCTTCTTGAAAACTGGAACTACTTGTGCTCTTTTCCAATCATTTGGAACATTCCGTTCCTCTAGAGACTTGCGGTACACGGCTGTTAGAAGGGGGGCAAGTTCTCTCGCGTACTCTGTGTAGAATCGAAATGGTATCCCGTCAGGTCCAGTGGACTTCCCTCTGTCGAGTGATTCTAGTTGCTTTTCTATTTCTTGGACACTTATTTCGATGTCAGCCATTTTTTGATTTGTGCGAGGATTTAGAGAAGGAACTGCAGTGCGATATTCCTCTGTGAAACAGCTTTGGTTGGTTGGTTGGTTGGTTGTTTTGGGGAAGGAGACCAAACAGCGAGGTCATCGATCTCATCGGATTAGGGAAGGACGGGGAAGGAAGTCGGCCGTGCCCTTTGAAAGGAACCATCCCGGCATTTGCCTGGAACGATTTAGGGAAATCACGGAAAACCCAAATCAGGATGGTCGGACGCGGGATTGAACCGTCGTCCTCCCGAATGCGAGTCCAGTGTCTAACCACTGCGCCACCTCGCTCGGTGAAACAGCTTTGGAAAAAGGTGTTTAGTATTTCAGCTTTATGTGACTGGGGCCAAAATAAGATACAAGTTAACTGTAATCAGAGGTAACGTGTCAATAATAGAACACTAGACCACCCTGTAGCCAATAATATTAAAGTGATGCTAAGTGCATCCGCTGTAAAATCAATTAACGGATTCCCTGTTTGCTACAGCAGTGTATATTTCCACTAACAGCAAAGTTCGGAATGTGAATGTCTGTTGTGATTTGCACTGCGATAAGGCTGATGGAGTCCAATATAGCTCCAAACTCTGTTTTGGTCTGGCTGAGCAGATAGGTAAGACTCTAAAGAACTACTCTCTGAAAAATTACAGAAGTAGTGACAGAGTCCTGTGACGATCAGGACGGCTCTCTTGTGTTCGTTTCACCACATTTCTGCCAGTGCTTCTGCTCCATTGCGGTAGTGACCAGCCAATCACAGCCAACAACAACTTTTTCGCCAGTCATGGCTATGAAACAGAAACGTCAAATCTCCCACTACAAAATTACGTCACCATAGACGCCAATGACAGCTTTTCCCATCAATCATTATTGCAATCCATGAGTTGACGTAAGAGTCAACTCTCCAATCACAGCCTTAGTGAGCTGTCTACGTGGGAAGCTCTCGGATGCGTGGGAAACCGATGAACTATGAAAATTAGGAGGTCTACGTGAGGTGCCTCAGTGGTGCACCCCCCCCCCCCCCCCGTCCACCGCTCCGTTGAGATGGGATAATGGATGCCAGCTTCCACAAAGCCCTGGCAGACAAAACTATAAACTACAGCATCTGTCCCTCCCACACCCCAGTCTGTTCACCACTGGGCCGGCGCTGCTATTGTGTAGGCTGGCCACATTTCTGGGAATTCGTCAGCTTTCTGCCCTCGCACACCACGGCTTTAAGCTGGCAGCATAAACCTCTGCAGAAGTCGCAAGGTGGAAGAAGAAATTATTTAAAAAATTCGTCATGCAAGCAAATTATTTCCCTTACATGACGGTACGGAGCATCCTGTCTCTGATTTGAATAGCAAAGTATGTCAATTGCATATCAAATGCAATTTGCATAAATGCAGAGTGAAACATAATTATGGAAGATGGACTCACATCATCCGTACTACTAGCATGTGTGGAAGGGCCAGAAGGCCTGCCATCTTACAATTATTGTTTTAATTCTCATACATTATAAAAATTAATAACGACTCAACCACTGGAGCCATTTGATAATGCGATCAGATTGCACCTGTTGTAAGAGTATGATCTGTGATATGAAAGCTGATGACATCAGATTACATTAGAACAAACCACTTAAACACTTTTTAAAAATCAGCCGTGTGCCACATGAATTACAGTAGAATTTCTCAAATGTTTACATGGAATTGTGTCAGTACCATAAATTCTTCATACATATGTAGTGCGAAAGCCCGTGAGTTTCTCAGATCCTTTCCAAATATACGTAGTGGATGAATAACGTCAATTTATTATTTCATATGTATTTATAAGTTTATATAACTTCGTCACATCGCAAAACCAATGTAGACATGGTACAAGAACTTTGTATCTAATACATTATGTGTGAGCGTATTTGGTCTTATATATGGGTGATGGTCACTATTTAAGTGTGTAACTTCATGATCCTTTGGTGGCCAGAATTCTTTTGTGTCTTTTGTCTTTGACCAGTGTTAGTGAATGAGCTTTTGTCGTCTGGCTGTGCAGCACAGCCAAGCAACCACGTGAAGTAAGTACTTTAACACATCAGTGGACTTGGAATAATTTTTTGAATGCTTGTTCCAAACTCTCTGACTAATCACTGGACTTAGATTATCTGACTGCGTTTTCGGTAATGTTTTTAGTGACTGATTTTGTGCAAATACATGTACTCTAATTTTCACTGCAGGATTTGAGGCAGCTATGAACTATAGTTATTTGCTGCAGTTGATATTTACATTCACGTGTTTAAAGACTTGCTGTACGTTTTTGGTAATGTTCGTTCAGGATAATGAACTTGAGTTCACATTGTGATTCATATGGGAAACTGCATTTTTGGACTTGGAATGTTTGACGTTGATTTCACGAATTACTGTGCAATTAAAAAATGGAAACCATGACACCACAATGGCATTCAGATCAATTTTTTGTAAGATACTGTGTTGTGACTGGCTGCTTCGTTTTCATGACTGGTGTAAAGCCACAGTGATGTCATGGATTCTGCCATCTTGGGTTGTAACATCATGTGGTAAAAATCAACAACCTACATGTGATGTCATATACTAAAGGGGATTTGTGGATCGTGACGACATAGATAGGCTACTGATTTGTGCGTGTGACATCCCGAATCTACCAAAGCGTTTAGCTTGTTGGAACAAGTCTTGACTTGCTCGCATTGACAAGTCTCAATTTGCTGCCTAGTCTCTTTTGCTTGTTCGAATAAGTCTCAACTTGATGGAACATGTCTCAGCTTATTGAGTGATGTATGAGGCTATTTGTTACAGTTTTATTTAACAATGGTTATGTATGTTTTTGAAATTTGTTGCTATTTTGTGTAGCAATGGTGATACATGGGGCTATTACAATTTTATGCAATGATGAAAAATGGGCCAGTTTGTCACAACTTCGGAATACTATTTGAGAATCTGTAGCTGACACCCACTGTCAGATTAGGGCACATACACTCTAACTTTCCTGTGTTAGAATACAGTTTTAAGATCCAATAATCGAGGGAACTCCAGCAGCTGACACCCTCCACACATATACACAGTCAGCTAATAGTGTCACATAACAGTTCGAGATTGCGCAGGTGATACATATTGCTAAGGATGTAGCAAAAGCAGTGTCTGGGGAGAGGTCTCAACTTTCTGTCACCTAAATGAATTTACACGTGACCTAGTTGTAAGTAGTGAAACTGAAAAATTCAAGAGGCAAGCAAGACGTTTATGTCTGAGGGATTGCTGCAGTGTGTGTGTTTGTGTCTCTCGTCACAGAAATAGAACCGCATAATATTGCACAACGGTATGCCATTTCTTTTTGTATTAAATTGGGCGAAAACGGGACGACAACTTACAGTAAGCTCCAGAAGGCTTTTGGAGAGGAGGTTATGTCAAGAGCTCAAGTTTTTCGTTGGCATAAAATGTTTAGTGAAGACAGAACGAATGTTGAAGATGAAGACCTCTGTGGACGACCATCAACCTCACGGACGGATGTAAACTTGGCCGGGGTGCGTGAACTCGTACGATCTGATCGAAGATTATCCGTGAAAATGATTGCAGAAGAACTGAACATCAATCGAGAAACAGTTCGTCTAATAATAACTGAAGATCTTAGTATGAGAAAGATTTGTGCAAAAATGGTCCCCAAAACTCTCACACCACAACAGCGAGAAACACGGAACAATGTGGCAGCCGATCTGTTAGAGCAAACGGAAATCAATCCAGAATTGTTGAGCCGTGTTATCACTAGTAATGAAAGTTGGTTTTTTCAGTGAAATGAAATTATCGTATGGCATTGTTGGCCGGGAGGCCCCATCCGGGGAAGTTCGGCCGCCGTGTTACAAGTCCTTTTTAGTTGACGCCACTTCGGCGACTTGCGAGTCAATGATGATGAAATGAGACAAAACGCCAAAGTTCGCAATGGTGCTCAAAGGGATCACCCAGACCAAAAAAAGCTCGCATGTCGAAGTCAAAAGTGAAATGCATGCTTGTGTTCATAAAGAATGGGTGCCTCCAGGACAAACAGTTAACCAATATTACTACAAAGAAATTTTAGAAAGACTTCGTAAAAGAGTTCTTCACGTCCGTGCCAACATTGCTGATAATTGGATTCTGCATCACGATAATGCGCCATCCCATACTGCTCTGTCAGTACAGCAATTTTTAACCTCAAAACAAATTTCAGTACTACCACAGCCACCTTATTCACCAGATATCGTTCCGTGCGACTTTTTTCTATTTCCAAGAGTCAAAACAGCGGTCAAGGGACACCATTTTCAAACACCACAAGATGTCCAAAAAGCTGTGACGAGGGTCTTGGAGGATATTACAGAAGATGAGTTCAGGAACTGTTACCACCAATGGCAGAAGCGCTGGAAAAGGTGTGTGCAATCAGAAAGGAACTACTTTGAAGGAGACAACACTAAACTTGACTAAAACTGTAACCAACTTGTTTTTTCACATCATTCTCATTACTTTATTGTTGCACCTCGTATAAACATTTGTGCTTTCAGCATAAAATGGAAAACATGAGTCTTTTCAAGGTCCTCTTTAACAACCTGGATCCTCCCCTTTGACAAACTCCCAGCTAGATCCTTGCTACTGACCACACACACACACACACACACACACACACACACACACACACAAACACGCACTGTCAGCTATTGGTGTTAGCACAAAGTTTTAAAATTCAATAGCTGACACCCGCTGCACATACGCACTGTCAGCTACTGGTGCTGAATACACTTTTAAGATCCGGTAGGTGATGTTGCTTCACATACATACTGTCAGCTCCTGCTGCTATAATATACACTGATGGAATAGTAATTACATCACCAAAAAATAATTAATTTGGAGAAATGAAATTCCAGGAAGTCGTTTGTGGGATGGAGTTCCATGCCTGTTGCAACTAGTTGGTCAGCACGTGGGCGACGCTGGAGTTGTCGTCCGATGATATTCTACGTGTGGTCGATTGGAGACTGAGCAGACCGAGGCAACATGTCATCACTCTGTGAAGCATGTTAGGTTACAACATCTGTATGTGGGCGAGTGTCGTCCAGTTGGAAAAACCCCCGGGATGCTGTTCATGAATGTCAGCACAACAGGATGAATCATTGAATCACCAGACTGACGCACAAATTTGCTGTCAGAGGTGCCAAATCGCAACCCAGACCATAGCTCCAGGTGCATCTAGCATGCAAGCAGGTTGGTTGCAGGTCCTCAACTGACCTTCTTCTAACCAACAGACGGCCATCACAGGAACCAGGGCAGAAACAGCTTTATCAGGAAACACAACAGACCTCCACCCTGCTCTCCAGTGAGCTCTCACTTAATAACTTTGACTTCGCAAGTGGCGGTGGTTTGGAGTCAGTGGAATGTACAGGGCAATTACAAATGATTGAAGCGATTTCATAAATTCACTGTAGGTAGCTCCATTCATTGACATTTGGTCACGACACACTACAGATACGTAGAAAAACTCATAAAGTTTTGTTCGGCTGAAGCCGCACTTCAGGTTTCTGCCGTCAGAGCGCTCGAGAGCGCAGTGAGACAAAATGGCGACAGGAGCCGAGAAAGCGTATGTCGTGCTTGAAATGCACTCACATCAGTCAGTCATAACAGTGCAACGACACTTCAGGACGAAGTTCAACAAAGATCCACCAACTGCTAACTCCATTCGGCGATGGTATGCGCAGTTTAAAGCTTCTGGAAGCCTCTGTAAGGGGAAATCAACGGGTCGGCCTGCAGTGAGCGAAGAAACGGTTGAACGCGTGCGAGCAAGTTTCACGCGTAGCCCGCGGAAGTCGACGAATAAAGCAAGCAGGGAGCTAAACGTACCACAGCCGACGGTTTGGAAAATCTTACGGAAAAGGCTAAAGCAGAAGCCTTACTGTTTACAATTGCTACAAGCCCTGACACCCGATGACAAAGTCAAACGCTTTGAATTTTCGGCGCGGTTGCAACAGCTCATGGAAGAGCATGCGTTCAGTGTGAAACTTGTTTTCAGTGATGAAGCAACATTTTTTCTTAATGGTGAAGTGAATGACACAATGTGCGAATCTGGGCGGTAGAGAATCCTCACGCATTCGTGCAGCAAATTCGCAATTCACCAAAAGTTAACGTGTTTTGTGCAATCTCACGGTTTAAAGTTTACGGCCCCTTTTTCTTCTGCGAAAAAAACGTTACAGGACACGTGTATCTGGACATGCTGGAAAATTGGCTCGTGCCACAACTGGAGACCGACAGCGCTGACTTCATCTTTCAACAGGATGGTGCTCCACCGCACTTCCATCACGATGTTCGGCATTTCTTAAACAGGAGATTGGAAAACCGATGGATCGGTCGTGGTGGAGATCATGATCAGCAATTCATGTCATGGCCTCCACACTCTCCCGACTTAACCCCATGCGATTTCTTTCTGTGGGGTTATGTGAAAGATTCAGTGTTTAAACCTCCTCTACCAAGAAATGTGCCAGAACTGCGAGCTCGCATCAACGATGCTTTCGAACTCATTGATGGGGACATGCTGCGCCGAATGTGGGAGGAACTTGATTATCGGCTTGATGTCTGCCGAATCACTAAAGGGGCACATATCGAACATTTGTGAATGCCTAAGAAAACTTTTTGAGTTTTTGTATGTGTGTGCAAAGCATTGGGAAAATATCTCAAATAATAAAGTTATTGTAGAGCTGTGAAATCGCTTCAATCATTTGTAATAACCCTGCACGCTACAGCGCCTGGCTCGGAGATGTCCTTGAAGTAACCGATTTGTAACACTTCTGTGTGTGGCTGTGGTGCCAGCTGCTGGTCGAATTACTGCTGCAGATGCAGTAGGATGCTCCAGAGAGATAGGCTGTACACGACGGTCTTCCCCCTCGGTAGTGCCATATGGCCGTCCGAAGTCCGCTCTTGTTGCGACCATACATTCACGTGACCACAGCTGCCAGCAATCGTGTACAGTGGCGAGATTCCTTCAAGTCTTTCTGCAACATCGGAGAAGGAACGACCAGCTTCTCATAGCCCTATTACACTTCTTCACGCAAACTGAATGAAGTGTTGATAATGGTGTCTTTGCTGCCTTAAAGGCATTCTTGAGTAACATCAACCTTAAAGGTTCACGGCCGTTACAACGTGTATTTAAAGCAAACTTGATTTGCAACCTCATACTGATGCTACTGGCGTCACTCTTATGTGACTGGTGTGAAATTTGAACGGGCATCATCTTTCAGATGTAGAAACACACGCAGCAACCTTCGTTTATGTTGCACACCTCGTTCTTTTTTTTCCATCAGTGTAGTTTCCAGGTCCAGTATCCGAGACTCACTACAGATACACAGTCACCTAATGGAGTTACAATACAGTTTTAGGATCTAGGCAGCTGACATTCACTGCACATACACACCGTCGGCTACTAGTGTCAAAATATTGTTTTAAGTACAGTAACTGGCATCCACTGCACACACACACACACACACACACACACACACACACACACACACACACACACACACACACTGCTAGCTACTCGTGTTACAATAGTATATTAAGATCCAGTAGCTGACACCCACCTTCAGATTGTGGAATTAGAATACCATATCAGTTCTGAATGCCCATTTGTTTGTGTCAGCTATCATCGCCTGGCCTGATAACCACATTATTTTATTTGGATATCCAACTATAACTTTAGAAGGGGAAATTAAGTAAAAGGAACTTTGGAAACAGTAACAGGTGGGATACCCATAGAAAGTGCTAATAAATTGTATGAAGTTCCCCTAACAACTCTGATGTATCAAAATTCTGGAAAATATCCCTCATATATATTCTGGACGAAGAATGTGAAGCTCATTTAGTTACATGGATCTTAAAGAGTCACAAGAACGGAGTCTATTAGTAGATGTCACTAATAGAAGGTATCCACAAACTAACTGCAAAGTTGAAGCTGGATACTCCACTCAAAGATGGGAAACTTGTTAAGAAGTGGATATAATTGTTTTTGCAGACACTGAGACATTACACAAAGAATTCAGAGACAATAACTACCAGTATATTGTGTTATTCATGAATGACCAAAGAGGGAAGGGAATGGGTACCACATCTTGCGACACTAAGAGTTTGCAAAGAGTATTATGAAAAGAAGTCTATGCTACTAGAGCGTGTATGGAAAAATTCAGAATGCAGAAAAAATAATGTAGTTCTTTGATTGGTGTAAATGGATGTGCATAAATCAATAAAACATTTCTACTGAAGTACTTGTTATTTTGTTCATTTCCTGCCTTCCCAGTGTAGAAAGAACAAGTCAGTGTTACAAATTAGATTCAGTATAGTATATGGAACTCACATGTATTTTGTAAATACGGTGGTGTAGGGCACAATTTGTTACAGTTTTTCTGTAACATGACGATGTATGGGGTAATTTGTTAGAATTTCGCTGTAATATGTTGATGTATGGGACAATTTCTTACAAGTTTACTATAGCATGATGATGTATGGGCAAGTTGCTACGATTTTGCTGTAATGTGTCAATCTCTGGGGCAATTTGATACAATTTTTGTGTTATTTGTACAGTTTTACTGTAGCATGACGATGAATGGAGGTGAAACGTCAAGTAGTCTCGATTAGCATTATCAGTAGAGGATAACAATCGTTTTGTACTGCAAGATGAAGTTAATGCCCTAGCGCTGGCGAATGGGCGTCACTATAATGTTTCGTCAAGTTTGATGTTGGTTTTAGCTGTTTTTGACATACAATTCAAACAATTTAGACGTTGGAATAACATTGTTTATTTTGCTACAATGATCGAATTATTCTCATTAGCAAGTGCACTTTAACCTGTAAGTTAGATTAGCAGTAGTTCCCATGTACGTTTTTTAATATTATAGAACAAAGTTTTATGTATTTTGTTAATTCATACACACTATTTCTGATTTATTTAAAGTCTGGGATGAAACTAAGTTTATCAGTTAGCCTCTAACTCATATAGTTATATGAGAAGTACCAATAAGTGAGTTGCGTGTTTTGGTAAGTAACAGTAATAATTTAGATGTGCAAATAATTAATTTGAGGTTCCAATGTGGTTTGCAAAGCGAGGTACAAATATTGAACTTAAGTCATCGACAAGCATTACGTAACATGCAAGTTTTATCACTAGGGACATTATGTGAGCATAATACATTCTTCTTTTTTTGCTGTTACAGGACAGTTAGGTTTCAACAGTAGTGCCACGTGTGTTTTGTAGTCAAAATCATTAGATATTTTGATAAATAATTTTATTTTGGTGCAAAATCAAATTGTCATTCGCAATCAGAGATGTACTTGTGTATTAAGATAAGCAACATGCTAGTGTTTTGTATAAGGGGTGTTTAAATAGAAACGACCCGGAGGCATAATTACAGAAACCAGTACCTGTATGTTAGAAGTACTGACCCTGTCTGTTGAGACACTTGTCCCTTGTGACACAAGATGGTGAATGGCTGTCTCATAAAATTCCCGGGGCTGCTATGTTAATCAGTTCCCAAGTACAGCTGGACGTCGTCGTCCGAGGTGAGTCGTTTGCCCCTCAGAGCCTTTTCAAGGGGATCAAAAATAGCGTAATCACAGGGAGAGAGGTCCGAGCTGTATGGAGGGCGGCCGAGAACCTTCCATTTGAATTTCTACAGGATTGCCGCGACTGTGTTGGTCGTATGATGCTTTGCATTGTCGTGGAGTAGAATGAGCCCACAGGTGAGATTGCCAGGTCGTTTTGATTTTATCGCTTGGCGAACGGTGCTCAAGGGTTGCGAGTGACGCTGGGTTGGTTCAAATGGCTCTGAACACTATGGGACTTAACATCTGAGGTCATCAGTCCCCTAATACTGAGAACTACTTAAACCTAACTAGCCAAACGACATCACACACATCCATGCCCGAGGCAGGATTCGAACCTGCGACGGTAGCAGCAGCGCGGTTCTGGACTGAAGCGCCTAGAACCGCACGGCCACCTCGGCCGGCGTGACGCTCGGCATTCACTGTTGTCCCGTGCTGCAGGAAGTGAATCAGAAGGGGGTCATCTTGATCCTAAGGAAGATCTTCAGCATAGCAGCAAACGTTGCACCTCGGACGACGACGTCCAGCTGTACGTGCGGAAATGGTTAACATCTCAGTCCCGGGAATTTTATCAGACACCCATTCAGCACCTAGTGTCACAGTGGCACAAGTGTCTCAACAGCCAGGGGCAATACTTCTAACATATAGATACTGGTTTCTGTAATTATGCATCCAGCTCGTTTCTATTTGAACGCCCCTTATACTTGAAATCTTTATGTATTTGATAAATATTTATTTTTCGTTTAAAGATCGTATTTTCACGATATCGTACTTCTTTGGGTCTGGAACCTTGTCTACAAGTCTGTTTACCCATGTCGTATGTTTACATCCCGTATTCAGTGCATTATCAAGCTAAATTTGCGTATTATGAAAATACGAGTAAGCATTTAAGTAATACAAGAAATTAAAGGTACAACCGAAATGCTTTCTTGCCCCCTAAAACGGCGCTTGCTCAGTTTCGTTTGTCTGTGGCTATTTTGTGTGTTTACATCTTATATTTGGCGCATTGTGATTAGATTTCAGTATTGCGAGTATTCAGTAACTGATTACGAAAATGAAAAGAAATACAGTCTGTAAACGTTTTAAAGAGCGTTGTCACTATATTACCGGTTTGTAAATGTCACAGCTTTCCTCGAAAGTTCATTTTTGTACAGATTCTCAAGTAGGCCTACATCAAATGTAATAATAAATAATATCAGCGTGTAAATAACATCGAATACATTTTTCTAGTGTAGAATATGCTGCTTCATCTTCTTTGCCCCTAAAATGGCGCTTGGCGATGCAGAACGTTGCTGAAAAACGTAAAAATACCAGGTGCTCATAGCACCGTCATTGTACCACAAGTAACATAGCCTCAAAGAAGCCTGCAGCCAAAAAATAAACACCCTTTACGTATCTGAGTACATATTACAGACAATTTTCTGTGTGGAACCCTATCTATTATTTTCTTGGCCATTTTATGTGTTTACACCTTATATTTGGAGCGTTACGCTTAGATCTTGGTAATATTTCGTATCTAATTCCGGTAAGGAAAGGAAATACAATCTGTAACCTTTTTAGAGAGCATACGCACCATAACTCTGGATAGTTTAAAGTCTCAGCCTCCCTCAAAAGTTCGTTTTTTTTTACCTAGACTAATTTAGGCCTAAAATAAAGAGTAAACTTCCCACTTAGCACGTTATTTGTAACCAAGTATATTTTGTACTGTTACAGAAAGTAACCATTAAAGAAAGTGATGAAATTTATTGGTGAGGCAGTATGGTATTTGACACAAATATTTCTTGTGAGGCATGAAACAAAGAGAGAGAGATAAAATTTACTGATCCGGCAGTACATTATTTGCATAAACATTTTTTAGTGATGTATAAAACAGAGAGAGATAAAATTTACTGATGAAGCAGAATTTTAGGTGCTTGTTTTTTGTTTTTTTTTTCTTTTATAAATAAAGATACGAAAATACAAACATCCAAAAAAGTTTTGCATCACCCCTGTTCCCAAAACCCCTGAAGATAGACGTTGACGGTGGATATTGTATCACAAACATAGTCCCTTTGACTGTTCAGAGATGTCACTAAACCCGCCCAAAGATGTAAACAACGATTCATGAGCAGCGCCTATTACACAGAGGGGACCGACAGTCTATTAGTTCCAATCATTTCACCAGGAAGGAGGTACACGGCTCGTGTTGTCTGTAGTTCATCCATGCTTAGACGGTCAATACCGCGGTTCGATCGCACCCGCATTGTTACTTTGTGCCAGGAAGGGCTCTCAACAAGGGAGGTGTCCAGACGTCTCGGAGTGAACCAAAGCGATGTTGTTCGGACATGGAGGAGATACAGGGAGACAGACCTCACTCAGGCCGCCCAAGGGCTACTACTACAGTGGATGGCCGCTACCTACTGATTTTAGCTCGGAGGAACCCTGGCAGCAACGCCACCATGTTGAATAATGCTTTTCGTGCAACCACAGGACGTCGTGTTGCGACTCAAACTGTGCGCAATAGGCTGCATGATGCGCAACTTCATTCGTGACGTCCATGGCGAAGTCCATCTTTGCAACCACGACAGCATGCAGCGCGGTACAGATGGGCCCAACAACGTGGCGGATGGACCGCTCAGGATTGGCATCACGTTCTCTTCACCAATGAGGGTCGCGTATGCCTACAACCAGACAGTCGCCGGAGACTTGTTTGGAGGCAACCCGGTCAGGCTGAACGCCTTAGACACGCTGTCCAACGAGTGGAGCAACGTGGAGGTTCCCTACGGTTTTGGGGTGGCATTATGTGAAGCTGATGTACGCCGCTCGTGATCATGGAAGGCGCCGTAACGGCTGTACGGTACGTGAATGCCATCCTCGGACCGATAGTGCAACCATATCGGCAACATAATGGCGAGGCATTCGTCTTCATGGACGACAATTCGCGCCTCGTGCACATTTTTTGAATGATGTCTTTCATGATAATGACATCGCTCGACTTGAATGGCCAGCATGTTCTGCAGACATAAACCCTATCGAACATGCCTGGGATAGATTGAAAAGGCTGTTTATGGACGACGTAACCCACCAACCAGGGATCTACGCCGAATCGCCTTTGAGGAGTGGGACAATCTGGACCAACAGTGCCTTGGTGAACTTGTGGATAGTATGTCACGAAAAATACAGGCATGCATCAATGCAAGAGGACGTGCTACTGGGTATTAGGGGTATCGGTGCGTACAGCAATCTGGGGCACCACCTCTGAAGGTCTCGCTGTATGGCGGTACAAGATGCAATGTGTGGTTTTCACGCGCAATAAAAAGGGCAGAAATGATGTTTATGTTGATCTCTCTTCCAATTTTCTGTACCGGTTCCGGAACTCTCGGAACCGAGGTGATGCAAAACTTTTTTGATGTATGTATAATGTATTACTCATATTCTGTATTTTTTGATAGTGTGTGTGTCCACACAGTGTTTAACATACACATTTTTTTCATACTTTTGACAGACAATGCAGGTTGTCTGGATACTTATCAACATGATGTTCAAGTAATATAATTCTGATTCTTTTGAGCAGGGTGCAGTTTATACAATTCAGGTGGAACTTGTGCATGTTGACATGGAAACACAGTGGCATTGTAAATATCTTTACGTTTTCGAAAAATAAATCATCTCATTTGGAAAAATTTTGAACGTTGCGCAAAATTCAGGTGTGTGTGTGTGTGTGTGTGTGTGTGTGTGTGTGTGTGTGTGTGTGTGTGTGTGTGTGTGTGTTTGTGCGTGTGTGTGTCTGTGTTTGCCTGTGTTGCATAGTTGTGTAAATACTGTAAATCAATGTTAAAAAGTCTGCTCAATCACTTTTACAATTGAAAAGAACACCGAAATTGAGACTTTCAAAGGTCAAGCCTACTTTATCAGAATTAAAGCATTATCCAAAAATCTAGAAAAGTGATCAAGATACAAACTTTAAAAAAAGATACTAAAGTTTCGTAGTCACTTCCATTGCTACTGTGTACTCTTAGGATGTGGTTCCACATCATCCATCCAGCTGATAGATTGAACTGTAATAAATAGTGTTTGCTGTCCTGGGTATTCGCAGCAACACAGCAACATCCATTCGCATGCATGGCATGCATACTTCCATCAAAGACACACCCAGAAATACATAAACAACTTCAGCAAGCACTTTGTGTTTGTATTCATTTTGGACTTTTTGCTCACAAATACTGTGAGGTATACCTATATGTAATTTTTGATAAATAATTAATTGTTTCTGGGCTCGGCAAAAATTTCAGTTCGTCTCGATACTTTTGGACATGGCCAAAATGGCGGCTCTGGGCTACATTGTGGTTGGCTGTTTCGTTTTCATGACTGATGTAGTACGGGGGTGTGATTGGCTGTCTCCTTTTGATGAAAGCCATCGTAGCAAGAAATGAGATGTGGCTTCTTGGACAATGAATGATGTCCTAGGTACGGGGGACATAGCTTGTGAGTTCATCATGATTACAACTTAGATAATAGGGGTGAGACCTTCGAACCTGCTTACATATCACAAATGTAAACAAATTGTTCCAGTTCCGTCATAGCCACACAACTGTAAATAACGACGAGGCTATTACCACATTATCGAGTTGAGCTAAGAGGGATGGCGCAAGAGGAGGTACAGTTTCCATAGTTTTGCAACAATCGAAGGAAACGTTGATTATCTTAGTCGGACCCAGAGTAGGATAGAATCTGAGCAGCCATCTTAGGTTTTTTTGCTGATGATGCTGTCGTTTATCATCTAGTAAAGTCAGTAGAATATCAAAACAAATTGCAAAACGACTTAGAAAATATATCTGTCTGGTGCAAAAATTGGGAATTGACTCTAAATAACGAAAGGTGGACGTTATCCACGTGAGTGCTATAAGGAATCCGTTACACTTCGGTTACGCGTTAAATCAGTCAAAAGTAAAGGCTGTAAATTTAACTAAATACCCAGGAATTACAATTATGAACAACGTGAACGGGAAAGAACACAAAGAAAAAGTTGTTTATTGGGAAAAAACTTAGAGGAGGAAACAGATCTACTGAAGAGACTGCCTCCACAACGCTTGTCCATCCTCTTTCGGAGTACTGCTCCGCCGTGTGGGATCCTTACTACACTACTGGCCATTAAAATTGCTACACTACGAAGATGACGTGCTACAGACACGAAAATTACCCGACAGGAAGAAGATGCTGTGACATCCAAATGATTAGCTTTTCAGAGCATTTACACAAGGTTGGCGCCGGTGGCGACACCTACAACGTGACATGAGGAAAGTTTCCAACCGATTTCTCATACACAAACAGCAATTGACCGGCGTTGCCTGGTGAAAAGTTGTTGTGATGCCTCATGTAAGGAGGAGAAATTGCGTACCATCACGTTTCCGACTTTGATAAAGGTCGGATTGTAGCCTATCGTGATTGCGGTTTATCATATCGCGACATTGTTGCTCGCGTTGGTCGAGTTCCAATGACTGTTAGCAGAATATGGAATCGGTGGGTTCAGGAGGGTAATACGGAACGCCGTGCTGGATCCCAACGGCCTCGCATCACTAGCAGCCGAGATGACTGGCATCTTATCCGCATGGCTGTAACGGATCGTGTAGCCACGTCTCGATCCCTGAGTCAACAGATGGGGACGTTTGCAAGACAGCAACCATCTGCATGAACAGTTCGACGACGTTTGCAGCAGCATGGACTATCAGCTCGGAGACCACGGCTGCGGTTACCCTTGACGCTCCATCACAGACAGGAGCGCCTGCGATGGTGTACTCAACGACGAACCTGGGTGCACGAATGGCAAAACGTCATTTTTTCGGATGAATCCACGTTCCGTTTACAGCGTCATGATGGTCGCATCCGTGTTTGTTGACATCGCGGTGGACGCACATTGGAAGTGTGTATTTTTCATCGCCATACAGGCGTATCACACGGCGTAATGGTATGGGGTGCCATTGGTTACGTTGTAACACTCCACCCGTCACTTATCTGGTTTTGGCGTGTGTTCACCCCAGCTAATTGACTAACAGTCAACAGAGAGTGCAAAACTGCAGCAGAAGCGGATAATGCAAAGAAAGTAATAAGGCCCTGTGACTCCTGATTGAACTGCGGTTGCAGTGTTGACATTAATTGATTCAGAATTGATCCCTTTTAATTAAAATGAGATGCACATTGATGTTATAATCAGCTATTGATCACCAGATGCAAATTTTGAACATTAAATTAATTAAGAAAGTGACTTGCCATTTCAACAACTTGATGGAAAACAGATGCAGTTGATTAGCACAAATTTATTTTAACTCACGACCTTCAATCAGCACATTACATGACTCTCCTAACAGGCAGTGGGAACAAATTGCGTTTACGTGGAGTAAAACGCGATAAATCAAAATTATTTCCTATCGACTGACCCAGGCGTAATGCGAAGTGCAAGAAGAATTCTACAATACACGGCCCACGAAACCCTCGTGGAAACTTTGCCGGCGTGATCCAACAAATTAATCACTGGCCTAACTCAAGCCGGAGTGGGTGCAATATCACCGAATACAACGTGGCAGGGCGGCGTCGTTGTGCGGACGTCGGCCGGCCTCGTGGTGCTGCAAGGCTGCTGTTGTCTATTCACTCCTAGCTATCTTGCTCAGTACATAGCTGAACGAAAACTTTCTATCTCCAAGCTCAATCGTTCCGTTTGCCAAGTCCTAAACTGCAGAGATGCTCACTCTCAGGCAAGCTGAGTAAAGAGCGATACATCTGCACTCTAGGCAAGCTGGGAACAGAAGATCTTTACAGAGACTTCTGCCAGTCCGCTCTTCGCCTCGATTTCCACTCCAGCTAAATCACTTACGCCAATTGCAGCGCCAATTATGTGTCGCTTCCCAGCGCTGACCAATGCCTGCTCTGGGAAGTGAACAAATTCCCACAAAATTTCCCTTCCCCTCAACTTCTGCTATTTAGCTCCTCCCAGGCCACCCATCAAGGTTACAGCCTGCATAAAACACCAGTTTTTCCGAAATTGTGACTCCCAGGAGAGTACTTCAGATTCCTTGGTCCTATGTTCCCATCGGAGGCCGGCGTATTTCATTCTGTCGCTCTTCACCTGATTTACTTCAGACTCTGTGGACAGTGAATTCAGCGTAAAGTTTCTATAGTCACGAACAATCATATATTGGCCTCTGTTGACTGCTCCACCGTAGCTTTGCGGGCTTTCTCGCATGTTTCACTGAAAACGGGACGACGGACATTTATCAACAGGCATACAAGTTCTCCGTCTGCTTCCCGGTACACCAGCATGGGGTCAACCACCCACTCACTGTCACTCATCTTAAGGGAGCTGGAGGGCACACCCTGTTACCGGTTTCTCAGAGTTTGAGCTGCCCTAAGCTGCCTACTGTCACTTCCCTTTGCGCGCCAGCACCTGGCCGCGATCAACTCTGAATACTTCCCTGGGATAAACTAGCCTCTAGTTAATCGACGCATTTCCACAAAGTTTTCACATCGCGTGAATTAGTTTAAAACTGTCACCCAACATTAACTGTTGCAATACGTCCATACTATAGCCTCTACAAGATGCAATGTGCCTTGTCAGTCATTTTTGTTCAGCCCTACTGTTCGCTCAACGTGAGTTCGGTGATCTTTAACGACTTCATGTAAGGGGCATAGTTCTTGCCATCTTACAACACGTCTCGGTCACCTCTTGTTCGCATTGACGGCACTTTGAACAGTGGACGTTACATTTCAGATGTGTTACGACCCGTGGCTCTACCCTCCATTCGATCCCTGCGAAACCCTACATTTTAGCAGGATAATGCACGACCGCATGTTACAGGTCCTGTACGGGCCTTTCTGGATACAGAAAATGTTCGACTGCTGCCCTGGCCAGCACAGTCTCCATATCTCTCAACAACTGAAAATGACTGGTGAATGGTGGCCGAGTAAGTAGGTCGTCACAATACACCAGTCACTACTTCTGATGAACTGTGGTATCGTGTTGAAGCTACATGAGCAGCTATACCCGTACACGCCATCCAAGCTCTGTTTGACTCACCGCCCAGGAGTACCGAGGCCACTATTACGGCCAGAGGTGGTCGGTCTGGGTACTGACTTCTCAGGATCTATGCACCCAAATTGCATGTAAATGTAATCACATGTCAGTTCTAGTATAATATATTTGTCCAATGAATACCCGTTTATTATCTGAATGTCTTCTTGGTGTATCAGTTTTAATGGCTAGTAGTGTAGTTCAATAATTGTCAGCCTGTATCAGCGTGGGATCGTCGCACAGTGGAAACGCCACTAGGGGCTCGGCACAGTGCAGCGCCACGACAGTGTTTACTCGTGGCGGCAATCCGCGCAGCGACAACAATTAGGGGCAGGAGCGCGGGCGTAATTTTTGCCGGGTGGGCGGCCGAGGCCGTGCGCTCGGCTCGATACGGCGGCGCTCGGATGCTGCGCGGGTGGTGGGGGCGGCGCGGTGGGGGCAGCGCGGGCGGCGGAGGCGGCGGCGGCAGTCGGCGCGCGGGCTCAACAGGTCGCGGGCAGCCGGGAGCAGCAGCAGGCAGCAGGCAGCAGGCAGCAGGATGCCGCAGCAGCAGCGCCGACAGCCCGCGCAGGACCCGCTGGCCGCCTGCCTGGACGCCGACGGCACCTACATCTGCACCGCCTTCAGCCCGCGCTGCTTCATCATCCAGAAGGTGGGCCGCAACAAGTGGGGCGCCGCGCCGCGTGTCACGTTCCCTGCCATATGCTGGCGCGCCCACGTCAGCCGCCGCGTCCCGGACTCCTGCACCCCGCCCCACAGCCGCTGCTTTCCGTACAGACCCCTCCTGTAGCGGTGATTCTCCTTCAAGTCTTGGCAGCAGCTCCGACCGTAATAGCTGGGGTTCGAACTCGTATTGAGACGGCGCTCGAAACAGTGTGTACGTGGCGAAGTCAGGGACGCGTACGTACCAAAGGGTGTCTGGAATATTGCTCACGGTCTCGAGTTTCGTCCAACACCGTAGAAACAGTGATGTGACTGTGAAATGTGTCGTGGTGAAGCGATGCAACTTCCCAACTTCGGCATTTCTCTTCCGCTTTCTACGTACGCGTATGCTACTCATCTGTTGTCAATTAAACAACGACGAGACACAGTATCTACGCATTAACGTCTGTGCATCTTCCTGCTTCTTACGTTATCGTCGCACATCAAATTTCAGAGCAGTATCAGTTCAGTGAAAGGCAATCGGGAGCAGCTGTTGTGATGCCTGCCGTCTTCGTCACACACTTTGCTTTTTCTACATACTTAATGTTAAATTCGTACATCTACAACAATTCTGAGGCATTTTCTTCAACATTTCATTCGAAATTCTCAAACATATGGCCTCATTCTGCAGACACAGGGTAGGCACAGCGTGTTTAGAACACACTTGCTACGTTAATGGTGGGAGTCGGATCCGTGACGTCCACTTTTGGAGTGAGCAACACTACTCCGAGACAAGAATGACCGGTGACGGGTCGTTAAATCATAATCCTCCCTTGTTATCACGTTGTCTGGCTGCCGAAAGTGATGTAGCTGTTATGCGAGATTGGAAGAACTAAACGTAAAAGTGTACTTGCGCTGTGAAAAATGTCGATTTGGAGAAAATGTTAACACGTGATCTGGCAGTGGCGTGTGCGTGCTGGGAGATTCTTCAGAACCGCTGCAGGGGAGTTCTGTTTTCCCTGACTGTCGACGGAAAGGCAGAGTGTGGACCGCCTACCATGTGACAGTAGCCAACAGCTCTGATCCCGTTCGCCGTTTAAGCGTTATTCTCAATGCTCGCCACGATACGTTTGCGAGTAATACCTGCAACAGCGGACTTGAACTGAGACACTCCTGCGCACTTGCTGTTGCCGGTCGCGCTTTTATCAATTTCCGCAGCTGCACGTGTCACATCGCGTGGAAGTCAGCGCGTATGTCCCACCCAGACCGGGAAGCGAGCGGCGCTTTCGCCTGCCCTATTACACGCCTCTGCGCCGCGACCGAAGGACAGAGGACAGTACTAGCGAGATCGGGAGCCAGCGCGCGAAACCTCGGCGAAACGACAGGCGCGGCTGTGCCAGATAAGCGGCCACCTGTTCCGCGATAAGACCAGCCGGCCGCCCGCCCCCACCCCCGTCGCCCCGCGCCGCGCGTCACGACGCCACATCGATCGCCACCTTGTTTGTTGCCGCCGCCCCCGCTGCCGCCCACGCCAGCCCCCGCCGCTTCTTTTCGGCGGCGATATCGAGCGCCGCCCGGCAGCGGTCGTCCGGGGGGCGGCGGCCGGCCGCGCGCTAACAGATGGAGGCCCGCCGCCGCCACACGCGCCGCCCCCGGGGGCGGATCTTCCGGGGGCGAGCCGCTGCCGCTGTACGCTACTCGCCGGCCGACTTTCGGCCGTCTCGGGCCAGCCGCCTGCCGGTCAGAAATGCGCGGAAACGCGACGGTAGGTGCGCGCCTCCCCGTTCCACTCGCGGCGGGAACGTGCGTGCGCGTACTGGCCGGCGACGTGGAGTGGGCGGTGGCGTAGTGCGTGTGGCCGGGCGGCGGCCAGCTGCGGACACGTGGCAGCGGAGGCGCGGCCGCGGCCGCGGCGGCGATCGATGCGGCGGGCAGCCGGCGGCTGCGCGGCACCGCGAGCGCCGGCCGGCCAGCTGGCGGCTGGGCCGCAAACAGGTTGCACCTGCTAGCTGGCCGCTGCGTCCCACTGCCTCGCATTCCACCACCAGGCCCCCAACTGTACTGGTCTTCAGTCCTGAGACTGGTTTGATGCAGCTCTCCATGCTACTCTGTCCTGTGAAAGCTTCTTCATCTCCCAGTACCCACTGCAGCCTACATCCTTCTGAATCTGCTTAGTGTATTCATCTCTTGGTCTACCTCTACGGCCGGCCGAAGTGGCCGTGCGGTTAAAGGCGCTGCAGTCTGGAACCGCAAGACCGCTACGGTCGCAGGTTCGAATCCTGCCTCGGGCATGGATGTTTGTGATGTCCTTAGGTTAGTTAGGTTTAACTAGTTCTAAGTTCTAGGGGACTAATGACCTCAGCAGTTGAGTCCCATAGTGCTCAGAGCCATTTGAACCATCTACCTCTACGATTTTTACTCTCCTCGCTGCCCCCCAATACTAAATTGGTATCCCTTGATGCCTCAGAATATGCCCTACCAACCAGTCCCCTCTTCTAGTCAAGTTGTGCCACAAACTTCTCCCCAAATCCTATTCAATATCTCCTCATTAGTTACATGATCTACCCACCTAATCTTCAACATTCTTCTGTAGCATCACATTTCGAAACCTTCTCATCTCTTCTTGTCCAAACTAGTTACCGTCCATGTTTCACTTCCATACATGGCTACACTCCATACAAATACTTCCACAGACGACTTCCTGACATTTAAATCTATACTCGATGTTAACAAATTTTTCTTCTTCAGAAACGCTTTTCTTCCTATTGCAAGTCTACATTTTATATCCTCTCTACTTCGACCATCATCAGTTATTTTGCTCCCCAAATAGCAAAACTCTTTTACTACTTTAAGTGTCTCATTTCCTAATCTAATTCCCTCAGCATCACCCGACTTAATTCGACTACATTCCATTATCCTCGTTTTGCTTTTGTTGATGTTCATCTTATACCGTCCTTTCATGACACTGTCCATTCCGTTCAACTGCTCTTCCAAGTCCTTTGCTCTCTCTGACAGAATTACAATGTTGTCGGCGAACCTTAACGTTTTTATTTCTTCTCCACGGATTTCAATACCTACTCCGAATTTTTCTTTTGTTTCCTTCACTGCTTGCTCAATATACAGATTGAATAACATCGCAACTAGCGCTGCCATATTTCCAAAAGGAAATAATTTTTATGTGACCTACCATGGTTTGTGTTGTGTCTAGACAAGACAGCCTAGACACAATGAGAGGAAGCCGACAGGCACGCGCTAAGCCAAAGCAGGGTGCGTGAGGTCTGAAATAGGATACGTAATGAATGCTATAAAGAAAAGTACGTAGCTTCTGGAATACTTAACTTTAATCCATCCTTTTGGTACATCTGGAGATTCTACATCTACATCTACATTTATACTCCGCAAGCCACCCAACGGTGTGTGGCGGAGGGCACTTTACGTGCCACTGTCATTACCTCCCTTTCCTGTTCCAGTCGCGTATGGTTCGCGGGAAGAACGACTGTCTGAAAGCCTCCGTGCGCGCTCTAATCTCTCTAATTTTACATTCGTGATCTCCTCGGGAGGTATAAGTAGGGGGAAGCAATATATTCGATACCTCATCCAGAAACACACCCTCTCGAAACCTGGCGAGCAAGCTACACCGCGATGCAGAGCGCCTCTCTTGCAGAGTCTGCCACTTGAGTTTATTAAACGTCTCCGTAACGCTATCACGGTTACCAAATAACCCTGTGACGAAACGCGCCGCTCTTCTTTGGATCTTCTCTATCTCCTCCGTCAGACCGATCTGGTACGGATCCCACACTGATGAGCAATACTCAAGTATAGGTCGAACGAGTGTTTTGTAAGCCACCTCCTTTGTTGATGGACTACATTTTCTAAGCACTCTCCCAATGAATCTCAACCTGGTACCCGCCTTACCAACAATTAATTTTATATGATTATTCCACTTCAAATCGTTCCGCACGCATACTCCCAGATATTTTACAGAAGTAACTGCTACCAGTGTTTGTTCCGCTATCATATAATCATACAATAAAGGATCCTTCTTTCTATGTATTCGCAATACATTACATTTGTCTATGTTAAGGGTCAGTTGCCACTCCCTGCACCAAGTGCCTATCCGCTGCAGTTCTTCCTGCATTTCGCTACAATTTTCTAATGCTGCAACTTCTCTGTATACTACAGCATCATCCGCGAAAAGCCGCATGGAACTTCCGACACTATGTACTAGGTCATTTATATATATTGTGAAAAGCAATGGTCCCATAACACTCCCCTGTGGCACGCCAGAGGTTACTTTAACGTCTGTAGACGTCTCTCCATTGATAACAACATGCTGTGTTCTGTTTGCTAAAAACTCTTCAATCCAGCCACACAGCTGGTCTGATATTCCGTAGGCTCTTACTTTGTTTATCAGGCGACAGTGCGGAACTGTATCGAACGCCTTCCGGAAGTCAAGAAAAATAGCATCTACCTGGGAGCCTGTATCTAATATTTTCTGGGTCTCATGAACAAATAAAGCGAGTTGGGTCTCACACGATCGCTGTTTCCGGAATCCATGTTGATTCCTACATAGTAGATTCTGGGTTTCCAAAAACGACATGATACTCGAGCAAAAAACATGTTCTAAAATTCTACAACAGATCGACGTCAGAGATATAGGTCTATAGTTTTGCGCATCTGCTCGACGACCCTTCTTGAAGACTGGGACTATCTGTGCTCTTTTCCAATCATTTGGAACCCTCCGTTCCTCTAGAGACTTGCGGTACACGGCTGTTAGAAGGGGGGCAAGTTCTTTCGCGTACTCTGTGTAGAATCGAATTGGTATCCCGTCAGGTCCAGTGGAGTTTCCTCTATTGAGTGATTCCAGTTGCTTTTCTATTCCTTGGACACTTATTTCGATGTCAGCCATTTTTTCGTTTGTGCGAGGATTTAGAGAAGGAACTGCAGTGCGGTCTTCCTCTGTGAAACAGCTTTGGAAAAAGGTGTTTAGTATTTCAGCTTTACGCGTGTCATCCTCTGTTTCAATGCCATCATCATCCCGGAGTGTCTGGATATGCTGTTTCGAGCCACTTACTGATTTAACGTAAGACCAGAACTTCCTAGGATTTTCTGTCAAGTCGGTACACAGAATTTTAATTTCGAATTCACTGAACGCTTCACGCATAGCCCTCCTTACGCTAACTTTGACATCGTTTAGCTTCTGTTTGTCTGAGAGGTTTTGGCTGCGTTTAAACTTGGAGTGGAGCTCTCTTTGCTTTCGCAGTAGTTTCCAACTTTGTTGTTGTACCACGGTGGGTTTTTCCCGTCCCTCACAGTTTTACTCGGCACGTACCTGTCTAAAATGCATTTTACAATTGCCTTGAACTTTTTCCATAAACACTCAAGATTGTCAGTGTCGGAACAGAAATTTTTGTTTTGATCTGTTAGGTAGTCTGAAATCTGCCTTCTATTACTCTTGCTAAACAGATAAACCTTCCTCCCTTTTTTTATATTCCTATTAACTTCCATATTCAGGGATGCTACAACGGCCTTATGATCACTGATTCCCTGTTCTGTACATACAGAGTCGAAAAGTTCGGGTCTGTTTGTTATCAGTAGGTCCAAGATGTTTTCTCCACGAGTCGGTTCTCTGTTTAATTGCTCGAGGTAATTTTCGGATAGTGCACTCAGTATAATGTCACTCGATGCTCTGTCCCTACCACCCGTCCTAAACATCTGAGTGTCCCAGTCTATATCTTGGCGATACAAGTGAGACTCTTTAGATACATGCAATGTTACTAATGGCGCCTTGCTAGGTCGTAGCCATTGACTTAGCTGAAGGCTATTCTAACTATCGGCTCGGCTAATGAGCAATGCTTCGTCCATGTAGTAGCTAGCAAAGTCGTCCGTACAACTGGGGCGAGTGCTAGTCAGTCTCTCGAGACCTGCCTTGTGGTGGCGCTCGGTCTGCGATCACACAGTGGCGACACGCGGGTCCGACATGTACCAATGGACCGCGGCCGATTTAAAGCCACCACCTAGCAAGTGTGGTGTCTGGCGGTGGCACCACAGTTTGTGTTTTTGTGGTCTTCAGTCCAAAGACTTGGTTTGATGCAGCTCTCCGTGCTCCTCTACCCTGTGCATATCTCTTTATCTCCGAAAAGCTACTGCAACCTACATTTTTCTGAATTTGCATACAACACTCGTGTTTCGTTCTCCCTCTACAATTTTATCCCCCCCCCCTCCTTCCCCCACTTCCCTCCAGCACTAAATTGTTGGTCCCTTGATGTCTCAGAATGTGTCCTACCAACTAATCCCTTCTTTTAATCAAGTTGTGCCACAAATTTCTTTTCTGCCCAATTCTATTCACTACCTCCTCGTTAGTTACGTGATCTACGTATCTAATCTTCAACATTCTTCTGTAGCACAACACGTCAAAATCTTCTGCTCTCTCCTTGTCCAATCTGTTTATCGTCCATTTTCCACTGCAGTGTGTCTCTCCAGCTCGAAGCAGACGTGGTCGGTTGTACCGAGTCGGCACGTGATGTATGTCGGTTGTGTGTAACGAGCGGGTCGAGTCGACGGAAGAGCTCCCCGCGTGTTGGTTGTATACAGAATCGCCCAACGAGTAGTTGCTGTTCATTTCGCCTTGGTGGGACGTTAACAAGCTTCTTTAAATCCTCCGTTTCAACAGTGGAGTTTAAAAGGAGACACCTAACATGAAGGAGCGGTCACTACCTGTCAACGTTGCAGAGAAGACGTGAACTCCGGTGACACAAAGTGTTGTCTCGTGACCGTAGCGTGTTGGGTACGCTGGCGACGCGTGCGCGGTCGGATGTGTGGGCCCTTGCCATCGGAGGTCGTGTACTGCCTGTTCGAGCATAATTGCAAGTTAAGTTCGTGGAAGCTTTAATCATTAAGTAATAAATTTGTGTAACCAGCGTCTCTTCTGCCTTGTGGCCTCCGGCGACCGGGTTTCCTGTCCCTGGCATCGGTGTAATTGAAGACAGTGAACTTTCCTCCTCCTCTCGTTATTGTCCGATGGGAGGTGTAGTTTTGGCAGTTTAATTGTTTCGCTATTTTGTCGTGGGTTACGAGTAAATTCATGCTTCTTGTTGGTTGATCATGTGGTCGCTCATTCAGGACTGTGTGGTGTAATGTTTCCTTGCACGAGGTTAGCTCTAATTCTGTCAGCAAGGTAAGCCATCTTATAACAAGTTTTCGCTGGCTAAAAATCGGTGCAGTGACCAGCCTGAGAGTGGAATTGTGTTTTCGGGCGTATTTAAATTGGTCAGTATTCTGTCTATCCTGAGCATCCCTGAGTCGGTGATTTGTGACCGCCTTACACGGGTCCGTCATATCTGTTATGTTCTAATGATATTCCAGGACACTTTTGTTTAAAATTTTTTAAATTCCTCCAAATTTCTAAATTTCTTTTGTTGCCATTAATCGTGTATTTTCTGAGACCTGTTTAATTGTTTTCAATGGTGGTGTTGGTAGGTAGTGTTGGTAGCTTCACAACCATACATACAAATACTTTCAGAAAAGACTTCACTTAAATCTATACTCGATGTTAACAAATTTATCTACAATTGCAAGAAATAAGCCCTCGATCACTATTTCTAGACTTAATTAACCTGGTTTTACAAATTTCTCTTCTTCACCAACGAGTTTCTTGCCATTGCCAGTCTCCTCTCAACTTCGGCCGTCATCAGTTACTTTGCTGCCCAAATAGCAAAACTCATCTACTACTTTAAGTGTCTCGTTTCCTAATCTAATTCCCTCAGCATCACCTGATGTAATTCGACTACATTCCATATCCTTGTTTTGCTTTTGTGGATGTCCATCTCATATCCTCCTTTCGAGACACTGTCCATTCCGTTCGACTGCTCTCCCAAATCCATTGCTGCCTCTGACAGAATTATAACGTTTCCGGCAAACCTGAAAGCTTTTGTATCTTCTCCAAATTTTTCGATTATTTCCTTTAATTCTTGCTAAATATCCGGGACAGGCTAGAATCCTGTCTCACTTCCTTTCAACCACTGCTTCCCTTTCATGACCCTCGATTCTTATAATTGCCTTCTGGTTTCTGTATACGTTTTAAATGACCTTTCCCTTCTTGTGTTTTACCCATGATCCAGTCAACATTATCAAAACCTTTCTCTCAGTCTGGAAATACTATAAACGTAGGTTTGCCATTCCCTATCCTATCTTCTAAGATAAGTCGTAGGCTCAGTATAACCTCCCATGATCCTTTATCTCTCCCGAATCCAAAAAGTCTTCCACGAGGTCGGCTGGTATCAGTTTTTCCATTCTTCTGTAAAGAATTCGTGTTAGAATTTTGCAGCTATTAGCAATCAAACTCATAGCAAATGCTTTTTTTGGAAAATGAATTATTACATTCTTCTTAAAGTCGGAGGGTATTCGCTTATCTCATACATCTTGCACACCAGATGGAAGAGTTTTCCCATGGCTGGTCCTCCCAAGGCTGTCAGTGGTTCTGGTGGAATCTCGCCTACTCCTGGGGACTTCTTTCGACTCAGGTCTCTCAGTGTTCTGTCAAATTCTTCTCACAGTATCATATCTCCTATCTCATCTTCGCCTACGTCCTATTCCATTTCTATATACAGCCTTCAAACTCATCTCCCTTGTATAGACCCTCTATATACTCCTTCCACCCTTCAGCTTTCCCTTCTTTGCTTACGACTGGCTCTCCATCCGAGCTCTTGATTTTCATACAGTTACGAATCTTTTCTCCAAAGGACTCTTTTGTTTTCCTGTGGGCGGTATCTATCTTTCTCCTATCGAAATATGCTTCTAAATCCTTACATGTGTCCTTTATCCATTCCTGCTCAGCCGTTTTGCATTTCCTGTCAGCCTCTCTTTTTAGACGTTTATATTCCTTTTCGCGTGCTTCATTTGCTGCATTCTTAAATTTTCTCCTTTCATCAATTAAATTCTATACCTCCTGTTTTACCCCATGATTTCTACATTGCCTTGCCTCTTTACTTACTTGATCCTCTGCTGCCTCCACTATTTCATCTTTCAAAGCTAACCATGCCTCTTCTACTGTTTTCTTTGCCCCTGTTCTAGTCAATCGCTGCATAATGCACGCCCTGAAACTTTCACAAACCTATGGTTCTTTCAACTTATGCAGGTCCCATCTCCTTAACTTCCTATATTTTTGCAATTTTTTAGTTTTTTCTACACTTTATAATCAATAAATTGTGGTCAGACTCCACATCTGACCCTGGAAATGTCTTAAAAAATATAAAATCTCTTGTTCCGAAATCTCTGTCTTATCATTATGTAGTCAATCTGAAACCTTCCGGTGACTCCAGCCCTCTTTCACGTATACAAACTTCTTTCATGATTCTTATCAACTATCGGTGATGATTAAATTATACTCTGCACAGATTTCTACCAGGTGGTTTCTCTTTAATTCCTTTCCCCCAGTTCATATTCACCTACAATTTTTCCTTCTCTTACTGTACAATTCCACCTACTTCACACAATTCCAGTGCCCTATTACAACTAAATTTTCGTCTCCCTGAACTACGCAAATGATATCTTTTAGCCCAACCATAACCCCTTACATTTCTACAAAGGCATATTTCTCGCTTCCTCGAACCTTCTAACGAAACTCTTTTTTTGGATCTGATGTTATCAGAGCATTCAGAACAAATGAGATCTTTGTAGTTATAACTGACAATCAACCAATTCTTCACACATAGTACAGAAAGTTTACTTCTTTCGTCTATCAACTGTATATTTAGTAAGCAAACTTTCCTTTCCACAGCTGCATTGTGGTCAGGGTTGTGAGAAGTAGTGCACAATTTTCAAAAGTTCTGAATATTCAACTCCAGAACGATAGTTCATGAAATCGTACCACCTATAAGATACAGTTTTCTGTAAAACTATCGATCTGGTCTCCGATTTGAGCAGTTCGCTTAGAAACATTTTTACGCGGTTTACTTCATCAATCTTTATGCATATCCGATACGTTCTCTACAGTCACAGTAGCTGCTATCAATGACAACCATGGCCGACTCGATGCGCGGTACGCACTCTAGAGGAGCGAAGCTGAAGTTCCCGGGTTCGATTCCCGGCAGGGTCAGGGATTTTCTCTGCCTCGTGATGACTGGGTGTTGTGTGATGTCCTTAGGTTAGTTAGGTTTAAGTAGTTCTAAGTTCCAGGGGACTGATGACCGTAGATGTTAAGTCCCATAGTGCTCAGAGCCATTTGAGAGCGAACCTGAAAATCAAGTCGGCGTGCCACTACAGTCGACAATCGCCTTCAGTGTCGCCAACCTGCTTTTATTTCTCCGTATTTATGCCCTGTTTCAATTTCAGCCCATCAAACGACATGTCAGATAACAACAGCCTGACATGTTGGTCTAAAAATCTCTCTTTTTTTTTTTTTACTGTTTTATAAATTTGCAATCGGGGGCTGAAACAGAGTATTAAAAACCGGTGCAATCCAGATAAACAGGATGGTTGGTAACCCTACTCCCAATAATACAGGGCGCCCACCGAACGCCCATTTCAGGTGTACCTTCCATTTCCTTTAGTTTGTAGACTATGTACTATTTTTATAGCGTAATACCAGTAGATCAGTAAATCCTACGTATAAACCAGGTGCAGACGTCTGATTACTCAAAAAAATGGAGTTAATGTGTTAAATACTTGACGTTAGGTATGTAAGCGAGAAGAAGTATGGAAAAGGTTTGAAATTATCATTAAAGTACGTTGCAAGTTGCAAAATGCTCTCAGTGTGAAAACTGCATGAATACTGTTTGGGTAATTAGCGCTTCACTTTAAGTAACCGCTAGTTTTTCAGGAACCTCAATGCTTATGAGGTTATGTCTCCTGAACTACAGTGCTGCGAAAAAAATCGCAACACCAAGGAGTTCTGCGACTTAAATGAAAGGTGATAGGTGTGTTTCTAAATCTGGAAGATGGTGTCTGTTCAGACTTCACGCCAGTCGAATGAGACTGGTGCTAGTATGAGGATACAAATCGCGTTTGCTTTAAATACACGTGCGGCCGGCCGCGGTGGCCGAGCGGTTCTAGGCGCTTCAGTCCGGAACCGCGGGACTGCTACGGTCGCACGTTCGAATCCTGCCTCGGGCATGGATGTGTGTGATGTCCTTAGGTTAGTTAGGTTTAAGTAGTTCTAAGTTCTAGGGGACTGATGACCTCAGATGTTAAGTCCCATAGTGCTCAGAGCCATTTTGAACCATTTTTAAATACACGTGTAACGGTCATGAGCGTCAGTAACGTTTGAGGTTGGACGTGGTAAGTTGATGTTAGTCAAGAATGCCTTAAAGGCGACAAAGGCGCCATTATCAAAACCCCACTAGTTTCAACGAGGTCGTGTAGTTGGACTGCGAGAGGCTGAATGTTCGTTCCGTGATACTGCAGAAAAACTTGACGGGAATATAGCCACTGTACATGGCTGCTGGCAACGGTGGTCACGGGAATATATGGTCGCAAGAAGACCAGACTCCGAACGACCATGTGGCGCTATCGAGAAGAAAGACCATAATGCTCGGTGTATGGCTGTGGCAAAATCGTACTGCATCTGCAGCAGCAGTTGGCACCACAGTGATACAACGAACTGTTACAAATCGGTCACTTCAAAGAAACCTCCGAGCCAGAAGCCCTGTAGCGTGCATTTCACTGATCCCAAAGCACCCCCATTTGCGACTTCAATGGTGTCAAGCGAGAGCTCATTGGAGGGTAGGGTGGATGTGTGTTGTGCGTCTGATGAAGGCTGGTTGTGGTCGTGTGTTGGTTAGAATGAGATCAGTTGAGCGTCTGCAACCAACTCATCTACGTGCTAGACACACTGGACATACACCTAGAGTTATGGTCTGAGGTGCGATTCCGTACGACAGCAAGAGCACTCGTGTGGTTGTCCCACGCAACGTGACCGCAAATTCGTACTTCAGTCTGGCGATTCAGTCTGTTATGCTGCTATTCATGAACAGCATTGCAAGGGACGTTATCCAGCAGGATAGCGCTCGCCCACATGTTCTACAGAGTGTCGACGTGTTGCCTTGGCCTGCTCGATTGCCAGATGTATGTCCAATCGAGCACATATGAGACATTATCGGCCGACAACTCCAGCGTCATCCACAACCAGCATTAACCGTCCCTTTTATTGGCCCATTAGGTGAAACAGGTATGGAATTCCGTCCGACAAAGTGACAACCGGCACCTGTACGACACAATTCGTGCACATTTGCTTGGTAGCATTCGACATTCTGGAGGTTACCCCGGTTATTAATGTTCACATTTGCAATAACTTTTCTCGCGCTTACAGTAACCTGTGATCTTGCAATGTTAATCACTTAAATACACTACTGGCCATTAAAATTGCTACACCAAGAAGAAATGCAGATGATAAACAGGTATTCATTGGACAAATAGATTATACTAGAACTGACATATGATAACATTTTCACGTAATTAGGGTATATAGATCCTCAGAAATCAGTACCCAGAACAACCACCTCTGGCCGTAATAACGTCCTTGATACGCCTGGGCATTGAGTCAAAGAGAGCTTGGATGGAGTGTACAGGTACAGCTGCCCATGCAACTTCAACACGATACCACAGTGAGTGACGTATTGTGACGAGCCAGTTGCTCGGCCACCATTGACCAGACGTTTTCAGTTGGTGAGAGATCTGGAGAATATGCTGACCAGAGCAGCAGTCGAACATTTTCTGTATCCAGAAAGGCCCGTACAGGACCTGCAACATGCGGTCGTGCATTATCCTGCTGAAATGTAGGGTTTCGTAGGGAACGAATGAAGGGTAGAGCCACGGGTCGTAACACATGTGAAATGTAACGTCGACTATTCAGTGTGCCGTCAATGCGAACAAGAGGTGACCGAGACGTGTAACCATTAGCACCCCGTACCATCACGCCGGGTGATACGCCAGTATGGCGATGACGAATACACGCTTCCAATGTGCGTCCACCGCCATGTCGCCAAACACGGATGCGACCATCATGATGCTGTAAACAGAACCTGGATTCACCCGAAAAAATGACGTTTTGCCATTCGTGCACCCAGGTTCGTCGTTGACTACACCATCGCAGGCGCTCCTGTCTGTGATGCAGCGTCAAGGGTGACCGCAGCCATGGTTCAAATGGCTCTGAGCACTATGGGACTTAACATCTATGGTCATCAGTCCCCTAGAACGTAGAACTACTTAAACCTAACCAACCTAAGGACAGCACACAACACCCAGCCATCACGAGGCAGAGAAAATCCCTGACCCCGCCGGGAAAGCCGCAGCCATGGTCTCCGAGCTGAGAGTCCATGCTGCTGCAAACGTTGTCGAACTGTTCGTGCAGATGGTTGTTGTCTTGCAAACGTCCCCATCTGTTGACTCAGGGATCGGGACATGGCTGCACGATCCGTTACAGCCATGTGGATAAGATACCTGTCATCTCGACTGCTAGTGAGACGAGGCCGTTGGGATCCAACACGGCGTTCCGTATTACCCTCCTGGACCCACCGATTCCATATTCTGCTAACAGTCATTGGATCTCGATCAACGCGAGCAGCAATGTCGCGATACGATAAACCGCAATCGCGATGGGCTACAATCCGACCTTTATCAAAGTCGGAAAAGTGATGGTACGCAATTTCTCCTCCTTACATGAGGCATCACAACAACTTTTTACCAGGCAACGCCAGTGAACTGCTGTTTGTGTATGAGAAATCGGTTGGAAACGTTCCTCATGTCAGCACGTTGTAGGTGTCGCCACCGGCGCCAACATTGTGTGTATGCTCTGAAAAGCTAATCATTTGCATATCACAGCATCTTCTTCCTGTCGGTTAAATTTCGCGTCTGTAGCACGTCATCTTCGTGGTGTAGCAATTTTAATGGCCAGTAGTGTATGTTACCTACACAAAGGTATTCCGGAAATTTCATCACACTGCACTAATTATATCTTAGTGTTTCGATTTACTTTTCCCTCTGTGTATGTGTCGTACGATGACATAATATGTAGTAAGTGATAAGCTTTTCTCCTTCGTCATTTTGTGGAAGAAGTTACCGAGAAAAAGTTTCATAAAGGCTTAAACTGTGTTAAAGTTTGGTGGAACTCGGCAAGTGCTCTGATTCTCGAACACTGAATGAATTATTTTGGCTAATATGCGCTCTGAAACTGCCTCAAAGCCAACACAGATTCTAACAGTAACACTTGGCTCATTGTGCATCACTTTTAACGTCAATTATACCTCTTGATGGATACATTATGACAGCATTTTAAATTTTTATATGCGGTCAATAATCATACGAAATATTGAAAATCAGTCTTTTGTTGTCCCTGGAAACCGTTATATAGGCATGCTGCTGCCCTACAAAGCGAATTGGAAACCTGGCCAGCGTGGCAGCACGTCCGTGTTTACGCCAGACGAACAGAGAAGGGAGGTAGTAACCCCGCACGCCCCAGTATTCGCAATTGGAGCGCTGTCACACGCCAGCGCCCTACCATCAGTTAACTCTGATCGGCTCTTCAGTTTGATGATCTCCGCCAACACTATCACTGTGGCGACATTTATTCACAGTGTAAAGTATGTGGATGCACATTTAGTATACTCAGAGCCCTGATCGCTATATCATCTTTGGGGTCGGCATTTTTCAACCCCTTATGGCTTGAAATTATTTTTACACTTTACTCGATTTTTTGTGACATTACACGTCGCTTGGAAATTGTTCTAGTACAAAGAAAACAAGAAGTACATATTTTTGACCTTCATTTGTATTATTTTCAAAAAGTGGCAGGAGAGTAGGGTTGCTAGGTGTCCTGCTTTAGTCGCACTTGTCCGGCTTTACACGCTCGTGTCCGGTCACAAACATGCAAGTCCGACTTGTCCAGATTTTGCTATGCTTTTTGCGATGAAGTAGAGAATGCACAATTAAGAGCCGATCGAAGGTAACGACATAAGCGCAACAAATAATGAGATATATCATAAGGACATACAGGGTGGTCAGAAATAGTCTGAATAAGTTGTAAGGGGGTGTTGTAGAGTAGCTTGTGCTGAGAAATAACTTAAGAAAAAAAATTGATCTCTACGCCGTTTCCGAGCTAATTACCTTTGTAGTTACCCAATCAGGCCGTCGAGGGCACAAATTCAAGCGGCCCGCCACACACACCGTCGCCAAATGTGTTCTTCGTTTGTTTACCTAAACCGAACAAGAGAGCGATACAAAAAGTGAACATGAGACAGCAGTAAGGATCGAACCCGAGCCAATGGCTGAGCAGTCTCGTGCGCCGTAATCTACGCTATGAGAACAACTGACACTAATTGTATCAGGCGAACCGCTTGAATCTGCGCGCGAAACTGCCTGATTGGCTAACTTCAATACAAATAACTCGAAAGCAGCGCAACGTACCGAATTTTTTTCTTAATAGTTATTCCTCAGCACAAGCCATCCTTCAGCTCTCTTACAAACTTTTCAGAGCGTTTCTGACTACCCTGTACAGATGTACGCACCTGGTTGGTTGGTTTGCTGTGGTTGGTTCGGGGGAGGGGACCGAACAGCGAGGTCATCGGTTCCATCGGATTAGGGAGGAATGGGGAAGCAAGTCGTCTCAAAGGAACCATCCCGGCATTTGCCTGAAACGATTTAGGGAAATCACAGGAAACCTAAATGAGGATGGTCGGAGGCGGGTTTGAACCGTCGTCCTCCCGAATGCGAATCCAGTGTGCTAACCACTGCGCCACCTCCCTCGGTTGTACAAATCAGTGCCGTTCTTATGTCCGTGTCTCATATTTTTCTCCGTAGGCCGAAAGGGTCTAACACACAATAGCCAGGCGCAGAGCGAGCGAGGCAAAGCAGAATGTGTCGATGAGCCGATGACAACAACCCTCCCCCTCCTACCCGTGTTGAGACACCCAAGTGCGAATTCGCCTTCGGTAGGAAAGCGTCAAAATTGAAAGACTTGTTCGAGGACGACTTCCGTAAGTGTTATTTACGGCTCTTGTACTCTTTTATGACTAGCCGGCCGCTGTGGCCGAGCGATTCTAGGCGCTTCAGTCCGGAACCGCGCTGCTGCTACGGTCGCAGGTTCGAATCCTGCCTCGGGCATGGATGTGTAGGATGTCCTTAAGTTAGTTAGGTTTAGGTAGTTCTAAGTCTAGGGGACTGATGACCTCAGATGTTTAGTCCCATAGTGCTTAGAGCCATTTGAACCATTTTATGGTTATAGACAGAAGCTCAATAAAACACACTGAACCGTCAGATATTTCCGCCAGTGAGGTAACCGACTGGCGTTCATGAATCGTCAACAACATAATTGAACGACTGGAGCAAAACTTTTGTCCAAGCAAACTTCTCGGAATTTTAAGGCGATTTTACAGCCACATCAAAATCAGCAAGAAGATTTCTGAGAAAACGCAGGTAATGTGTACATGATTGCAAGACTACTTAAAGTCCTCTACATGTGAATTTAGCACTCATTTAAAGCATTTTCAGTGGATGACATTAGCTGATGACAGTAAATTCTTTCACGAAATTCATGCAACAAAAAATAGGACTCTGCCTCTAAAAAGCGTTTGGCACGTGGCAAGTGGACAACATATTTTAAAGTACAAAATAATGAAGAATTTTATTGGGAATTACTATAGCTGGCAGAATATTACATTGGAATTCCAGGCCGCAAAGTCAACATCAAAAGGGGGCTGTCTCTCATAAACGTCCAAAGGGCAAAGGAATGCAGTAAACAGTTTCATGAAATGATTTCCAAGAAAAATTACTTTCTTGACAAAGTGGGTCTAAATGAAAAATATATTGATACTTATCTACAGATTACTGTCATTTCAGTCAAACTTATGAAGATGAGTCTGACTGAAATCACTAAAGTTATTGAACATTTTTTCCGTTTTCCGTCCCAGAAGAACAGATAATTATTTAAAGAAGAATTTTGACATAAGATTATATTAGTGAGAACACAGTAATTAAGAACACTGAGCACTTAGTTTCCATCATGTTAAATTATAAGTCTGTTTACTGATTATAAGGCTGTTTCTTTTAGGTTTCAGCACGTGTTGATCTCGGAAAAGAATTGACTCTAATTTATTATTAATAAACGATTTAAAGTAACCAGCTCTCTCTCTTTCTAGTTAACCCTTGATTACTAAATCCTCGAAAAATTTACGACTGCAATTGGTACCATTTCGCGGTTTCCGCCAATCCGGTATTGTCAGTGTAGGGTGTGAAACGGGAAATTTTGTACTTATTTAGTAAGTGGCATACCTCTGGAAGCCTTATAATGGTTATTAACTAGTGCATAAAGTATAAATTACAACTTCCTTTTAATAAAATATGGAGTAGTAAAATTTACAATGGTTTAGTAACAATGTAATATTTCCCCCCAGTACTGTTCTAGGGTTAAAATAGGCAGTATGGCTGTTTGAGAGTCCAGTCAGGTCACAATGGTATAGCCATTGAAACTCATTAGTTCGTGGGAAACGGTAATGATAAAAATAGTTCTTCCTCTCATTGGCACATAAAAACACTTGACATCGGGAACATTTTCTGTATTATAAACAGTGCAATTTTCACACCTTTCTGGACTCGAAATAAAATCTGTGCATGAGCTGTAAGGTTTTGTGTTCAAATTTCACTTGCAAGTAACAATCACTTTTACTTCTTTTGCTCTGGAAAGAGTTGGGAGATGTCCCTTGCTATCACTGCTATCTTCAAATTTAGGTTTCTTCTCCTTCTAGAAAATAAGTGGAAGTATTTTGTTCATGACTGATATTTAGCGCTGTGTAATTTTTCCTTTATTTGCCATAAGAATTGTCGAGTTCGAGTTCTTCAAGAACCTGATCTGTTTGAGAATCGCTACTGTCTTCATTTTATGTAACAATATCAGATGGAAAATCCTCCTGGAGTAACTCAAATACGAGTATGTCCTCATTTTTACAGGACTTACTAGTACAGAAGCTTTTATATGAAAAAATTTTCAGCTTTTCTGCTTCTAAACTTAGCGTAAATAGACATACCGCAAAATGGGGAAAAATACGAAGTCCAGATAATAACAGGAAAACACAGACTGACCACCTTCAAACTGCATGCAACCAAATAGCTCGGAGACTGCATGCGTTGATATGTACACTGCCCTGGAGCAACAGATAATACATACTCGAAAGTGAGCGATGTGTTAACAACGTGCCAAATTAAGAATAAATCAGTCACTGCACTTCTGTCAGGCCTAAAACAATACGGAATATTCTATGCTCTTTTTATCGTATCGGGAATAAGAAGTCCAGCCAGAACGTAATTCTGCAGCTGGAACAATTTTTTCCCCATAGCTGCTCCACATATCATCAATACGATATTTATTGTGTGGATTTAACTTCTGCATCTTTGGTATGGACGTCTTGTCCTCCTGCTTTAATTTGACTGTGCACATTCTGTCAGTCTTTCCTTCAATACTCTTACTGGTTGTCATTGTCAGTAGATTAATGATGTTAAAAACGAGCCCTAGTGCCCACCCGTGAAGGCATTTCCCGTGATCATTTTCTGTGTTGCAAGCAGGTTGCCCAGCAGTGAAGTGCACTGCTTCGAAAGGGAACCTGCCCATGTGACCAAAATGGCAGGGTGTAAAGTTGTTTTTTTTTCCTTTATTGTAATTTCATACCCCTGCCCCACGTGAGGAGGGAAGGGCTGGCAGTGGCACAGCCCACCACTCTTCAGCTGAGTGGATGTACAAACATATAAAAAGGGGGATCTCATACATAAAAGGGCGAGTAAAACAGGGACATAAAAACACAGAAATGGAGATAATGGAAGATAAAACATACACTAATACGTGTATATTCACAAGGGGACAGCTAAAAAGTCGACCTAAGGTTAAAAGAACACAGCCGGCAATTCGTGGTGCACTTAAAATCACAGGAGTAAGCCAGCCACAGTATAAAAATCATACAGAGCGAGACACCAACAAAAACTAATGGAAATGATGGAGGACCCACGAAGAATAAAAACTACTGGTAGGGACCTGCTGAGGAACTGGAGGCTGGAGGAGGGAAAAGGAGGGAAGAAGGTGTGGTGGTGGGGGGGGGGGGTGGGGCTGGGGAGGCAGGAGGAAGAGGAAGAAGGAGGGCAGGGGGTGCACCAAGAGGCTCAAGGCGGTCGGGGTGGGAGAGGAAGAGGGAAAACAAGGCAGGACGGAGTGCAGAGATGGAAGGATGCACAGGAAAGGGTGGGGGGTAGGCGAAAGGAAAACCGCTCAGCGGAAGGGATGGGAAGGGGAGAGGGGTCCTGAGGAGTAGGGGGAGGACAGTGGGATTAGAGTTAGTAAAAGGGGGGTAGATGTAAGGGCGAAGCTCATCATCTGGGAGGGGCAGGTTCCAGAAGTTGTATTGGGAAAGGAGGTGGAGGGTGTGGAGATGGAGAGAGGGCAGGACACAACGGTAAAGGTGTGGCAATTGGCTGGGGGTGGAGAGGAAGGGGGATGCCAGGGGGTGAGGGGATCGAGTCTGCAGATGATGTACAGGGTGCAGATGTGTTCAAGGAAAAGAAGAAGGTGGGGGGAAGGGATGAGGTCGTAGAAGAGCGTGTGGGAGGCGGAAGGTGGATACAGAGGGCAGGGCAATGACGCTCTAGGATTTGGAAGGCTTTGTAGAACCTGGGAGAGGCGGAAATTCAATCAATACTGGCATAACAAAAGGATTTGAAGGTGTGAAGGACGGTGGAAGGATGCAGTCCTCATGTCTGGCCAGACAGGAGTTTCAGGATGCAGAGTCTATTGTTAGGCTTTGTGTTTGATAGTAAGATGGGGAGTACAGGTGAGGTGGCAGTCAAGGGTGAGGCCAAGATATTTTAGGGTAGGAGTAAGGTAGATAACACGACCATAAATGGTTATGTAGAAATCATGGAAGGATCAGATGGTGCAGCCTATGATGATTGCCTGGGTCTTGGAGGGGTTGATACAAAGGAACCACTGGTTGCACCAATTGGTGAACTTATCAAGTTGGGTTTGGAGGGTACATTAGAACCGTTGAAGGGTGGGATAAAGCGCCAGGAAGGCGGTGTAATCAGCAAATTGGAGGAGATGATGAGGTGGGGGAGGTTTGGGTATGTCAGCAGTATACAGGAGATAGAGGAGAGGGGAAAGGATGGAGCCTTGGGGCATGCCAGCAGTAGGATAGAAAGTTTGTGAGTTGGAATTATGGGTAGTGAGAAAGGAGGGGCGACAGGAGAAGGCAGCAGTGAGATGGACTATATTTATAGGGAGAGCATAGGTCTGGAGTTTGAAGGGATAGGCGTTCTGGAGGTTAACACAGATAGCAGAGCAATGGGAGTTAAGTTGGAGGGAAAGAAGATTGGTAAGGTTAAGGAGTTGGTTGTCAGCTGAGAAGGTGGGCTAGAGGCCACACTGGGTAAGGGGAAGTAGGTGGTGCTAGTTAAGGTAGTGATAAACACAGCAGGAGAGGATGGACTCGAAGACCTTACTGTACACAGAGGTGAGGCAGATGGGACGATAGGAAGAGGTGTCGGAGGGGGAGTCTGTTGGGCTTAGGGAAAAGCAGGACACAGGAAGTTTTCCACAGGTCAGGGTAAAAGCCAGTGGAGAGGAGGACATTGTACAGGGCAGCCAGGAAGGATGGAGGGGCTTCCTTGAGGTGGCGGTAGATGACACCATCATGACCAGGGGCAGTGTTGCGTTTGGAGCGAACGAGTGTGGTGTCATGTGTGGTGAGGAGAGCGTTTATGTCTGAGGGGGGTTACTGATCCAAGTACTGAAAACTAGGAGCAAGCAGTGGAACAGAGGTATCAGTGCGTTGAAGGGTGATAGGGAAGAAGGAGTAATCAAGACGGGGATCGTGAGAAATGGAGAAGACCTCAGATAGGTGGAAAGAAAAATGGTTAGCCTTCCTGAGGTTGTCAGGGAAGTGGCGATTGTCGTGGAGAATAGGGTAATGTGGGATGGGATGGTTACCAGTAAAGTGGTGGAAGGCTGATCAGTACTTGGAGGAGCTATGCACAGTTGGTCTTGCCCTGTAGTACTGCACACTCAGCATAGCCCGGCACTTCTCTGGGAGTGAAGTAGTTGGCGGAAGTTGGAGAGTTTCACCTGCTGCCAAACTGAGCACAGAAGCAATACACGCTGCCGTAGCAAAACAGGGTCACTATCCACGAGTCACTCGTTTTCAAAGTTCTATATGCTCTACAGTATTGCATTTACAAATATGACAGACGCAAGGACAGAATCATAATCTCTCTGGGTTTGCGCTGTGCTCACCAGTGCCCTGACTAAATGACAACACAGCAAGAAACCTGATTCTGTGTCTTGGAATACGAGTATGCGAGATGTTTATCTGTTACAACAGTGCGATATGGATTCAGAAGGAATTATGGGAAAAAAACCGCCATATAAAGAGAGCACTTTGCATTGGTATCGACAATTTAGTGGCAGTGGTTGTCTCTGCAAACAGAAAAATATCGGTCGGCCAGGTATGCCAGATGCTACAGTCGAGAGGGAGAATGGAAGTTTCATGCCCTGGAGCCTTCGTTTCCACACGTCAATGCAGGAAGCACTTGACGATGAACACTTAGGTTCGCAGCTGATATTCAGCGTTGAAACAACTTTCAATTTATCTGGAGAGGTTAATCATCGCAATGTGAGACTGTGAGGCACTGAAGGCATGAAGTTGTGGCGTGTGAACCAGATTTGTGCAGTGTCAAAGACGAAGCTGTGTGGGTAGTTTTTCTTCTGGGAGAAGAATGTGACGGCGTAAAATGCAAACTTGGTGACTTAACGGTTCTATTCATGCATCAGTCGTACTTCCGCATGTGATACTGTGGCAGATATAGAGCGTTGAAAACAAAGGAATCATTTATAATAGCGCTTTATGGTATTTTAGTGTGATTGCAACGTAGATTTTAGTGTATTGCCTGCCTGCGAGAACAAAGTGGAGTTTGTTTCCCCTCCCCGTCCCCTCGTCTCTCTCGCCTTCTGTCCTTATACCCCCCCCCCCACTCCCCACCATTTCTCCTTCCCCACCGCAGCAACTTACGTGCTGGGCTGCGATAGCGTGCCTGCGCTCCCAGCATGTCCCACGAAAAGTGCCAAACTACACTGAAGCATTTCGGCTCGCCGGCCGTGCCTGGACGTGTGTGCTAAAGCTCTCGATCTCGCTTCACATTTCCACCGTCGCCACGCCGTGCTGTCTGAGGGAGGAGAGAGGGAAGACGTGAAAACTGCCAACGCGCCGCCTTTAAATGGCAACGCAGAGGCACTGCTACGACTTCGTTTTATATTCCACGTTTCTCAACAACATCGCAATCAAAACAAATTTTGAGTGTTATTCAGTTATTTTTGGCGCGCTGAAGACATAATACAATCTTTATCTAGTGCAAACTGCCGGTATGCAGATAGACGCAGATAATTTCACGTAGTTTCGCACTCAACTTGCCACGGAATCGTGACTTATTTAATTTCATAATCGAAGATTATATGTCAACCGAAGTATTGTAGCACTATTGCAACCTCTTTATGAAGACTTCGAACGTCTACCTGATGGTAGCCGTGTAGCCATCTGAACAGTTTTAACGTATAAGAATTTGTGGTTAAAACGGGAATTTCCTTACAGGTCAGCCAGCTACGTCTGCACGTGGACAGGGGCGCTGCAACGGAAACGGCAAACTGTCTCTTAGACAGCTCGACAGCAAGTGTAAGACAGACAGTGTCCTCAAAACGATTAGGAAACTATCGTTGTACAATGTATTCTTGAAACTTTGCGTTTTGTTTAATGGCAGTCAGTTTAGAGAACTGGACTGTCTTTGTCAGAATCTGTCCATCCTATAACGCGATGTTTTCTTTTTAAATGTATCATCATCAAATCAGAAAGAAGCTATCTTACAATTTCTTACCGTAAATACTCTGCAGTCAAGTCCACTCAAAATGCGAAGCCAGCAGTCCATTTTTGGTGGCCATCGGTGCCAGTAGTAATGTACAGTGGCCACATACCAGCCAAGCCTTCTGCTTTATCGCAGAAGGAACATCCAGCTCCTTGAAGTCCTATTACGCGACCTCGTTCAAATTCAGTGAACAGTTGATGATGGTGTCTTTGTCGCCTTGAAGGCCTTCATGTTTGACATCAACTCACCACGTCCACTCTCAAAGGTAATTAACACTCACGACCGTTACAGCGTATATTTAAAGCTAACCTGATTTGCATCCTCATAGTGGCGCTACTAGAGCCACTGTTATGCGACTGGCGCGAAATTTGAATAGACGTCATCTTCCAGACGTAGAAACAGGGCTGCCAACTTTCCTTTAAGTGCAGGGTGTACGATACGCGCCAAAATATAGGAGGTGTTCAGTGATATTTTTAGAGTATTTTGGTACAAACTAACTTACAGTATAATAATGTAATTTTTAGCAGGGCGAAGCGAAATTCGCACACCAGGTCTTCGTAGCGCGACTCCTCATATGCCAGCGATAAAAAAATGTCTGTCACAAAATTTCGTCCGGCGAGTACACCCGGCAGAAAAAGGACGTTAAAGGGTGGCAATCTTGCAATACTGTAACCACATGTAGGGTTACTAGTTCTGCTACCATATATTATTTGTGTTATACAGTTGGTGCAATCGGTAGAGTTTTGGGTTAGTATGCAGGACGTCGAAGGTTCGATCCTGGGTTGGGGCACTTTTTTTTTATTTGCTAATTTCATTCTGACATTTCATACCGTAACACACAAATTTCCTAGGTCACATGTATCCTAAATTTACAACATTTTGTAACGCTGAACATAACAAATATGTGGGTAGACAAAGAAGAAATAGACAGTTGAAACAAATGACCTCTCACAGGACAGAATAACTACAAAAACAATATCTACACTCCTGGAAATGGAAAAAAGAACACATTGACACCGATGTATCAGACCCACCATACTTGTTCCGGACACTGCGAGAGGGCTGTACAAGCAATGATCACACGCACGGCACAGCGGACACACCAGGAACCGCGGTGTTGGCCGTCGAATGGCGCTAGCTGCGCAGCATTTGTGCACCGCCGCCGTCACTGTCAGCCAGTTTGCCGTGGCATACGGAGCTCCATCGCAGTCTTTAACACTGGTAGCATGCCGCGACAGCGTGGACGTGAACCGTATGTGCAGTTGACGGACTTTGAGCGAGGGCGTATAGTGGGCATGCGGGAGGCCGGGTGGACGTACCGCCGAATTGCTCAACACGTGGGGCGTGAGGTCTCCACAGTACATCGATGTTGTCGCCAGTGGTCGGCGGAAGGTGCACGTGCCCGTCGACCTGGAACCGAACCGCAGCGACGCACGGATGCACGCCAAGACCGTAGGATCCTACGCAGTGCCGTAGGGGACCGCACCGCCACTTCCCAGCAAATTAGGGACACTGTTGCTCCTGGGGTATCGGCGAGGACCATTCGCAACCGTCTCCATGAAGCTGTGCTACGGTCCCGCACACCGTTAGGCCGTCTTCCGCTCACGCCCCAACATCGTGCAGCCCGCCTCCAGTGGTGTCGCGACAGGCGTGAATGGAGGGACGAATGGAGACGTGTCGTCTTCAGCGATGAGAGTCGCTTCTGCCTTGGTGCCAATGATGGTCGTATGCTTGTTTGACGCCGTGCAGGTGAGCGCCACAATCAGGACTGCATACGACCGAGGCACACAGGGCCAACATCCGGCATCATGGTGTGGGGAGCGATCTCCTACACTGGCCGTACACCACTGGTGATCGTCGAGGGGACACTGAATAGTGCACGGTACATCCAAACCGTCATCGAACCCATCGTTCTACCATTCCTAGACCGGCAAGGGAACTTGCTGTTCCAACAGGACAATGCACGTCCGCATGTATCCCGTGCCACCCAACGTGCTCTAGAAGGTGTAAGTCAACTACCCTGGCCAGCAAGATCTACGGATCTGTCCCCCATTGAGCATGTTTGGGACTGGATGAAGCGTCGTCTCACGCGGTCTGCACGTCCAGCACGAACGCTGGTCCAACTGAGGCGCCAGGTGGAAATGGCATGGCAAGCCGTTCCACAGGACTACATCCAGCATCTCTACGATCGTCTCCATGGGAGAATAGCAGCCTGCATTGCTGCGAAAGGTGGATATACACTGTACTAGTGCCGACATGGTGCATGCTCTGTTGCCTGTGTCTATGTGCCTGTGGTTCTGTCAGTGTGATCATGTGATGTATCTGACCCCAGGAATGTGTCAATAAAGTTTCCCCTTCCTGGGACAATGAATTCACGGTGTTCTTATTTCAATTTCCAGGAGTGTATTTCGAGATGCTAAAGATGATAGCACAGTACATGAAACGAAATGATCGTATGGCATTGTTGGCCGGGAGAGCCCATGCGGGGTTGTTCGGCCGCCAATACGGCAAGTCCTTTTTAGCTGACGCCACTTCGGCGACTTGCGAGTTAATGATGATGAAAGACACATGACACCCAGTCATCTCGAGGAAGAGAAAAATCCCTGACGCCGTGTGCGGGAAGCGAGAACGCTACCGCAAGAGCACGAGCTGCGGACAGCACAGTACAATAACGCAGCGTCTACTTGTCATTTATATTACAAGTAATATGAGCGCTCAGATGTCGCACATTAGCAACCAGTGACAATAATAATGTCCATATTAATGACCGCATGACCTTCACAACAGAATACGTTGTCCTCCGAACAACAGATGCTCTACATTGCGCAATCCGCCGGATCATACAGCTCTGGACCCTTCGCATCAAAGCTGCGTCCACAGTAACAATGATAATAATAATAATAATAATAGTAATAATAACAATAGAAATGCATTGAGGTACATACTAAACAGCATGCAGTTACCAGACTCAATGTTGAAAGGCATAATTAGTGGGAGCATGGTGATAACACATATTCGTACAAATAGTGACCGAGTTTGGACATTATTCGCCGCGCGGGATTAGCCGTGCGGTCTAAGGCGCTGCAGTTATGGACTGTGCGGCTGGTCCCGGTGGAGGTTCGAGTCCTCCCTCGGGCATGGGTGAGTGTGTTTGTCCTTAGGATAATTTAGGTTAAGTAGTGTGTAAGCTTAGGGACTGATGACCTTAGCAGTTAAGTCCCATAAGATTTCACACTTTTTCTGGATATTATTCGCAAAGCACGTTGCTAGTCCTACTGGTAAATTAAGGCCCTAATGGAATGGAATGGACCTGAACGAGGCAAGAACAATAGTTGGTACTAATCTATAGGGCCATTGGAGGAGGGTACAAAGAAAACAGGTTCCGCATGTGGTACATGAAGTGGTGTGAATAAATTCACGCTCACGACTTAGAAAGAAGCCGAGCAATCTTCCATTTCTACGATTGTAGTATGTAAGTGCAAATGTTTTTTAGAGGACCCACTGCAGTTGCTCTTGACATTTAAGATGCTAGATACCATACCACCTGGACTACATTTAGCAAATGAAATGAAATGAAATGTCGTGTGACGAGGGCCTCCCGTCGGGTAGACCGTTCGCCTGGTGCAAGTCTTTCGATTTGACGCCACTTCGGCGACTTGCGCGTCGATGGGGATGAAATTATGATGATTACGACAACACAACACCCAGTCCCTGAACGGAGAAAATCTCCGACCCAGCCGGGAAGCGAACCCGGGCCCTTTGGATTGACAGTTTGTCGCGCTGACCACTCAGCTACCGGGGGCGGACATTTAGCAAATAAAAAAGATATGCCTCTGAAGAGGATCGAACCATCGATCTCCTGCATGCCAATCCAAAACTCTACCCACCGCACAAACTGTATAGCACAAGTGGCTTGAGCTGACAGGGATAGTAACCACGCGTGTGGGTACAGTGTTGCCACATTACCAGTCTTTAACGTCCTTTTTCTGCTGGATGTATTCACTGGACGAAATTTTGAGATAGACATTTTTTTATCGCTGACATTTGAGGAGTCGCGCTGCGAAGCCCGACTGCGCGAATTTCGCTTCACCCTAATATTCGGTTTGTTGCCCCAGTTACCTTTTCTAAAAAAAATACTCGAGGATCTTTTAATAGGCAATAATAAAAACGTCGAACATAAATCACAGAGTAATGCACCAATAGCAAGTACCGTGTACGAATGGAACAACTTTATTTCCACACAGTCCGCCTCCAGTAGCTGTTGGTCAGCGCGACAGAATGTCAATCCTAAGGGCCCGGGTTCGATTCCCGGCTAGGTCGGAGATTTTCTGCGCTCAAGAACTGGATATTGTCAAGTCGAAAGACTACGGTGAACGGTCTACCCGACGGGAGGCCCTAGCCACACGACATTTCCACACAAGACATCGAACGCATACGATCGATGTTTGCATTGTTGTGCAGGTATTTACATTGCAATATAAAGATAAGTCACGGTAAAAAATCGAACAAAATACAAGTACTCTGTAACTAGTTTCAGCCCCTTATATCAAAATGCTAAGTAAATATCTCTGAACTACCTCCAAACTTTTGTCGATGGATTTCGGCTTTCAACTTGTATTACTTGACAACGCTAGTCACATATCCGACCTTATCGGGAAGTAACTTGTTCACGTGGCTGTATCGGTACAGCCAACCACAATCCAGTGGATGCGCGTACCTCGCAGTACTAGTACGCGTAGTGAATAAGTGGGCTGCCACAACAGCTTGCCGTTAAAGCTATTAAGTTGGTTGACGATGGATAACGTCACCTGATATCATGTGTAGTGCCAAAAGCAGAGTATAGAGGAGGCAGTGTTACAGTACGGGGTGTTTTTCGCTCTTGGGGGGTTTTACCTTACTTGTGCTTAAGACAACGCAACATGCGGAAGGATATGAACACATCTTACAATACTGTGTACTGCGTACATTGAAGGAACGGTTTGTAGACGATGGTCACTTGTGTAAGAATGAGAATGGACCCTGCCATAAGGAGCACAGTAAGGCAGTACTCTGTGGACTGGCTTGTCTAGAGTCTCGAGCTGAACCCAACAGAATAACTTTGGGATGAGGTGGAACGTCGACTTAGCTCCAGTCCCCAGCATCCAGCACCACTACCTTCTCTGGTTTCGACTCTTGAAGAAGAATGGGCTGCCATTCCTCCAGAGACATCCAGAGAACGCACTGGAAGCGAGCACAGCAGAGCTCAAACCATCATAAAGGCGGAAAGTGAATGCGCCCCGTATAAACGTGTCAGGACACTTCTGATCAGATAGTAATTTAATACTTCCTCCTGATGGATGATAACGCACGGCCCTACCGAGCTGCCATCGTGGAGGAGTACCTTGAAACAGAGGATATCAGGCGAATGGAGTGGCCTGCCTGTTCTCCAGGCCTAAACCCCATCCAGCACATATGGGATGCTCTCGGTCGACGTATCGCTGCACGTCCTCAAACCCCTACGACACTTCAGGAGCCCCGAAAGGCACTGGTGCAAGAACGGGAGGCTATACCCCAGCAGCTGCTCGACCACCTGATCCAGAGTATGCCAACCCTTTGTGCAGCCTGTTTACGTGTGCATGGTGATCATATCCCATATTGATGTCGGGTTACATGTGGAGGAAACAGTGGCGTTTTGTAGCACATGTATTTTGGGACGGTTTTCTCAACTTATCACCAATATCGTGGACTTACATGTCTGTGTTGTGTGTGTTCCCTATGTGCCTATGCTATTAGCGCCAGTTTTGTTTAGTGCCACGTTGTGTGCCACCACATTCTGCAGTTATCCTTGATTTATGAGCATAAGTGTAGATGTGTAAGAAGAGTTATGAGCCTGAATATGACATCTGTTGCGAAAAGTCGCATTCACTACTAAGACTTAAATTTTTGGTTTTTTTATTAACAAATGCTTGGGGAGCTCAGTCGGTAGAGCACTTGCCCGCGAAAGGCAAACGTCCCGAGTTCGAGTTTCGGTCCGGCACACAGTTTTAATCTGCCAGAAAGTTTCAAATTTAAAAGAGTTACGGAATCTGATATAAGAAATCATTAAAAACAATAAATATTTCATTCAGCGTTTCAAAATATAAAGTTCCAAAGTAGAAAGCAATATTTTCAAAAGGCTCGCTCGAAGTACCCCCCGCCCCACCCCGTCGTCACCACCCCCCCGCCAGCCCTTGGTCCCTCCCCTCCCCCCACCACCCACCCCCCCCCCCCCACCCCCCGCCAGCCCTTGATATTGCAAGAGTTAAGTAGACTGCTGTGTCGGTAGTCTGGCTGACGCTAAGGGGAGATGCTCTGTCAGTCTTACGCAAAGTGCAGACGTAATGATAGTTTTGGCACGTCGGTATGACGTACGATACTTAGAACTTCATTCTTCTTGCTTTCTTATTTACTATTTCTTACATCTTTCAATTATAATGTTTCACGCAGTTCTTTCTCTGCAAAAAATTGTCCTATATTAAAAAAAATATTTCTCCAGTAATGAACATTGTTGCGTATCTGTACGTACTATAAATAAAAGTTCCCGACGCGTTTTTTCTTTCTGTACGCGAAGGCTGATCTCCGGTAGTACTGTAGGGACTCAGCACTTTCCAGACGAGTGCTGTGGGCGCGGAGAGGAAATGGCCACTGGAAATGCCAGAACTTCTCTTTCTGGGAATGGCAGGCCGAAAAGCCCAAATGCTGCAACAGTCTTGTGAATCTGTCTCCCTACTAGGTACTGGAATCGCGCGCTCCCCGATGGGTAAGAGCAGATTCTGGAGCGGCCTACTGTCAATTTCTGGTTTCGGAGGTTGGTGATCCACAGTAATGCACCAAGCGTTTCTCCCACTGTGGAAAACTGGAAAAATCTGCAGCTGCGTTCCTGATTGCGAATGAGAAGTTGTTATCTGTTTTCCAGTTTTTTTGCTGGCAAGTGTTGAAACGTTTCGTAGAATCGGTAAATTTCAATTACTTAAGCAGTCATACTGTTTATAAAACCTCGTGTTGCAAACTTATATCTAAATTATGCGATACGTGTGATCACATTTAAGTCTTCGTCTTCTTCTTCTTCATCATCTTCTTCCTTAGCGTTTGTCCCGCGTGCTGGCGGGGTCCGCTGATGTGATCACATTTAAGTAATTATTTCATTCAGCATGTGTTGTAACTAACGAAAGCATTTCTTTTGAGGTATGATGAATTACAACACGCATGTTTAGCAACTTTGTCGTCACATCATTTATTTTAAAACAGACGAATAATTAAAATTGTTAGCCGTTTTCAAGTCCAGTGGTGCAGCTTAATGAAATTACGTTATGATTATGTAGAATTTCGGACTAAAGCGTTCGTTTTATGTCATGCTGGTACAAGTAAACGATTATCTATACGTTACGCCGCATTTTAGACATGGAGGATGCAATCATCTATGCAGCATTTGCCGTGACAGCGTTTCCTGTGGCAGCGTCCACCATAATCGTTAGGAAAAAGGTGGAACAATGACGTAATGTCAGGAGTAGGACTTGGGTTCGATCCTGGCTCGGAAGAAGGGTGAAGATAGGGATAAATGGCTCAAATGGCTCTGAGCACTATGGGACTTAACATCTGTGGTCATCAGTCCCCTAGAACTTAGAACTACTTAAACCTAACTAACCTAAGGACATCACACACATCCATGCCCGAGGCAGGATTCGAACCTGCGACCATAGTAGTCGCGTGGTTCCGGACTGAACGCCTGAACCGCTAGACCACCGCGGCTGGCGAAGATAGGGACATATACTCCCTATCGAGCTGGGGCCCGAAGATTCTCAGGAATTTAGGAACTTCGTCAGAATGGATGCGCCTTGTCCATCGTACAAGACGGGATTCGTCCAATTGACACAGTAATAAGGAAAGCTATTTCGCAATAGTGCAAACGGAAAGATTTGTAACGGCTTCTACGGACCTCACTGTTGGTGATCGGCACAACTGCTCTGAGTCCTGTGGCTTTTCTCTCAACATCGCCCTTCCTGACATGCTGAAATAATACAAAAAATGCATGAAAATCAAACGCGTGAGGTACTTTCACAGATTAAGATGACATGTATGCATATCGAAAGTAAAACTGAATGCACATTTACGTAAAAGATACAAACTCAGAATTAAACATTTGTAGACGTAAATTATTATGGCGTAGCGTATCCAGAGGATCATATGGACATATTTCCTTGCCGTACGTTTATAGTTTCTCTGTTTCATACCATTTAACAATAGGAAACTATCATCAGATATAAAGCTTTTCTCAACGGCAATACAAAGAAGAGAATTTTGTCTCATTGCCCTATTTATAAAAAATTACTCGCTGAAGAATGTGTAAAATATCTCACGCAATAGCTAAAAGAGTCGACAGTAGTCCATGTATACGTCTGCTGGGCACACGTGGAAACAATAAGCAGAGGACCCGCTGCTCGTTGTGCTTCGTTCTGCGCATGCACACACACCTGCGCTTGCGCGGATCCGTGGCATACCAACTCTTCCTGTTTCTCCCCAGTGGACAAACCATCTGCTGAAATCGCAGTTTCACCCGTTCTGCCGCTAGGTGGCAAGGTCGTCTACACCTGACTTGTACGCATTAGGCGAGTGTCGTGTAATGCCGGGTTTAGACCGCAACGAACAGAGCCCTCCTAAACGAACAATTGGTTGTGCGCGTTACGTACCTCGTAACATTCGTTCATTGCCCTCGACGCTACTGCATGGCTGCACGCTCTTTCTGTCCCTCGTTCCTATCGTTTATCCGGTCCAGCGCCGCACTCTGTTTATCACGATTTGGACATATTTTATTGTACTTTGTGGCTGGATGTTCTTCCTGTCGCGCTGACCATCGGCGGGAGCGAACTCATGTACGCCATTTCTCAGCAAATCGTTCTGTGTGTTACCCCATTTTCCGACCTCATTTTCAGCGTGCCCACAGACGTGTACAGTTTTAAGAATCATAAAATACATAAAACATTGTAATATAATAATAATAATAAATTCATTACTCACCATAAAATATATCGAATGTTTTAATGTAATAACGGTAATAATTTGTTTAAACTAGTGAATAACACTTGCTGTAACATAACGTGAAGGAAATTCAGAGAAGTCTATGTAAAAAATTTCAAAATTACGAAGCGTCACGCAATTAATGTATGAGCTGTAATAGCGACAAGCTGCCACAACTTCGATAACGTCATAATTTACACAATATGAAATCGACGTGTGCACTCATTGTTACCAGTTTTTCACTTAATATTGCGATTGTCAACACTGATCTACAAACTATGGCTGCACCAGTGTGTAAATGAGAGGAGTACCGTTTATTTCAGCTGTTTCCGGCTGCATTTGAAAAGTCTTTTTCTTGTTCTTCGTCTTCACCCAATAGAGCTAGACTCTATCCCAGAGATCAAACTCCAGAAGTGTTTCCGGCATTGAAAAAAGCGCTGGCTCTTTTGAAGGGACTGATACTGATGCAGACGAATACATAAAATTCTCCCCAAAAAACCAAATTTCCCCTTATCTTCTAACACACCTCCTATGTAAAATTACAAACGCTTCTGATAAATTTGTTTTGTGGGGCATTATCGCCCTAACCCCTTACCCCTTTTCGACGCACTCCTGTCGGTCTGTCATTGCACGTTAAGTTGTACGAACCGGTCGTCAGCGATTGCTGTTTTTCTCTGTGGTGTAGTCCATCAATCCTAAGGTTGGCCTGACGCCGTTCTCCAACCCCCCCCCCCCCCCCCCACCTGCCGTTTACTCATGTCATTTCATAACAACCGCTGATATACGTTTACGTGTTGAAACATCACAGGTTCCATTGGAAACCACTATAAACTTCGTAGTTCAAATGGTTCAAATGGCTCTGAGCACTATGGGACTTAACTTCTGAGGTCATCAGTCCCCTAGAACTTAGAACTACTTAAACCTAACTAACCTAAGGATGTCACACACATCTATGCCCGAGGCAGGATTCGAACCTTCGACCGTAGCGGTCGCGCGGTTCCAGACTGTAGCGCCTAGAACCACTCGGCCAAACTTCGTAGTACCTAGCAAGAATACACTCCATCGATGCGCTGATTTACTTATTCCGCACCGACCGACGTATGGCACAAAAGGAAAGTCTTACCGTTTCACATACCTGTCGCCACTTTCCGGTAAAGCTGCAGCATTCCACTGCTTCTTGCCACCGAGCGTGCTGCGTCTGTCTCGTGGTACCATGACCTGCTGCGGTTTTCGAACTATGTACGAGAAATATTATAATCGAATAAGCGGGGGTACTATCACATTTAGTACAGAACACTTTATTTGTATATCATTTTTATATTTAACCTCGAGCCCAGAGCTGAAGGCCGCTCAACATAGATGAACAATCACAAGAAGTAAATTGAAAGATGATCATTGCTGTCAGCAGTAGCGGGACGTTAAGCGAAATCAACGACGACGAGCTAAAATGTGTACCGTCCAGAATTCGAACCCAGGATCTCCTGCTTACTTTTTTTATCTCATTTTGTCCGCTATTAATCGTTGTATTTGTTCGGGGCGGACGTCCTAAGACACTTCATCGTTGATCCATTAACTCAGATTTTTTATTACAGACAGCAGCTAACCCTCTGACCGAACACGCTGATCTATCGTGACAGTGAAATTGTTAATCGTTTAAATTATTAATCCAGAATTAAATTTTCACGTATCCGTAGTCTCTGTGCATCTGTACTCCTGTTCGCTACTTTGAGCTTTCCACTGGAGGTCTGACGTATATGTGCATTCGCACTGAAGAAACGGATCCGTTGGCCAGCCAGGCTTATCAATTATTTGAATGCGTGGTGTGTGTTCCTACGAAAGAAGAGGAGATCCCGGTTTCATATTCCGGTCCGGTACACATTTCCGCTCATCGCCGCTGATTCCGCGTAATGTCTCGCTGCAGCTGACAGCAGTGATCCCTCTTCAAGTTACACGTAGTGTTTCACAGCTGCGCGACCTGCGTGGCGTCTGTACTTTCGTAGGAACAGACACCACGCATTCAGATAATCACAAGATGCACTGTATCGGCATCACTGTAGCACCAAAATAACGTAGAATTCTCTTTGCCTGAGTATAATTGCACTCCTATTACAGACAAAACTGACTACGGTTCGACAGTTCAGTTAACACTTTCGCTACTTGTGGAGGTCTGAATTCGAATACACAGCGTCTTACGTCTGGTACCTCTCGAGGGCCTAAGACTGATATCGTCTTAATTCTGGAGTGAGTTTCGTGCATCTTGATAAACTCTCGTCAGTGACCACTAATTATGACTTGTATCAATTTCTCTGTCACTGTCGTATCTTTTTTAAGGCTGCTGAGACTCTCCCTGACTTTTGAGTGTTTAAAATGTGAACTTTTTGAGAGTGATCTTGCAGTTCACTATTCGGCGGCTGAGGCTACTGCGTACGTTACGATGAGCGCTTATTTTCTCAACGTTCGTTATGTCATGGGCCATCTGCCACCCCAGCCACTGCTACCTGCCATTACACTGGCATCGGCAGCTCGTCCTGTGCACTGTTTTAAAATGACTCTCTTCCTAGCGCTGACGGCAACTTGGTCCAGTACAGTAATTTACAATAAAAATTATGAGAAAGGGTCGAATCGTTTCTGCCGCGGTATTTATACTAAAATTTTGTATTTCGACATAACTGTCATCAAGGAGTGTGACTGAATGAAATTTAAACTGTTGGACATCACAAACAGTCGTCAATCCATTGTCACTAAAACTTAATAGTCTTGTGTTAGCTCCGAATGACAGTGCAACGTTTTTGTAAGATTTCATTAGCAGGGCACTTTACGATTGCATGCTGTGTTCAAGGTTTGGGCTTTCTGCACGTTAAAAGATTGCGGCGTGCCCGTCTCTCATTGCAAAATGATCGTTGCATCACTGCAGGACGTAATGCAAGAGTATATAACATATTTCATCCCGATACAGTTTTCATCTACACTGCATTAAGGTGTGAGAAGACTGATCAACTAAAAATTATCATGACGTCTTGTGGCGCGTTTTGCTGCCTTTGCTTGAGTGTCTGCTTTTAGTGTAGTTTTCGTAATATTTGAAAGAAGTGTGGTTTCAGTTATTAAAGCAGTTTTCCAGGTTTGTGATTACATTTGAAAACGACGACTGAGTGTGTCGAAACTAGAAATGTAAGCTTTAAAATTTTTGTTGTTTTAGTGTCATTGGCTTAACGACCGTTTGTGGTTTCAAATAAATATTTCAAGTTTACTAATATCTCGGCAGGTCGGTATCATTTTGCTTTCAGTAGCTCATCTCGTAATACACTACTGGCCATTAAAATTGATACACCAAGACGAAATCCAGATGATGAACGGGTATTCATTGGATAAATATATTATACTAGAACTGACATGTGATTACATTTTCACGCAATTTCGGTGCATACATCCTGAGAAATCAGTACCCAGAATAACTACCTCTGGCCGTAATAACGGCCTTGCTACGCCTGGGCATTGAGTCAAACAGAGCTTGGATGGCGTGAACAGGTACAGCTGCCCATGCAGCTTCAACACAATACCACAGTTCATTACGAGTAGTGACTGGAGTATTGTGACGGGCCAGTTCCTCGGCCACCATTGACCAGATGTTTTCAGTTGGTGAGAGATCTGGAAAATGTGCTGGCCAGGGCAGCATCCGAACATTTTGTGTATCCAGAAAGGCCCGTACAGGACCTGCAACATGTGGTCGTGCATTATCATGCTGAAATGTAGAGTTTCGAGGGGATCGAATGAAGGGTAGAGCCATGGGTCGTAACACATCTGAAATGTAACGTCCACTGCTCAAAGTGCCGTCAATGCGAACAAGAGGTGACCGAGACGTGTAACCAATGGCACCCCATACCATCACGCCGGGTGATACGCCAGTATGGCGATGATGAATACACGCTTCCAATATGCGTCCACCGCGATGTCGCCAAACACGGATGCGACCATCATGATGCTGTAAACAGAACCTGGATTCATCCGAAAAAATGACGTTTTGCCATTCGTGCACCCAGGTTCGTCGTTGAGTACACCATCGCACGCGCTCCTGTCTGTGATGCAGCGTCAAGGGTAACCGCAGCCATGGTCTCCGAGCTGACAGTCCATGCTGCTGCAAACGTCGTCGAACTGTTCGTGCAGATGGTTGTTGTCTTGCAAACGTCCCCATCTGTTTACTCAGGGATCGAGACATGGCTGCACGATCCGTTACAGCCATGCTGATAAGATGCCTGTCATCTCGACTGCTAGTGATACGAGGCCGTTGGGATCCAGCACGGCGTTCCGTTTTAACCCCCTGAACCTACCGATTCCATATTCTGCTAACAGTGATTGGATCTCGACCAACGCCAGCAGCAATGTCGCGATATGGTAAACCGCAATCGCGATAAACGTGATGGTATGCATTTCTTCTCTTTACACGAGGATCACAACAACGTTTCACCAGGCAACGCCGGTCAACTGCTGTTTGTGTATGAGAAATCGGTTGGAAACTTTCCTCATGTCAGCACGTTGCAGGTGTCGCCACCAGCGCCAACCTTGTGTGAATGCTCTGAAAACCTAATCATTTGCATATCACAGTATCTTCTTCCTGTCGGTTAAATTTCGCGTCTGTAGGACGTCATCTTCGTGGTGTAGTAATTGTAATGGCCATTAGTGTATGGGCTGAATCATCTCTTCGACCCTGGATTTTCTTTCTTAGGTGTTCTTTTTTTCCTTGACTCGTTGCAGGATGCTTTTTTTTCTGAGAGTGAACAGTTCGAGAATGTTTCTCACCCTGCCTCTTAAATCGTTTGTGCATGTACCATTCCTTGTCGTATTAATCGTAACTTGTGTACCTCAATTTATCGAGAAAGGTACAAGTTTCTGCTACACCTACGAACACAATTACTTGTAAAACGTCTCTCTCTGAATTCATGTCGAAATCTATAGGTCAGGTAAGTGTTTATCCGCGTCTGTCTCACGATTAATTTCTAGTAAGGCAGCTCCTAACTCCAGACGCAGCAGTTTTCCTTATAGGTACAATTTCGTTTATTCACTGGTGTGGCTGTCGACTGGTAGTGTTACAGCAAATGCCTCTCGAAGCCGGTATATCGTCGAGAGCGCAACGCTCGTTTTCGCTGGCGGGATGGAAGTGTTGTCGTCGTAGCTTTCGCCGTGTTCACCGCTTGTCCAGAAAGAGCCAGTAACTTATCGCTCCTCGGCGTCGGCCACGTGCGCCCCTAACTAGCGCGATGTAGGCAGCCCGCTACTCACTCACGCACACGCCAGAAGTGCCTGCCAGTGCCACGTTTATCAGCTGTTACTTACGGGGCTCTGTCAAAGCCAAGTGTCGTCGTGTTCGCTTCCGACTTAAAAGGGGGACAGTGTCATAAAGCACGTACGCTCTGGTACTGTTACAACTGGAAAGCTGTCAGTCGCTACTCAAGTAAGTTACTGCAGAGTTCCCAGAAGAGAACAGAGATGTCATGCTATGCCCAACGCCCCAAGTTTCACTTTTTCGAGTACCATTCTGCAACTTGCCATTATCCACAAGTACAATTCATTGCCAGGGGTCAAAGAACGAAAAGGGAAAGGAAAAGAACCTTATTTGGTTTGCTGACCAGTGCTCGTAACAAATAATCGATTTGTGACAAACAGGTTTATGTTATGGGGAAACAAGTTTCAGACTGAGGTGGTCGCAGCAGAAGGACAGTAGTTTTGCAGCAGTGGTCGAATTTACAAAGGCCGCGAAGACACCTATACGAGCAGCTCCTGTCAAACTCTGATATCTACAAGCTTTTCAATACACGTATGATACTTTTGTGAGTTTGGTGTGGAATATACAGTTTGGGGCTTAATCTGTATATATCAGATACACGACACAGACAACAAAACTTTAAGTCGACCACTTCCGGTTTACGCATGAAACCAGAATCTCTGCCGTTTCTTATCCAACAGTTTCCACTTTCCTACCTCTGATTCCGAAAGGACGAGTTATCAATATCGGAAATTTCCATCCTTCTCTGGAAAAGGCGCCGTCCATACTTAATGTAGACTGCGGGCTTCACCTAGACGCATCCATCATCCTGCAATTTTTTTTAATTTACCTTAAATTAAGCTCACCTCCTACGAGCACAGCTAGAGGAACACATTGCAGTTAATGACTTGCGCAGGCCCAGTGAATGTTGTGAGAACTGTCTTCACCGATAGAGTTGGTGCGATGGTGAAGAGCTGGACTCGGGATAGGCGGAGACAGCTTCAACACCTCGTCTAGAAATCCAGATTTGTGTTTTCTGTGGTTTCCCTCAACTGCTTAAAGATAATGCCGGGTCGTTCCAATGGAAAACGCAGACGGCCGCTTCCCTCCATTATGCTTGAGATCGTGTTCTTCCTCAAGTGAGAATCGACAGATGTTAAACGCTTATAATTATTCCTTTTATTTTGAACAATTTGTCTGTGAGAGGAACTGTGAACTAAAATGGTTTCATCCAGTGAAGCAAGGAAATTGCATTGGTTAAATACACGGTGCCCATTCTTTCGTAAGGTGAAGTTTATGATTCCTGTAAACTTGGACAAATTAAGAGACCAGTAAATTGGATGGTAAAACTTGGTTGCATGAGCTCTTCCACCAGAACCCTCTGCCATCCTGTCAGTAGTCACTTGCAGCATGTTGTGACTGTGGTTCTGAAATAATGAGGTACGTCACGAACTTCGCGAAACCTAGTAATTTTGTCGTAATTCTCACGCCTGCCATGAAGATTGAATCAGTGTCTTCGACAGCTATCTTCCACGAAATACCGAGGCCAAGAATTTCTAGGTGTAGCTAAAAACTATTTCTTTTTCAAAACGGCAATTTGCATGTTTTCTCAAGGAAAACAGCGCTTACCTCCTTAAGAGTCGCGTAAGAAACACTGCAATCTGTAACGACAAGTATTCAACGTGTATTCGTCTGGATATTTTCGTCTTTATGCTCTGTTTCAAACCCTTCAATTTCTCTTGGATTTTGTCATATTGAATATACACGGTGATTCAGTTCCCCTACGCTACATGTAAACTATCAGTCCTTCAGAAAAAATGAGCAGGAGCTTTTTGTACGAAATTTAATGTAACTAATTTTGAACTCTAATACGTTTTCGTAGAAGCTGCAGTTTTCGAATTACTCAAGAAAACCCTTCAAAACTGACCTTCAAATGCGTTTTTCTCGAATAGCTCGAAAACTATGGACTCCAACAGAAACGTATCCCAGTACAAAATGTAACTGCACTACTTGCCATTAAAATTGCTACACCACGAAGATGACGTGCTACAGACGCGAAATTTAACCGACAGGAAGAAGATACTGTGATATACAAATGATCAGCTTTTCAGAGCATTCACACAAGGCTGGCGCCGGTGGCAACACCTACAATGTGCTGACATGAGGAAAGTTTCCAACCGATTTCTCATACACAAACAGCAGTTGACCGGCGTTGCCTTGTGAAACGTTGTTGTGATACCTCGTGTAAGCAGGAGAAATGCGTACCATCAGGTTTCCGACTTTGATAAAGGTCGGATTGTAGCCTATCGCGATTGCGGTTTATCGTATCGCGACATTGCTGCTCGCATTAGTCGAGATCCAATGACTGTTAACAGAATATGGAATCGGTGGATTCAGGAGGGTAATACGGAACACCGTGCTGGATCCCAACGGCCTCGTATCACTAGCAGTAGAGATGAAAGGCATCTTATCCGCATGGCTGTAACGGATCGTGCAGCCACGTCTCGATCCCTGAGTCAACAGATGGGGACGTTTGCACGACGCCAACCATCTGCACGATCAGTTCGACGCGACGTTTGCAGCATCATGGCCTATCAGCTCGGAGACCACGGCTGCGGTTACCCTTGACACTGCATCACAGAGCGCCTGCGATGGTGTAGCCAACGACGAACCTGGGTGCACGAATGGCAAAACGTCATTATTTCGGATGAATCCAGGTTCTGTTTACAGCATCGTGATGGTCGCATCCGTGTTTGGCGACATCGCGGTGAACGCACATTGAAAGCGTGTATTCGTCATCGCCATATTGGCGTATCACCCGGCGAGATGGTATGGGTTGCCATTGGTTAAACTTCTCGGTCACCTCTTGTTCGCATTGACGACACTTTGAACAGTGGACGTTACATTTCAGATGCGTTACGATCCGTGGCTCAGATGGTTCAAATGGCTCTGAGCACTATGCGACTTAACTTCTGAGGTCATCAGTCGCCTAGAACTTAGAACTAATTAAACCTACCTAACCTAAGGACATCACACACATCCATGCCCGAGGCAGGATTCGAACCTGCGACCGTAGCGGTCGCTTCGGCTCCAGGCTGTAGCGTCCAGAACCGCACGGCAACCGATCCGCGGCTCTACCCTTCATTCGATCGCTGCGAAACCCTACATTTCAGCAGTATAACGCACGACCGCATGTTGCAGGTCCTATACAGGCCCTTCTGGGTACTGAAAATGTTCGACTGCTGCCCTGGCCAGCACATTCTCCAGATCTCTCACCAACTGAAAACGTCTGGTGAATGGTGGCCGAGCAACTGGCTCATCACAATGCGCCAGTCACTACTCTTGACGAACTGTGGTATCGTGTTGAATCTGCATGGGCAGCTGTACCTGTACACGCCATCCAAGCTCTGTTTGACTCAATGACGAGGCATATCAAGGCCGTTATTACGGCCAGATGTGGTTGTTCTGGGTACTGACTTCTCAGGATCTATGCACCCAAATTGCGTGAAAATGTAATCACATGTCAGTTCTAGTATAACATATTTCTCCAATGAATACCCGTTTGTCATCTGCATTTCTTCGTGGTGTAACAATTTTAATGGCCAGTAGTGTACATTAAGTTTCCTACAAAAAGGTTCTGTTCATTTTCTCTGTGGTACTAATAATTTGCACATAGTGAGCGAGAGAATACGAAAATCTCTCTTTTGAACTTGCAGGTTGCATAAAATTCATAGGTAGGGGCAACTGAATCACCGTGTATCTTCAGAGATCTTTCTGGGAAACACTGTAGACACGAAATGTCTTTTGTACCGCTTGCGAGCCACAGTGCAATGTTATAGAACAACACTGCAGCCAAGTTAGTGCAACATTGAGAGCTGATAATCTCTTGCCGGTCTGGGTGACGTTATGTTCGAGTCAGTGTTCAACAGTAGCTTAACAAGTGAGGGTTTCCTTTTGTTGCTCCCCCTCCACAAGAGTAGACTACTAGTCAAGTATTACAATAAAAGAAGGTTTTCTGTCGTTCGGGATAGACTTTATGTGAAAATGTAAATAATATGTTAGTTTATTTACTCGTTGAGCTGAATTGGACAACTGAATTATTGTTATTAGTTTTGGTTTTAGAAGCTGACTTGAACTGAATTGTCCACAGGTGGCCAAAGGAAAAATCAGAAAAGACAAGAAAAAGTTCTTAGTGTTATTATTCCAGACTGGGTTACTGATTGCATTGACAGTAAAATAACAAGAATTGTGTTTTGCCTTAGGTGAGCCGTAAACTGTTTCCAGTAATCTCTTCACTGGTACTGATACTGTTATTATTATTTGAGATATTATGTTAAAGTAAATTGTAATGAGAAGTCTCGTATGTGTAAAACCCTTGTCACACGTGAGAGAGGGCTTGAAGTCTCTAATCTGATCATCTCAAGTGAACTATCAAACAAATTAGTGTCAGTGACGCAGAGTCATGAAGTAAACCATACACACGCACAGAACTTACAAAAAGAAAACGCAAAAGAACAGTCGAAACGAAACAATGAAACGCAAAATAAATACTCAGTATACAACAGCTTTTTAATTTTGAAAATTTTCATTATGAGCAAGGGAAGGCGGGCGTGTTCACTATACACTTTTAGTATGTCCCATCTGGGCACTTGCCTAGCACTGGAATCTAGGAAGTTACGACGGTTTGATTTACTTGTCAGGAAAGGCCTCCCCTGCCAAATGTTACCGTCGTGTCCACGGTACTGAAATTGCAGCCTGTGCGGCCTCCTCAGCTGGACGTTAACGCAGCGGACACGCTCGTGGAATCCTGGAAGCTGTGTTAACCTGCCGTCTTCACCTCTAACGGTTTGTCCAGCGCAGCGATATGCGACACGCTGGTTCTTGATCAGACACTGGCGTCTGGAATGGTCTGCCTCTATACGTGGCTTCGACATCCAGGCTTAGGCAGACTGCCGGGCGAGGTGGCGCAGTGGTTAGCACACTGGACTCGCATTCGGGAGGACGACGGTTCAATCCCGTCTCTGGCCATCCTGATTTAGGTTTTCCGTAATTTCCCTAAATCGCTTCAGGCAAATGCCGGGATGGTTCCTTTGAAAGGGCACGGCCGATTTCCTTCCCGATCCTTCCCTAACCCGAGCTTGCGCTCCGTCTCTAATGCCCTCGTTGTCGACGGGACGTTAAACACTAATATCCTCCTCCTCCTTAGGCAGACTATTGAGTGACGTAGTCGAAATTTCACAAGGAATGCCAGCTATATAGTTCAAAATGTTGTCGTTGCTGTTCACCTATTTCCGCAGATAGCATCGATGAAGAAATCAGTTACTCCCTTAGTGAATGCTATAGAAATGGCGCCAATCGTGACTGTGCACATCATCAAAATTTATTTATTTATTTATTTACTTACTCATTTATCGTTGCAGGATTAAGACTATTAAACCGTCTCTTACATCTAACTAGGCATTCTACATATTTTACTTTGTGTTCATTACGACACACGTTAGAGGAAATCTTATCATCTAACTGGAATACAGTGCTTATAAATTACTTTGACATAAGTAGTTGGGACACCCATTAAAATGTTACAAGGCAAACATGAAGTCCCATGTCCAGTCAGTAAGGACATCAGCTTATCAAAGTTCCATTACAGACAGTGTGATAGAGATATACAATACTCAGCCTATTTAAGATAAAAATTAGGTCGTCGTTCTCACGTTTTAATTAAACCGTAAGATCACGGCTTCTATTCCGTTACAGAGTTTTTAGAACACGTGAAGTGCAAGACTTGAAACAAGAAACTGCAAAGTATCTACTGCAAGAAGTGCAAAAAATATAACAATTATTATTATTATGAGAAAACCTTTCTCAGACGTTATGTCTGGTTAAAAATTTATTATTATTATTATTATTATTTATTTAGTGCAATATTATTGTTACATTTTCTATACTCCATGCAAGTTTTTGTGTGTTTGTGCGTGAGACTGTGTGCTCAATGAAGAACAATATTTATAATGGAATTACGTACCCCAAAATAAAGGACGTTTTTTGGATCAATAAATAGATAGAGGATTGCGATCTAATCAATCAGAGACGTGGAATCACTCTTTCAACTCGTTACTCCATGTTCCCTAGCATGTCCAAAAAATCAAACACGCTCAATCCTGAGACAGAGTGCTGTTAAAATGTACGTAATATGGAATATTACCGAACATGTCTCTATTAAATTAATACCGAAGACCCAGAAACTTTTAGAAAATGTGAAGATGAAAGAAAATTTTAGATATAACCGGACGTGAACCAGCTATATATTACTCTGTAACTCCGTACGAAATCAACCAAAAATGAAAATTCCTTAATCAATAATATGACGTTTCCCGTCATTTCATTACAACAAATCACACGCGTGTTTTAGGGATCTTCCGTGGAATGGTACTTTGAAACTGCATGTAGTCATAAGACGTAAGTTATAATATAAGCCGCGCGGGACAGCCGCGCAGTCTAGGGGCCCCTTGCCATGATTCGCGCGGTCTACGGGCGCCTTGCCAAGGTTCGGGGCTCTCCCCGTTGTAGGTTCGAGTCCTCCCTCAGGCAGGGGTGTGTGTCTTGTGTTTAGCGTAGGTTAGTTTAAGTTAGATTAAGTAGTGTGTAAGCCTAGGGACCGATGACCTCAGCAGTTTGGTCCAATAGGAACTTACCACAAATTTCCAAATGATAATATTAAGCTCACCAAACATGGGCTTCAGCTGAAAACGACGAAATCCGTCAGGCTTCTCCCAAGTTCTGCTTGTGACGTAGAACGCCAATTTGCACCTCATTGACCACTTTCCTCTCCGAGAAGTGAAAATACGACTCGGCCTATTCAGTCTTTCACGCTACGGAACGCTGCGGAAGTACGAATTCCACACTGTGACGTCAAAAAACTCGAGTAGCTCCTCGCGCACGAGCGTTTTCTCGCCCAGTGTGAAGGTCGTTCCGTACGACAGTCTACATCTACATCTATGTAGATCCCTACAAATCACATTTAAGTGCCTGGCAGAGGGTCCATAGGACCACCTTCACAATTCTCTGTTATTCCAGTCTCGTATAGCGCGCGGAAAGAACGAACACCTATATCTATCTGTACGAGCTCTGATTTCCCTTACTTTATTATGATGACCGTTTCTCTCTATGTAAGTCGGTGTCAACAAGATGTTTTTGCATTCGGAGGAGAAAGTTGGTGATTGGAATTTAGTGAGAAGATTCCGCCGCAAGGAAAAACGTCTTTGTTTTAATGATGTCCACCTCAAATCTTGTATCATTTCTGTGACACTATCTCTCATATTTCGCGATAATACACAACGTGCTGCCTTTCTTTGAACTTTATCAATGTACTCCGTCAGTCTTCTCCGGTAAGGATCCCACACCGCACAGCAGTATTCTATAAGAGGACGGATAAGCGTAGTGTAGGCAATCTCCTTAGTAGATCTGTTATATTTTCTGAGTGTCCTGCCAGTAAAACGCAGTCTTTGGTTAGCCTTCCCCACAACATTTTCTATGTGTTCCTTCCAATTTAAGTTGTTCATAATTGTAATTCTTCGGTATTTTGTTGAAATTACGGCCTTTTGATTAGAAAAATGGCTCTGAACACTATGGGACTTAACATCTGAGGTCATCAGTCCCCTAGAACTTAGAACTACTTAAACCTAACTAACCTAAGGACCGAACCTGCGACCGTAGCGGTCGTGCGGTTCCAGACTGAAGCGCCTAGAACAGCTCGGCCACACCGGCCGGCCTTTAGATTAGACTGATTTATCGTATAACCGAAGATTAACGAATTCCTTTTAGCACCCCACACTTTTCGTTAGTTAGGGTCAACTGCCAATTTTCACACCATACCGATGTCTTTTCTAAACCGTTTTGCAGTTTGTTTTGATCTTCTGATGACTTTATTAGTCGATAAACGACAGGGTCATCTGCAAACAACGGAAGTCGGCTGCTCAGATTGTCTCCCAAATCGTTTATATATACAGGGTGTTACAAAAAGGTACGGCCAAACTTTCAGGAACATTCCTCACACACAAAGAAACAAAATATGTTATGTGGACATGTATCCGGAAACGCTTACTTTCCATGTTAGAGCTCATTTTATTACTTCTCTTCAAATCACATTAATCATGGAATGGAAACACACAGCAACAGAACGTACCAGCGTGACGTCAAACAGTTTGTTGCAGGAAATGTTCAAAATGTCCTCCGTTAGCGAGGATACATGCATCCACCCTCCGTCGCATGGAATCCCTGATGCGCTGATGCAGCCCTGGAGAATGGCGTATTGTATCACAGCCGTCCACAATACGAGCACGAAGAGTCTCTACATTTGGTACCGGGGTTGCGTAGACAAGAGCTTTAAAATGCCCCCATAAATGAAAGTCAAGAGGGTTGAGGCCAGGAGACCGTGGAGGCCATGGAATTGGTCCGCCTCTACCAATCCATCGGTCACCGAATCTGTTGTTGAGAAGCGTACGAACACTTCGACTGAAATGTGCAGGAGCTCCATCGTGCATGAACCACATGTTGTGTCGTACTTGTAAAGGCACATGTTCTAGCAGCACAGGTAGAGTATCTCGTATGAAATCATGATAACGTACTCCATTGAGCGAAGGTAGAAGAACATGGGGCCCAATCAAGACATCACCAACAATGCTAGTATTGTAGAGCAATGAGTCGCATGTCAACACAAGCACCGAAGTCAACATTACCTTCCTTCAATTGGGCCAACTGGCGGTAAATCGAGGAAGTACAGTACATACTGACGAAACTAAAATGTGCTCTAACATGGAAATTAAGCGTTTCCGGACACATGTCCACATAACATCTTTTCTTTATTTGTGTGTGAGGAATGTTTCCTGAAAGTTTGGCCGTACCTTTTTGTAACACCCTGTATAAGGAACAGCAAAGGTCCTATAAGACTACGTTGGGGAACGCCAGAAATCCTTTCTGTTTTACTCGATGACTTTCCGTCAGTTGCTACGAACTGTGACCTCTCTGGCAGAAAATCACGAATCCAGTCACATAACCGAGACGATATTCCATATGCATGCAATTTCACTACGAGCTGCTTGTGTGGTACAGTGTCAAAAGCCTTCCTGAAATCCTTAAACACGCAATCAATTTTAAATCCCTTGTCAGTAGCACTCAACACTTCGTGCGAATAAAGAGCTAGTTGTGTTTCACAAGAAAGATGTTTTCTAAATGCATGCTGACTGTGTGTCAGTAGACCGTTTTCTTCGAGGTAATTGATGCTGTTGGAACGCGATATATGTTGGAAGCTGGTGCGCACAGTGAGCCGGGTGCGGGCCCGCGGCCATGCGTTGCACCAGCGCGCCCCGGCCGGCCAGACCTCGATCGCGGACCTTCGGCAGTGAAAGCAGCGGCGGCGGCGGCGGCGGCAGTGTTCCCGTTACCGGCCTTGGGCGCAACCGCGGCTCCCCGGCCGGAATGCGGGCCTCGGGCGACGCAAAGTTCAGCCGTGTCGTTCACCGCCTGGGGGCGCGCCGGCCGGAGAGTGGCGGCCGTGTTTCTACCAGTCAGCTAGCGTCGGAGTCGTCTACCGACAATAAAAGGAGATGGGTTTGATAACCCACACCAAAGCGGGAATTATAGAGTATCTAAGACATTGCAGAAGACTTAAATATATTCAACATTTCGCGGCCCTGTCAGAAATGTATAAATATTAATTTTAATTTTAATAACCAACAGCCTCAGTTGGACTGTTTACCTAGAATTTACCTAGGTTTCAGTCGGGACAACCCAAACTTCTTCAGAATAAAAGTAACTACCGTCTTTCCATAGTGGACATCGTCAAGCTAGAACTACAAATCCATAAATTATCGTCGGACTGTAAAAACTTACCTGAAACTGCCTCGGTCCCACTTCACGACTGCGAAGCGGCAGCCACGAGTGCTGTACTGGAACTGACCGTAGCGTCATGAGGCCTGCCTAGTCGGACACAATACCTTGCGCCTGCGCATAAACTGTGTGATAGTTACTTGCTGGGACAAGACGCTAACTTAACTCCTGTCCTTGAATTTACTAGTAAAGCGAAATAAAAGGTACAGCTGAGAAAAAGGGCGTATATGTTATCCTGTGGAGAACGTACTTAATATTTATGAAGTATTCATTGGTCGTGATACGAAGAAGACATCATGTGCTTACAAGGTATGACCTGTCTAGGAAAGTTTAATCAACTAAAAAGAACTTAGGAGTGGGAAGGATAATATAAAGCCAACATTGTCATTATTATGACTAGGTCTAGAAACCTTTTTAGACGTAACTGTTAAGCACTTGCTTAGCTATGATTACAACGCATGAACACCCTATTAACTTAGCACACAAATGGTCATGATTGAACTTATGAACAAGTCTATATCTAATCTGTAACATCCGGCAATACGGGTCATATAAAATAGATGGTCATTATTCAAGATTAGTGTATTTGACATGAAATGGTCCAGAATCCAATCAAAAACTAATACACGTGCCTGATTGAACTTCTTGACGAAGTTATCGTTATGAGTTGCAGAAAATACTAAAGTAGGCGATAATGGGGTGGCAATGGGGAACTCAATTTGCCTTCATGGAGGTGATCTCCACACATATTGTAAAAACGGTGTCGGAACACTGCCATCATAATTCGGGCCTGGTGACCACTGCCACTGAACTCAGGGAATGACAGCGGAATTATGTTTAAAGCTAAAGTGTGACTTGGCCAACATCGCTCCAGTCAACACAATTAAAATAATTGACCGACAGAGGTCAAAATCTACTTAAAGAACTACTCTAAATTATGGGAGGAGGACGGGAAATGGTTAAATTGTGATGTGATTTGGCGAGCAACGCTCCAAGGAGACCTTCGCGGTCGCGAAGTGGGGCCGAGGCAGTTCAAAAATGGTTCAAATGGCTCGGAGCACTATGGGACTTAACATCTGAGATCATCAGTCTCCTAGAACTTAGAACTACTTAAACCTAACTAACCTAAGGACATCAAACACATCCATGCCCAAGGCAGGATTCGAACTTGCGACCGTTGTGGTCACGCAGATGAGGCAGTTTCAGATACGTTTTTACAGTCTGACGATAATTTATGGATTTGTAGTTTTAGCTTGACGATGTCCACTATGGACAAACGGTAGTTACTTTTATTCTGAAGAAGGTTGGGTTATCCCGACTGAAACCTAGGTAAATTCTAGGTAAACGATGCAACTGAGGCTGTTGTTTATTAAAATTAAAATTAATAATTGCAGAAGACGGCTGCGCGAGAACTACAACACATACAGCACATACAGAAATACACTGAAGCGCCAAAGAAACTGGTATTGGCACGCGTATTCAAATACAGAGATATGTAAACAGGCAGAATAAGGCGCTGAGGTCGGCAACGCCTAAATAAGATAACAAGTGCCTGGCGCAGTTGTTAGATCGGTAACTGCTGCTACAGTCGCAGGTTATCAAGATTCAAGTGAGTGTGAACGTGCTCCTATAGTCGGGGCACGAGCGATAGGGCACAGCATCTCCGAGGTACCGATGAAGTGGGGATTTTCTCGTAGTACCATTTCACGAGTGTACCGTGAATATCAGGAATGCAGTAAAACATCAAACCTCCGACATCGCTGCGGCCGGAAAATGATCCTGCAACAACTGGGCCAAGGACGACTGAAGAGAATCATTGAACGTGACAGAAGTGCAACCCTTCCGCAAATTGCTGCCGACTTCAATGCTGCGTCATCAACAAGTGTCAGCGTGCGAAAAATTAACGAAACGTCATCGATATGGGCTTTCGGAGCTGACATTGAACTGTTGATGACTGTAAACACGTTGCCTGGTCGGACGAGCCTCATTTGAAATTGTATCGAGCGGATGAACGTGTACGAGTACGGAGACAACTTCACGAATCCTTGGACCCTGCATGTCAGCAGAGGACTGTTCAAGCTGGGGAGGCTCTGTAATGGTTTGGGGCATGTGAAGTTGGAGTGATGTAGGATCTCTGATACGTCTAGATACGACTCTGACATTTGACACGTACGTAAGCATCCCGTCTGATCACTTGCATCCATTCATGTGCATTGTGTATTCCGACTGCCTTGGGCAATTCCAGCAGAGCAATGCGACACCCCACACGTCTAGAGTGTCTCCAGGAACACTCTTCGGAGTTTTAATACTTCCGCTGGCCAGCAAACTCCCCAGACATGATTATTGAGCATATCTGCGATGCCTTGCAACGTGCTGTTCGAAGGAGATCTCCATCGCTTCGTACTCTTACGGATTTATGGACAGCCCTGCGGGATCCCTGGTGTCCGTTTCCTCCAGCATTATTTGAGATGTTAGTTGAGTCCATGCAACGTAGTGTTACGCCACTTCCACGTGCTCGCGAGGACCCCACACGACATTACGCAGGTGTACCAGTTTCTTTGGCTCTTCATTGTATAAACAGATACTAGTGGATAGAGCCTCTCTCAAATATTACACTCGTAATAAACGCCGTGGCGTAGCTGCAGAGTGCATCACAGTGGGGCAAGCATGTCAGATTATGGCACATAATGCAGTGCTCCACGTTTTTCGTGTTCGCGAATTCCCTAAATATGATTCAGTTGTGACAGTTTACTCAAGATTCCATACCAAATATCAGATAGACGTTCCAACAGACTAAGCAATCTGCAACCAGTACAGCAGAGTAGCTGCTTATACTGTCTGACCATATGTACCTGGACACCCCTACATACGAAATGTTAACCTCTGCATGTGGAGAGAGGTGGGCCTGGCTGTAGTGTACGGCTTTGTGAGGTGGTCTACAGAGTGGGGCGTCAATTGCCGTCGTAGGGAAGCTGGAGAAGAGCAGAAATCATTAGCAAACAAGTATCATAGCAAAGAGAAGATTTGCTTCACTTCTATTACCTTAAACGTATGAAGACTCATTACAAATGACGCAACATGAAATAGAGTCCAGCTATCTGTGCCACAAGGAAGAAGCACAAATGAAAGTGTCGTAGCGTAGGGACTCCGGGCACGAGTGGGGTGAGTCGCTGCCGCCGGCCATCGTGAGTAGCCGCAGCAGAAGGCAGTCGTAGTCCAGAGCCGCGGGAGGCGTGGCTCAGCAGCTGCGCTCCATTGGGTCCGCCGGATCCTACGCGACCGTTATTGGTGTTGGAAGGCAAACTGCAACTCCGTTACAACTGTGGTATGCCGTTAGTGTGGTATCGGTATGTGAAACCACACCGGCAGGATAAAAGGACGAGGGGATTGTTGTGTTGTCAGTAGAGAAGCAGTACTAGCAGAATCGAAGATCGGTCACTTGAGATGTGGATTAGTCACTGGATGTTACCCGAGTAACAAATACATCAGGAACATGTCAAACCTTTTGCAACAGTTCAGATCGACTGTTGGTGCTGTCACTGTGAAGTGGAAACGCAAGGAACAGTGCTATTAGCAGGAGGGGGTGACCAGTAACAATGTTTGCTTTCTGTTCCTCAGGCTGAGTGGCTGAAATAAAATGAAGTGCTGAAATGCTTAAAGATTTTCAGGAGCTGTCGGTCGGGGTGGAGGAGAGGCCCAGCTCTCGTGTGACAGATGGCAAGTCGTGAGACCTCCAAGACACAAGTGTTTGCCTAAAATTGTTTGACGTTTCTGAATTCGGAACTTAATGAGCCTTCGTGATGCACAGAGTTACTTTACAGCGAACAACACGTCCCAGATTCACACGAGTACCATTAACAAGGGAACCTCCCCATCGCACCCCCCTCAGATTTAGTTATAAGTTGGCACAGTGGATAGGCCTTGAATAACTGAACACAGATCTATCGAGAAAACAGGAAGAAGTAGTGTGGAACTATGAAAAAATAAGCAAAATATACAAACTGAGAAGTCCATGCGATAGATAGGCAACATCAACGACAGTGTGAGCTCGAGATCGCTGTGGTCCCGTGGTTAGCGTGAGCAGCTACCGAACGAGAGGTCCTTGGTTCAAGTCTTCCCTCGAGTAAAGAGTTTAACTTTTTATTTTCAGACAATTATCAAAGTTCAGGCACTCACACATAATCAACTTCGCTCTCCAAAATTCCAGGACATGTTCAGATTTGCTTGGATATATGCAGGATTTGACGGTATACACACGGAAAATTTTGAAAACGTTAAAAACATATGTTTTGACAGAGCCCAGGGAAAACTGTGCGACTGTGAAACTGTTGCATTCATTTGTTGCAGTTTATGTGACAAGCTCTTATGTTTTCATCACTTTTTTGGGAGTGATTATCACATCTACAAGAAAACCTAAATCGGGCAAGGTAGAAGAATCTTTTTACCCATTCGCCAAGTGTACAAGTTAGGTGGGTCGACAACATAATCCTGTCATGTGACGCACATGCCGTCACCAGTGTCGTATAGAATATATCAGACGTGTTTTCCTGTGAAGGAATCGATTGACCTATGACTTTGAGATCAAATGTTTTCGGTTCCCATTGGAGAGGCAATCGCACGGTTTTGCGGTGCGGTCGCAAAACACAGACACTAAACTTATTACAGTGAACATAGACGTCAATGAACGAACGGACAGATCATAACTTTGCAAAAATACAGTAGGTAAACTTTTCAATGGAGGGTAGACTTGAATCAAGGACCTCTCGATCCGTAGCTGCTCACGCTAACCACGCAACCACGGTGCTCCTGAGCTTACTTTGTCCTTGATGTTGCCTAACTAGCACATGGAGTACTCAGTTTGTATATTTTGCTTATTGTTTTCATAGTTCCACACAACTTACATTGTCCTTCATGTTGCCTAACTAGCACATGGACTACTCAGTTTGTATATTTTGCTTATTTTTTTCATAGTTCCACACAACTTCTTCCTGTTTTCTCGATTGATCTGTGTTTAGTTTTTCAAGGCCTATCCACTGTGCCAACTTACAACTACATCTGAGGGGGGTGCGATGGGCATGTTCCCTTGTAAGTATCTACGGCTGGGCGACCTGTCTAGCGTAGGGGTCACAGTGAAATAGACTTCCTGTTACTGAAAACCGGATCAAAATCCCTACGGCAGTTTCTGAATTAGACTTCATATATAGCCGTATAAATTCGGCGGGAGACTGCAATTTATGTATAAAAGGAAATGTCTCGAATGAATTGCTCACTCGCTGACTCATCATCGCCCAGCCCAAACCACTAAGGACTTGAATTTTGAAGAGAGTGCGGATTTTATGCTACAGGCAACGTTTAAGAAGGGATTGTTCGAAATTCCACTTTTAAGAGGGTGAAATAGGGGATGAAAGACCTTTTGAAAATATGTCGCTATTAAAGCAATTTTGAATTTAGAACTGTCGAAATTGCTATTTGGTTTCTCGGTAAGAAATAGAAATATACGTGTTCCAGCATTTTTGAAAATTCAGCCACTACGGAGCAAAATAGTGGGTGAAAGTATTTTTGATAATAACTCATTATTAAAGAAATACTGAAGCATTTTTATAAGTATCTTATCAAGTTATCTAGCAAAATTGGTATTTGACTCCTCAGTTAAAAAAATACATGTTTGAGAAATAAAAAATACGTTTCCCACCGTTTTCGTAAATACAGTTCCTAAGAGGTGAAATAGGGGATGAACATTTTTAAGAAAATATTTCGTTTTATTAAAAAAAATCAACGCTAGATCTATGAAAACTGGTATTCACTTCTCAGTTAGATATGAAGAAATAGGTGTTAGGGGATGAAGATTTCTGTGGAAATATTACCACGAGAACGCAAAAGGCACAGTTAAGAAAAACTTTGGACTTCAGCTATCAGAATAACTTTTCGGGCAGAAGTACACGTGGAAATGTCCATGCTTCTATGATCTTAACTAGCGTGCAAAGTTTAGAAAGTATTGCAATTTGTGATCATTGTAAAAATGGGCCCATTGCTTCTCTTGCTTTTATCTTTGATTGAATTTTTACAAAGTTAGTAATATGTATAGATACAGAATGCGTAAAATTACGAGGGTTATTCGGAAAGTAAGGAACGATGGGTCGCGAAGTGGAAACCACAATGAAAATCCGATGAAGTTTTGCACAGGTGTGTTGGGCAGTGTCTCTAGTATGCTAGTCAATCGCATTACGTCGTTCTTTGCAGTTCCAAGTACACAGGGAGCACATAAAGACACCTGGAACGATACTGTTTCCCGCCAAGTACGAGGGCCTGGTGAGAAATTTTGCCTGAAGCTATGCAGTCAACATTACATACCTGTCGTGCAGCTTCTTCTTCAATACAATTCTCAGCCGCATTCTGCAGGGGCAATGCAGATGCTCCTTCATTGTTTTCACCTGGAAATGTTTGATTACCCACAATACAGCCCGTAATTTTCTCCCTCTGAGTTTCATCTTTGCTCACATGAACCGCTGCCCATGAAGACAACATTTTGGCACAAACAACGAGCTGTAGGCCTGCGTAGAGAATTGGCGGAAAGCACTGGCGGCTGCCTTCTATAACGAGGGTACTGGAAAGTTGGTACAACGCCACGACAAACGTCTAAGTCGGATCGGCGACTATGGAGATCAGTAGCTGGAAGTTGTAGCTAACTGTTACAAATAAAATAGTTTTGTTCTCTGTAGTTTTCATTTCGCAACGTATCGTTCCTTACTTTCCGAATAGCCCTCGTATTCATAACTGCTTTCACGTACATGGGTGTGTAATTCTGGTTAATCATTCTCCGGTTTTCAATGCGAATTATAACTGAAGCCAATAAATCGTATTTGTTTCACTGGAAATGTTAAGTGTGTGTGTGTGTGTGTTTTTTTTTAATGTTATGGTAGTAGGATCCACAAGTCCCAGCCAATCCATTCCAGAAATTTCATAAGGGTCACACTTGGGAAAGGTCGGTGTTAGCGATGTGCTGGCGCCAGAGAAACATTGTGGCAAACCATCGCTTTGGCAGGTGTGAACCGGTGGCTAACACGGATTACCGGTCACTGAGGTGTACTGGATAAACAGGTCTCCAGTCATCCTTCTCAAAAAGAATGCGAGGCGTCGCTTGGAAGCGAACAGAAAATGCCATGACTGGTCTGTGGAGCAATGGAAGGGGATCTTATATTCGCGTGGGTGGACATCGTCTTTGCAAGTGCCTCAAAAGCCTGTGGTAGGAGGGTTGTGGCGTCAATGAAATTCGGTGGGGGCGATCCAGTGGGCTGCTGCTGTTCCTCCAGATCTGGGCTTGGTATCTGATTTCTGTCGGAGGTAAAAAGACAGGAGCTGAATCTGCTGCCGTGTTTGGCGACATAGTACCCGTGATTGTATAAGTACAATAAAAAACGCACATAACAAAAAGAAATATTTGTTTTATGACTGCTATCCACACTGCAGAAATTTAAAGTACATTAGATGTCTAACAGAACAGTGGGTGTCTGTAAGTGATATATAGAACTTACTGCATGTACATAATGAAAACAATGATGTAGAACACAGATATTTTATTGCTAAAACGTATAGAACAGGTGAATGTTTTGCACAGTGCTGTCAGAATATTTCCATCTGTGAATCTCGGGTAGACTGTAAGATATCTAGATGATAGCCTACAGCCACCCGTGCAAGTTGCAGGATATCCGATGACACCACTAAAATAATGGTATACACGCGCTACTACAGATTGGGAAGAGATGTCAGATTTTCCCGGTAGACAGTCCTCTCCCTCACTAAAGTACTAGGCGTGTGGCTGTCACGGTGCCCATTTCTTCCTTGGCCTTCTCAGATTTACTTCGCTTACAGATCATAATTTCTGACTTTGCAAAGTAGTTGTTCCACATATGCTTCCAAATTTTGCTGCCTTCTTGTCTATATCCTTGTCATACTTGTATGTGATATCACCTCCCAGATAATTAAAATTACTGACGCATTATATTGCTATATTGTTCACCAGTATTATTGTTCTTATGGGGGTTTGTAGGAGTCTCTTCCCTTAAAAGACATTGTTTTAGTTTTCTTTGTAGGTAGACTCTTATTGTGATGTTTGGCTATTTTACTTAGAAGGTAAATTCTTTTTTGCAATTCACTTACCTTCTGTATTAAAATTGTGACGTCCTTTGCATATAAAATATAAAGAGTGGTAAACAATACTGTTCATAAATACCCATGGAAAAAATCTGCTGGTGTAATACCTGGAAAAGAAGGTGGCCATCTTTCGTCTGATATAACGCTGTGTAAACTCATCATCTAGAAAACTTTTAACATCAATATCCCAGTAGGGCTCTGCACACTACAGTTGAATATGATGTCGGGGACCTCTTGAATACATGGAACAGCAGATTACTATAATATGTTCTGGTTATTGCTGTAACCACACGATCCGCAAAAACGAGAGGTGACATCACTATGTCACCAAACCAAACCAAACACCAATTCTGGGCTTTTCTTAGTATTAAGAGACACAGCGATGTAAAATTGTCTAAAAGATAATGTTTTCACAATTTACTTGTTTCATTTCCTTTTGGATACACTATAAATATTGTAATTTCGGCTTTGTAGGTATTTTCAAGTGATTCTGCAGTTAATGTACACATTTCAGTATGTCATTACATGTACTGTTCATGAGTAAGATGCCTCTATTGTCCTTTCTACGTTAGTTACGTTGCATTCCGTCATAAATATCAGGAAAATGATTTCATTGTTTGACAATACAGAGAGTGTCATGTTAATGCAACTTATATGACATGTCAGGGTATCATGTGAAAGTCTCACGGACATTTACAGAAATCTACACAAGTATCAAAGATAATTCTACAATGACATCGAAAGTAAAGTGTATCTTTGGCGTTTAGTCATCAAAAGCGTTATTGGTAACAGGATATTTGTGTATGAACATTACTAATCGCCACAAGTTTGCGAAACTAGATCTTTATTATTTTGTTAAATGGAGCGATAGTAAATATAATCTATATTAATAAGGCAAATATGTTAAGCTGTGTGTCATATTCTCATCACTTATAAGCCTGTTCTACTACAGTATAGTTGGTTTAACATAATCCTACTACAGGGCAAAAAGTACTGAAAATTAACAGCGGTCAGCATTATACCATATTATTCTCTGGAGGGATAACTGGGGAGGATGGGAAGGGGCAGGGAAGAAATCGATAATGAGGAAAGAGGCTAAAATAATTCATATACTAAGATTGGCCAGACGTCATCTAGAAACCTTCTATTCCGCAGTTCAATCTGGTCATTTAGCAGCAAATCCAGAACGCTATGCAAGCAGTTATGTGGGATGTATAAAAAGCACGTGACAGAAACTTTACGAACTTATTCTTCACATGAAAACAAAACAAAACGTTTATATGAACATGGGTGCGAAAATGCCTCGTTAGTGTGGTGAAAGGAATTCCCTTTAGTGACTCCTGCTCCTGTAATTTACCTCAAATGTATATTTTTAGTCGCTTTTTTGTTTACGTTTGGTCATGACATTTGTTTTGTTATGGCTGATTGTCGTTTGTTCTGTTTAAGACTAACTTCCATCGCAACACATCAGAAAGATGTATTCAGCGTCTGAAGTGACGGATGTACACTACACATACAGATGGAAATGCGGGCGCAGTACGTGAACTCCTTGCTGAGCGTTACAATGGGAGACAGTTACTTTGTACAAGGACGTTTGTACGATTCCAGTAGCGCTTGCGACAGGCACATTTGGGAAAAGTTGCAGATGGCCGGAGACCACGCGATATACGAACGCCTGAGCTTGAAAAACGGGTTCTTTGCATTGTGGATGAAACTCCATCATCTAGTACAAGAAGAACTGCGAGAAGGGAAAGCTTTAATCGCATGACGATCTGGAGCGTTCTGAGTTAAAATCTTCTGTACCCTATCACCTTCAACAGGTGCAAGGATTAGATAAGGCAGACTTTCAGCCAAGAGTAACTTTGTACGTGAGGGTAGTGTGCAGATCTCGGCATGCACCTCATTCACTGACACAGCTGGCTTTCCACGTGATGGGATCTTCAATTATCATAACAATCACATCTAGGCTTACGAAAACCCTCATCAAGTGTGGGAAGACAGACATCAACACAGGTTCAGCCTCATGATCTTCTCATTGGCCCCTACTTCTTTCTGCAATTTCTTACTGGACAAACGTATGTACAGTTTCCCAGTCATGAGTTGCTTCATCTACTTGGTGCAATCCAACGAAGGTGGTATATGTATGATGACACTCCACTGCAGTTTACATGGATACTTCTCCAGTAGCTTGACAGTTTCCGAACAAGTAGATTGGTCGAGGGTGATCCAATGCATGGCCTGTGCGATCGCCAGATTTGAATCCGATGTATTTTTTCCCTGTGGGGAAATTTAAAATACTTGGTGTATTCGTCTCCCATACCCAGTGCCAATGTTCTGAGGGGGCATGTTCAAATTGGCTTCGACCAAATACGGAACGCTCCAGGAGTTCTCCACATTCTACGGAAAAGTGTGGGTCGCAGGCTCCGTGGAAGCATAGAAGCAGGAGGTGCTTGCTTTGAGGAGTTTTTTGTAAATATAAATGTGTTTGGTAAGTGTATGACTTTCCTACAGAAGAATTTTTGGGCGCATGTGTGCTAAAAGGAATTCATTAAACTTCGGTTACACTATAAACCAGTCAAATTTAAAGGCCGTACATACCAAGGAATTACAATTACGAACTGAAAAGAACACATAGAAAATGTGGGGAGGCGAGCCGAAAATTGCGTTTTATTGCCAGGACACTTTGAAGATGCAACGGATCTACTAAAGAGACTGCCTACACTACGCTCGTCCGTTCTCTTTTGGAGTACTGCTGCGCGGTGTGGGATTCTACATCTACATCTACATCCATACTCCGCAAGCCACCTGGCGGTGTGTGGCGGAGGGCACTCCCTTCTATTCCAGTCTCGTACTGTTCGTGGAAAGAAAGATTGTCGGTATGCCTCTGTGTGGGCTCTAATCTCTCTGATCTTATCCTCATGGTCTCTTCGCGAGATATACGTAGGAGGGAGGAATATACTGATTGACTCCTCGGTGAAGGTATGTTCTCGAAACTTCAACAAAAGCCCGTACCGAGCTACTGAGCGTTTCTCTTGCAGAGTCTTCCACTGGAGTTTATCTATCATCTACGTAACGCTTTCGCGATTACTAAATGATCCTGTAACGCTGCTCTCCGTTGGATCTTCTCTCTCTCTTCTATCAACCCTATCTGGTACGGATCCCACACTGCTGAGCAGTATTCAAGCAGCGGGCGAAAAAGTGTACTGTAAACTACTTCCTTTGTTTTCGGATTGCATTTCCTTAGGATTCTTCCAATGAATCTCAGTCTGGAATCTGCTTTACCAAAGATCAACTTTATATGATCATTCCATTTTAAATCACTCCTAATGCCTACTCCCAGATAATTTATGGAATTAACTGCTTCCAGTTGCTGACCTGCTATATTGTAGCTAAATGAAAAGGGATCTTTCTTTCTATGTATTCGCAGCACATTAAACTTGTCTACATTGAGATTCAACTGCCATTCCCTGCGCCATGCATCAATTCGTTGCAGATCCTCCTGCATTTCAGTACAATTTTCCATTGTTACAACCTCTCAATATACTACAGCCTCATCCGCAAAAAGCCTCAGTGAACTTCCGATGTTATCCACAAGGTCATTTATGTATATTGTGAATAGCAACGGTCCTACGACACTCCCCCGCAGTACACCTGAAATCACTCTTACTTCGGAAGACTTATCTCCATTGGGAATGACATGCTGCGTTCTGTTATCTAGGAACTCTTCAATCCAATCACACAATTGGTCTGATAGTCCATATGCTCTTACTTTGTTCATTAAACGACTGTGTGGAACTGTATCAAACGCCTTGCGGAAGTCAAGAAACACGGCATCTACTTGGGAACCCGTGTCTATGGCCCTCTGAGTCTCGTGGACGAATAGCGTGAGCTGGGTTTCACACGATCGTCTTTTTCGAAACCTATGCTGATTCCTACAGAGTAGATTTCTAGTCTCCAGAAAAGTCATTATACTCGAACATAATACGTGTTCCAAAATTCTACAACTGATCGACGTTAGAGATATAGGTCTATAGTTCTGCACATCTGCTCGACGTCCCTTCTTGAAAACTGGGATGACCTGCGCCCTTTTCCAATCCTTTGGAACACTACGCTCTTCTAGAGACCTACGGTACACCGCTGCAAGAAGGAGGGGAGGTTCCTTCGCGTACTCTGTGTAAAATCGAACTGGTATCCCATCAGGTCCAGCGGCCTTTCCTCTTTTGAGCGATTTTAATTGTTTCCTCTGTCGTCTATTTCGATATCTACCATTTTGTCTTCTGTGCGACAATCTAGAGGGGGAACTACAGTGCAATCTTCGTCTGTGAAACAGCTTTGGAAAAAGACATTTAGTATTTCGGCCTTTAGTCTGTCATCCTTTGTTTCAGTACCATTTTGGTCACAGAGTGTCTGGACATTTTGTATTGATCCACCTACCGCTTTGACATAAGACCAAAATTTCTTAGGATTTTCTGCCAAGTCAGTACATAGAACTTTACTTTCGAATTCATTGAACGCCTCTCGCATAGCCCTCCTCACACTGCATTTCGCTTCGTGTAATTTTTGTTTATCTGCAACGCTTTGGCTATGTTTACGTTTGCTGTGAAGTTCCCTTTGCTTCCGCAGCAGTTTTCTAACTCGGTTGTACCACGATGGCTCTTTTCCATCTCTTACGATCTTGCTTGGCACATACGATTCTTACCAGGTACGATTAATAGAGTACACTCAGGAGAGCTTCTGTAAAATTTGGAAGGTAGGAGACGAGGTACTGGCAGAAGTAAAGCTGTGAGGACGGGGCGTGAGTCGTGCTTGAGTAGCTCAGCTGGTAGAGCACTTGCCCGCGAAAGGCAATCCCGAGTTCGAGTCTCGGTCCGGCACACAGTTTTAATCTGCCAGGAAGTCTTACAGCCAGAAAGTTCAAAGAAGAGCAGCACATTGTTCGTTATCGAGAGATAGGCGGGAGAGTGTCACGGCATGATACATTTATGATGGGCATCAATAAAACAACGGCGTTTCTCGTCACGCCGGAATCTTTCCACGAAATTTGATCGCCAACTTTCTCCTCTAAATGTGAAGATATGTTGTTGACTCCGAAACTACATAGGGAGAAACGATCATCATTACAAAACAAGGGAAATCAGATAGCACTGAAAGATGTAGGTATTAGTTTTCTCCGCGCGCTGTTCGAGATTCGAATAATGGAGAATTATTGTGAAGGTGGTTCGATAAACCCCCTAGCAGGCACTTCGTCTGATTTGCAGAGTAGCCACGTAGATGTAGACGTAGATGTTGACAATGATTTTCTTTTTTTTGTAATGTTTGGTCCCAAGAATAAATCCTACAGCTTCTGACAGTTGTTTTTACAAACTCGGTATGCTTAGATTTATTTTAATGTATGCACCTAGTTGCTCTTAGGAACTAAATGCAAGACGTTCAAAAGTGAGTTTATTTGTCTATCGCCGGTCGCTGTGGCCGAGCGGTTCTAGGCGCTTCAGTCCGGAACCGAGCTGCTGCTACGGTCGCAGGTTCGAATCCTGCTTCGGTCATGGATGTGTTTGATGTCCTTAGGTCAATTACGTTTGAGTAGTTGTGAGTCTAGGGGACTGATGACCTCAGCTGTTAAGTCCCATACTGCTTAGAGCCATTTGAACCATTTATTTGTCTATCCTGAGGTCGGGAATTAGTGCAGTGGTATTTAATCGTCGCAGATACCAGGTACCTTTCCTGCAACGGAGCTGAAGTACACTACTGGCCATTAAAATAGCTACACCAAGAAGAAATGCTGATGGCTCTGAGCACTATGGGACTCAACTGCTGAGGTCATAAGTCCCCTAGAACTTACAACTACTTAAACCTAACTAACCTAAGGACAACACACACATCCATGCCCGAGGCAGGATTCAAACCTGCGACCGTAGCGGTCACGCGGTTCCAGACTGTAGCGCCTATAATCGCATGGCCTCTCCGGCCGGCATATGATGATGATAAACGGGTATTCATTGGGCAAATATATTGCACTAGAACTGACATGTGATTACATTTTCACAAAATTTGGGTGCATAGATCCTGAGAAATCAGTACCCAAAACAACCACCTCTGGCCGTAATAACGGCCTTGATACGCCTGCGCATTGAGTCAAACAGAGCTTGGATGGCGTGTACAGGTACAGCTGCCCATGCAGATTCAACACGATACCACAGTTCATCAAGAGTAGTGACTGGCGTATTGTGACGAGCCAGTTGCTCGGCCACCATTGACCAGACGTTTTCAATGTGTGAGAGATCTAGAGAATGTGCTGGCCAGGGCAGTAGTCGAACATTTCGTGTATCCAGGAAGGCCCGTACAGGACCTGCAACTTGCGGTCGTGCATTATCCTGCTAAAATGTATGGTTTCGCAGGAATCGAATGAAGGGTAGAGCCACGAGCCGTAACACATCTGAAATGTAACGTCCACTGTTCAAAGTACTGTCAGTGCGAACGAGAGGTGACCGAGACGTGTAACCAATGGCACCCCATACCATCACGCCGGTGATACGCCAGTATGGCGATGACGAATACACGCTTCCAATGTGCGGTCACCGCGATGTCGCCAAACATGGATGCGGCCATCATGTTGCTGTAAACAGAACCTGGATTCATCCGAGAAAATGACGTTTTGCCATTCGTGTTCCCAGGTTCGTCGTTGAGTACACCATCGCAGGCGCTCCTATCTGTGATGCAGCGTCAAGGGTAACCGCAGCCATGGTCTCCGAGCTGATACTCCATGCTGCTGCAAACATCGTCGAACTGTTCGTGCAGATGGTTGTTGTCTTGCAAACGTCCCCATCTGTTGACTCAGATATCGAGACGTGGCTGCACGATCCGTTACAGCCACGCGGATAAGATCTCGACTGCTAGTGGTACGAGGCCATTGGGATCCAGCACGGCGTTCCGTATTACCCTCCTGAACCCACCGATTCCATATTCAGTTAACAGTCATTGGATCTCGAGCAACGCGAGCAGCAATGTCGCGATACGATAAACCGCAATCGCGATAGGCTACAATCCGACCTTTATCAAAGTCGGAATCGTGATGGTACGCATTTCTCCTCTGTACACGAGGCATCACAACAACGTTTCACGAGGCAACGCCAGTCAACTGCTGTTTGTGTATCTGTTGGAAACTTTCTTCATGTCATCACGTTGTAAGTGTCGCCACCGGCGCCAACCTTGTGTGAATGCTCTGAATAATATACTATATACTTAATATAATGATACCATACCATGCTACCCATGTTGTGGCAATTGTTTTTGCAATCGGATAAGTGCGTCAGGTGAAGTTTTAATAACCTCTACCGAGTAAATAGGGTTATGTAATAAAATGTTTGTTTGTTTGTTGTTTGCAGGTACGTGAATGTAGTCCTCTGCACACCGAAATCCCTGCGCCACAGTAGCTAGCGGATAGCGCCGGCGCAGTGGCGGCAACAGTACAGCTCAGGCCGCTGGTACAGCGGAGCACCGTGCGGTCAGCCGCGGCAGTACACGGTGAGCTGGAGAGAGCTCTACTTCGGATTGTTTCGTTAGTTCTGTTGGCGTTTTGATTTCTTGTCGCGGAGTTGGTTCTCGGACATTTCGTAACGCCATCGCCGCACTTGTGAGTCAGTGGCTGCGGAGAACATTAAACTAGACAAAACGGCGTGCAAGCTGAGGTTGCACGTCTAGTATTATCGGAACAAGCGGGTCAAGAACTCTCTGCCATTGTGACAGAATTTTTGCTGTACTTAAACGACAATGGACGGAGAGCTAAGAAGGAGCTCTGGAAATGTTCTTTCCTGCAATGGAGGTCGCGTCAGACCGCTTAGTAGTTTAGTCGTGACCTCTTTGAAGTGAAAAATTTGATTTAGTTAGCTAAATGGCTGAGAGTTCGAAAAGGGAAGTAAGAGAAATGAAGTATATTATTGTCATTATTTCGTCAGTTCGCGTCATCTTATGTTAGACAACTCAAGGTCTACCTACACGATGTCTCAACCCTTCAGACTCGAAATTATACATGTGGTAGAAGAACCTAAGGTAACTTCTTTCAAATAATGAACTAACAACTGGATATTAGTATTAAACGATTTTACTGACGGCCAAATTTGCACTTTATAGGTACAGGGAGATGAAGAAGCTTGCACAGGATAGAATAGCATGGAGAGCTGCATCAAACCAGTCTCAGGACTGAAGACCACAACAACAACATAGCGATAACTTAAGCCTACAGCTTACGACAGCTCGCAGTGATGGCCGCCTGTCTTAATACAAACATTACGACGACGCAACAACTTTTGCCGCGTTCTCTCATATGCCCTTGATGCATGTTTAAGCACCCTATCAACTGGTTCCTCATTCGTTCTTACTGTGACTTCATACACCAACGGCTTCATTTAACTTCACTTTAAAAAAATCAACAGGACTGAGATTCGTCGATTGCCCTGGACATGGGACAAGACTTTCCCCTCTGATCCAAGCTATATGTTGCTCAGGGGCCCACGGACATTAATGTTCATCATTCTCCCACAACTAAACTGAAATAGTTCCGATTCCCCGCTTCCAAACACCGTTTTCGGAAGATGTCGCTTGGTTACCAGGTGACTCTGGAACTTGCAACCACGTTACATGCGGCCTGAGCAGAGAAGGAATTACGAAACATAGTTTATAAGAAATGTCCGAAGTCGAACTGATTCATTAGCTAGTTGAGGTTTCAGATCACATAAAACATCCGGCACATTGGTGAGAGAAAAAACTATATTGAAATGTTCCATAACAGGTATTTTACGGTAAAATGTCTTTCTCTCACGCTGTAGCTAAGTAATTAGAACACGAAGTGTTAACTTGAGAATTAACTGGCTTAGTTAAAAATTATGCGACCGTTAAATTTACAGTTATAAGTGCACCAATTTCTGTTCGCACAGGCAAAGCGGACTTCATGATAATAAAACAATCAGATTCTGTCTGTTAAATATAAACGGTAATTATCTCAGTGGCAAGGCTACAATGGCGGCTCAACAGATCGCGACCAAGCCGGATAATTCTGATCACAACTACTCATCACTTGGTCCTTGACATGAGCTATTAAAACGTCATGTTGACATTAAAATAAAGATGCAGACTACAGTGAATTTCATTCATCGTTACTTATTATTTAAGAAGACTGACGTGGACAATATGTCCGTACAGATACAAGCAAGAAGGAGACCTAAGAAAAGCTATGAAGAGAAGAATGAAATGAGTGACAAAAACTGACAGAGAGATTCTCCCTATTACTAATGGAGATAACAATTAAATTAGAATTATTACGACACCAGTCTAAACACTATACGAGTTCGTTTACCGTGAAAAAGAAATGTTTTCTGTTCAATAAAACTCAAGAAAAGTTATATAGGCTAAAAAAAATCATTGTGTCGCTTAAAACTGTAAATCTCCTGTCAAATGCTCCGCATTGGAAACGTCCCTACCACACTCCCATCTTACGGGAAAACTTGCCTGAATGAATAGAATTCTACAAAACCCTATCAACTCCCACGGGTAGGTAGTGAAAGATGCAAAAGCAGCGTACACCATTTATATGGCCTGGCAGGATATAAGATTCCGTCAGTCGATCTTGAGATGGAACCGTTGTCTTGTAACATTACTTAAACGCATACGCACAACAGAAATTTTGAAACAAATCTTAAGCTGATTCCTGACCCTTTTTCACATATAATTCTGTTATATCGGTCGGACTCGAAACGATTTAGCAGTAAAATACAAAAGTTTCCCAAACGCAATGTAGATTTCGTAGGTGTGTTTCCGATGGAAACTGGTTAATGACATTTAACATGGAAGCCTGCAAGACTAATGAACGCTTCGGCTAATGAGTTTCATCTTACAGATGGAGACATGTGCAGTGCAAACGTCTTTGCAGTTTGTACGATGTGAACTTATGCATACCAAAAAACAAAATATTAAACTGCAACAAGTACCAACGAAATTATGTAGAAGACTGAGACTTGTGGCTGTCGACGAAACCGCATTCAGCGACAAACTGCAACAACAATACTAAACTTGGAGTTGAAAATATTACCTACAGACAAAGCGTACTTCATAGTGCACAAAGTGTGTGCACTACTTACAGCTAAACAGCCACTAAAGGGGATAAAGTGTCGGGTGAAAACCAGTGAAACGTCCCCTTTGAAAAATTAAGAATGACAATGCTGGTAAACCTCTTATGTTATTTGATTTTCAAACAGCTGAGCAAAACTGAAAACAGACATTTCTCTATTTACTTATTCTTATAATCTGTAAACTGACACACAATATTTTTTTAGCGCAACGCAATCTGACTTTCAATAATCCCTACAAAAGAATGGCCCTGACTAACAATAACCTATACCTTTCATGAATCACTTACCTCACAAAAATCTTCGTTACTCGAACTACTGTAATACTGCCAGCTAAATAAAAGATTCTAACTACTGAAGGCACTAACTACTGATAGGCATAGCAAATGAAGACAGGCAAAGCAAATGAAAGATTTTGATAGAGAACAAACAATTTTATATATCAGTTCATGACATCCAATTTACAAATTTCCTTTTTATGATCGTCCGCTCTCAAAATTCTGCCACCTCTCTCCCCACATCCACCACTGCTGGCGGCTCACCTCCAACTGCGCAACGCTACGTGCTGTTCTCATCCAACTGCCCAACACTACAACAGCGAATATTCCAACAATGCCAATAGACTGCACACAGCACAGTCAGTGATTTTCATACAGAGCGCTACGTGGCGTTACCAACATAAAAACCTAAACAGCCTACTTACAACCGGTACTGGTCGTGAATAATTAAAGCCACGTGGTTCCATGCTCACACACATGGAAATTTTAATACGCTGAATAGACGAATGATGATTTTTTTTGTAAAAACCATCTAATGTACAAATTCTTTGCTTGTATGGTAAGCAACCCTAAATTAAAGACTGCAAACTATGTCAAATGTTACATAAAAGTCATAGAATTCCAAATATCGCTTCACAAGCAAACACATAACATGATCAACATAATCTGCTTACTAACACTTAAAAGAGAGAGTAACTGATTTATACGGAAGCTCATGGGTGTGAGAAGCACAAGTGGATAACTTTGTCGACGTGGGCCCATGTTCCCGAGTCTAGCACAAAGGAATACTGTGCTACATTACCGTTTAAGTGAACACACCAAATGAGAAATTACTCCGCGGGAAACACGAATTGAGAATACCACGCGCAGGTAAATGTGGCAATGAGCTAGGCGGTGTGGCCTGTTGGAAATGCTACACTTTGGAAGAAACAGAGGACAGGCGAGCTGCATGCTTGCGCGCTCACGAAACCCGTCGGTGCGGATAGCCGATGTATTTCAGTCTTGTACAATTCCACTCTACACGCTGACATGACACTGCTGATCTGAGACGAGTGTTACAGGTTTTCATTACTCTCGTTGTGCCTACTGAGGCAGCTGACAGAACTGGAATATGGGTCCAAAATCAGTTAGCCTCATTGCTCTCACATGTTGTAATAGTTGCTCCACCAGTAACTTCTACGCTGTATTCTTCGATGTGTGGATTCCATGGGCAAGTCGAACGATCTTCTCCAGCGTCAGCTCCTCAAACAGTACTGTGCGAACAATTGCTTGTGGACGACTTGGCCTCTGGGGCTTCAAGACTCCGTTTCTCTTAAGTTTCTACCAGAGGTGGTGCATTTCTGGCACTTAGGTTGACATCCACAGGAGCACTCTCCTCTATGATATTTGGCCACTGCACCCTGCTGCATCGTCCGTTAAATGAACGTCTGCGAGTTCCTCTCATGCTCCATCTTCCTACATCTACATCTACACTCCTGGAAATGGAAAAAAGAACACATTGACACCGGTGTGTCAGACCCACCATACTTGCTCCGGACACTGCGAGAGGGCTGTACAAGCAATGATCACACGCACGGCACAGCGGACACACCAGGAACCGCGGTGTTGGCCGTCGAATGGCGCTAGCTGCGCAGCATTTGTGCACCGCCGCCGTCAGTGTCAGCCAGTTTGCCGTGGCATACGGAGCTCCATCGCAGTCTTTAACACTGGTAGCATGCCGCGACAGCGTGGACGTGAACCGTATGTGCAGTTGACGGACTTTGAGCGAGGGCGTATAGTGGGCATGCGGGAGGCCGGGTGGACGTACCGCCGAATTGCTCAACACGTGGGGCGTGAGGTCTCCACAGTACATCGATGTTGTCGCCAGTGGTCGGCGGAAGGTGCACGTGCCCGTCGACCTGGGACCGGACCGCAGCGACGCACGGATGCACGCCAAGACCGTAGGATCCTACGCAGTGCCGTAGGGGAACGCGCCGCCACTTCCCAGCAAATTAGGGACACTGTTGCTCCTGGGGTATCGGCGAGGACCATTCGCAACCGTCTCCATGAAGCTGGGCTACGGTCCCGCACACCGTTAGGCCGTCTTCCGCTCACGCCCCAACATCGTGCAGCCCGCCTCCAGTGGTGTCGCGACAGACGTGAATGGAGGGACGAATGGAGACGTGTCGTCTTCAGCAATGAGAGTCGCTTCTGCCTTGGTGCCAATGATGGTCGTATGCGTGTTTGGCGCCGTGCAGGTGAGCGCCACAATCAGGACTGCATACGACCGAGGCACACAGGGCCAACACCCGGCATCATGGTGTGGGGAGCGATCTCCTACACTGGCCGTACACCACTGGTGATCGTCGAGGGGACACTGAATAGTGCACGGTACATCCAAACCGTCATCGAACCCATCGTTCTACCATTCCTAGACCGGCAAGGGAACTTGCTGTTCCAACAGGACAATGCACGTCCGCATGTATCCCGTGCCACCCAACGTGCTCTAGAAGGTGTAAGTCAACTACCCTGGCCAGCAAGATCTCCGGATCTGTCCCCCATTGAGCATGTTTGGGACTGGATGAAGCGTCGTCTCACGCGGTCTGCACGTCCAGCACGAACGCTGGTCCAACTGAGGCGCCAGGTGGAAATGGCATGGCAAGCCGTTCCACAGGACTACATCCAGCATCTCTACGATCGTCTCCATGGGAGAATAGCAGCCTGCATTGCTGCGAAAGGTGGATATACACTGTACTAGTGCCGACATTGTGCATGCTCTGTTGGCTGTGTCTATGTGCCTGTGGTTCTGTCAGTGTGATCATGTGATGTATCTGACCCCAGGAATGTGTCAATAAAGTTTCCCCTTCCTGGGACAATGAATTCACGGTGTTCTTATTTCAATTTCCAGGAGTGTATATTCTGAGAGCCCAGTGAAGTGGAAATTTCATTTGATACTTCATGCGATTGCACTTTCGTTAATAATCGTTGGTGTGGTACATGGTCGGATGCGTTTCGCAAGTCAACAACCACTGGATCCATCATGTCGCCTTGATGCATGGCTTTCAGGACATATTGAGAAAAGCTCAAGTTGCATTTCACAAGTTGATTGCTTTGGCATCCATGTTTTTTGGCATAGTGGAGACCAATCTGCTCGAGACACCTCGTTACTTATGAACGCACAATATGTTCTAAGATTATACAACAGATGAGTGTAAATTACACTGTTACTCTGCGACCACAATCAAGACCAGATCGGAAAGCAGGATCTTCAATGAAGTGCAACATTTAGCACTAAAAGCAGATCTGTTGTGGACACCAGTATGCACACAGAATAGAATTGTCTTCTAGATGGTGGTTACTGTTATTTACGCAAACACTGAATACTCCAGAACATGAAGATATTACAAACATAAGGAATTTCAAGAACATTTGGAAATGACAAATACTAAAGAACAAAATTTCCTAGCGCTCGGATTTGAACTGACGACTCACACCACGCAACGTGTGTGTGTGTGTGTGTGTGTGTGTGTGTGTGTGTGTGTGTGTGTGTCTGTGTGTGTGTGTGTGTGTTTGTGTGGTCAGAGAGAGAGAGAAAGAGAGAAAGAGAGAGAGGGAGAAAGAGAGAGTGGCCATTGTTAATATCAAGATGTTTTTACTTATGTTTCATGTGGCTGGTGCATAATGCGTGGCACAGTTTTAGACCGATTTCAAGGCTCCCAATAACCTGTTCTGTGTCATAATTATTTTTGGTAGGCATATAGTAGATCTTGATGTATTTTTGCATGTCCTTTGTCTGCTCACTTTATGTAATTTAACATAGGTAAAAGAATCGTGTTCTAAGTCGTAATCGCGGGTATGGCAGTCGCATTAAATTTTTACATCAGTTTTTGTAGACTAAATTTTGACTGATGGGTAATTTAATAAATATGACTTACGTTCTGATGCTACTGTTAACGGCAATAAAGAGCTATCCCAGAGTGTTAAACTATTAATTCTAAAAAGTCATTTCTCTAGTAATTCCGTTAAAAGAAGAAAGAAGCAAATAGTTGGCAGTTAAATTGAACCTGGAAGAGGGGGAATCCTGGAAACTGCCAAACTTCGTTTCTCTGTAGAACGCGCCTTTTGTGCTGCGATATTCCGTTAGCTCTTACCGCGTCACGCGTCCACAATGTCGTCAGGCAGGATTCAGTATCCCGGTGGGCAGTGCTCGTACGATTTTGTCTCATTGGTGTAGCTCGGACGAGTAAGGTACAATTTGAAAGGAACCAATTTTCTCGTCTTTCAATGGGTGTTGACGCAACCCACACGTAATACTTGATGTAATCTCTCGCCGCAATGACAGAAGTAATAAACGTGCCGGGCTCGCGTGTGTTGACAGATGCGGGCACGAAGAAGATCGATTCCAGCCACTTGCCGCAGAATGATCCTCTTGACCGTGCCTGTAGCTCTTGACGTTACCGTGTCAGTTCCCTCTAAGAGTCGAGCAACAGCTCCGGTCACAAGTTTTACGTACACCTCAGCCCGCCCATACCGGTGACGCACTGCTGAAGACACTGGACCTACACTTGAAAGTTACGTGATACACATCCCAATTCAGCCGCTCACATTTAGGTGTTTCGCAGTTTTCGCAAATAGCTAAGGAAAACTGTTCCTTAGGCAGAGATACGGCAGGCCCCCTTCCCCATATTTCTACATCCCGATCTTTAGTTCCATCTGTAATGATCTCTTCGTCGACAGTACGCTAATATTAATCTTTGTTATTCCTGCTTCCTATCGATTCTGTAATGCATTACGCTGAAGTCACGGAATAGCGATATGCGCATACTCAGATGGCGGTAGTATTGCGTACACGAGGTATCAATGGGGAGTGAAATGGCGGTGCTCTCATTCGCAGTCAGGCGATTCACGGAAAAAGTTTCCGACTTGATTATGGCCGCACCGTGGGAGTCAACAGACTCTGAACGCGGAATGATAATCGGAGATACACGTATGGGACATTCCACTTCGTAAATTGTTAAGGAATGCAATACTTCGACATCCACAGTATCAAGAGTGTGTCGAGGATAGCAAATTTCAGACACTGCCTCTCACCACGGACAACACGGTGTGTCCTACCGCCTTCACTTAACAACCGAGAGCAGCGGTGTTTGCGTCGAGTTGTCAGTGCTTCCAGAGACGCGACAACCGCAGAATCAGAGTGGGACGTACGCTGAACGTATCCGTCAGGAAAGTGCTGTGGAATGGGCTCTGGTAGCAGACGGTAGGTGCGAGTGCTTTCGCTAGCAGCACGACACCGCCTGCAGCGCCTCTACATCTACATCTAAAAATTATACTCCGCAAGCCACCCAACGGTGTGTGGCGGAGGGCACTTTACGTGCCACTGTCATTACCTCCCTTTCCTGTTCCAATCGCGTATGGTTCGCGGGAAGAACGACTGTCTGAAAGCCTCCGTGCGCGCTCTAATCTCTCTAATTTTACATTCGTGATCTCCTCGGGAGGTATAAGTAGGGGGAAGCAATATATTCGATACCTCATCCAGAAACGCACCCTCTCGAATCCTGGACAGCAAGCTACACCGCGATGCAGAGCGCCTCTCTTGCAGAGTCTGCCACTTGAGTTTGTTAAACATCTCCGTAACGCTATCACGGTTACCAAATAACCCTGTGACGAAACGCGCCGCTCTTCTTTGGATCTTCTCTATCTCCTCCGTCAACCCGATCTGGTACAGATCCCACACTGATGAGTAATACTCAAGTATAGGTCGAACGAGTGTTTTGTAACCCACCTCCTTTGTTGATGGACTACATTTTCTAAGGACTCTCCCAATGAATCTCAACCAACAATCAATTTTATATGATCATTCCACTTCGAATCGTTCCGCACGCATACTCCCAGATATTTTACAGAAGTAACTGCTACCAGTGTTTGTTCCGCTATCATATAATCATACAATAAAGGATCCTTCTTTCTATGTATTCGTAATACATTACATTTGTCTATGTTAAGGGTCAGTTACCACTCCCTGCACCAAGTGACTATCCGCTGCAGATCTTCCTGCATTTCGCTACAATTTTCTAATGCTGCAACTTCTCTGTATACTACAGCATCATCCGCGAAAAGCCGCATGGGACTTCAGACACTATCTACTAGGTCATTTATATATATTGTGAAAAGCAATGGTCCCATAACACTCCCCTGTGGCACGCCAGAGGTTACTTTAACGTCTGTAGACGTCTCTCCATTGATAACAACATGCTGTGTTCTGTTTGCTAAAAACTCTTCAATTCAGCCACACAGCTGGTCTAATATTCCGTAGGCTCTTACTTTGTTTATCAGGCGACAGTGCGGAACTGTATCGAACGCCTTCCGGAAGTCAAGGAAAATAGCATCTACCTGGGAGCCTGTATCTAATATTTTTCTGGGTCTCATGAACAAATAAAGCGAGTTGGGTCTCACACGATCGCTGTTTCCGGAATCCATGTTGATTCCTACATAGTAGATTCTGGGTTTCCAAAAACGACATGATACTCGAGCAAAAAACATGTTCTAAAATTCTACAACAGATCGACGTCAGAGATATAGGTCTATAGTTTTGCGCATCCGCTCGACGACCCTTCTTGAAGACTGGGACTACCTGTGCTCTTTTCCTGGCTCCTGGGCTCACGACCATATCTGTTGGACCCTAGACGACTGGATAACCGTGGCCTGGTCACATGAGTCATTATTTTAGTTGGTAAGAGGTGATGGCGCGTGGCGCATACTCCACGAACCCATGGACCCAAGTTGCCAACGAGGCGCGGTGCAAGCTCCTGATGGTTTCATAATGGTGTTGGTTGTGTTTTCATGGAACGGACTGGGTCCTCTGTTCCAACTGAACCGATAATTGACTGGAAATGGTTATCTTCGGTTACTTGGAGACCATGTGCAGCCATTCATGGACTCAGTTTTATGGAGGACAATGATTTGTCGCCCAGTTCGCCCGACATGACTCCCATCGAGCCGGCCGGAGTGGCCGTGCGGTTCTAGGCGCTACAGTCTGGATCCGAGCGACCGCTACGGTCGCAGGTTCGAATCCTGCCTCGGGCATGGATGTGTGTGATGTCCTTAGGTTAATTAGGTTTAATTAGTTCTAAGTTCTAAGGCGACTGATGACCTCAGAAGTTAAGTCGCATAGTGCTCAGAGCCATTTGAACCATTTGAACTCCCATCGAACATTTATGGGACATAATCGAGAGGTCAGCTCCCGGACAAAATCCTGCACCGGCAACACTTTCAGAGTTATGGACGACTATAGAGGCAGCACTGGGCAATATTTCTGCATGGAACATCCAACGACTTATTGAGTCCATGTCACGTCGGGTTGCTGCACGACTCGACACGACACGAGATTGGGAGGTATCCCATGACTTTTATCGCCTCAGTGTAATAAAGAAAAGAATGGATAGGAAACAGAAATTATTATCTTTTGATACCGAATGAAGGTATCTCGCATGTAGCTTCCACTTTCCTCTTGTTTACGATTAGTTCATCAAACTTTTTGGGTGCACCATCTATATGCTATTGTTTCTGTGTAACCGTAGGAGCAACAGTGACTAAACTACGTGACTAAGGCATGCACTGAAATTTGGGTTGCATCAGCAGCGGCTAACTCGATGCGCTCGTGGTTCCAGGGCAAATAGTTAAGCTCGCTACCTGCTCAACGTATTACGTCAGATAATGGCGTCATCAGCGAAAGCGGATCGATTCGTGAATAAGTGGCACAACGTTCACGAGCGTAAGATGCAACGCGAGTTTCGCCTGTCCGCACTCCGACGGTAGGTGATTGCAAAAGGCACAGAGGATGCGCACGCTGTTCTGTCCAGATTTAACGGATGGAACTGGTGCAGTAGCTAATAGGTTGGAAACTATACAGTTCTAATCCTCGACCGGCCGACCTGAAATAGGTTTTTCGTTGTTTTCTGAAAAAGTTCGAAATTATTTATACAAGCCGAACTTGCCTGCCGCGCCTATGAGGAGGGAAGCCGTGTAATACGAGCAGTAGCCAGTGTACGACACGTCACATTCTGTTCGACAGTCTTGCACTGCGTATCGATTAGGGGTAAGAGACCGATATTACGTGACGTCGGAACACCAAGAGATAAGTGAATACCTGTTGTGACTTGGCAAGACAGCCAAGCCACTAGGAGGTGAAGCCGAAAGGCACGCGTTTAAGCTCACGCAGGCTGGCGTGAGGTCTGGAACAGTTAAAGAATTTGAGTCTAGCAAATAAAGTACGTAGCTGCTGGAATACTTAACTTAAATCCAATACTGGTGAACATCGCTCTTGACGGTACATGTTTTACAGCATCAATAGTAAGTAGTAATGGCGCCTTGCTAGGTCGTAGCAAATGACGTAGCTGAAGGCTATGCTAACTATCGTCTCGGCAAATGAGAGCGTAATTTGTCAGTGAACCATCGCTAGCAAAGTCGGCTGTACAACTGGGGCGAGTGCTAGGAACTCTCTCTAGACCTGCCGTGTGGCGGCGCTCGGTCTGCAATCACTGACAGTGGCGACACGCGGGTCCGACGTATACTAACGGACCGCGGCCGATTTAAAGGCTACCACCTAGCAAGTGTCGTGTCTGGCGGTGACACCACAATATCTATCCGCTTCTAGGTCACAGGCAGGGAATTTCTGGTATAAAATTAAAAAAAAAGAGATGTTCTGGTGATGCGGGAACTCAAGCGAAATAGAGTAATTGACAACGTAATCTCAAAAATTACTGCAGTCTGCGTAACATTTACGTAACTTGGAAGCGAGTTTACGCTTTGAAATTGGAACAGTGGTGGTAGTAGCACTAATAGTAGTAGTAACATTCATCCATAGATCGCTTTCAGAAAAATATTCGTTGTACTACAACTTATAAAAAACAAAAATATTCATGGTATTACAACTTAAGAACAAAAAACGTAATTAATATAGCAAGATTTTTATGCACTTAAGAACAAAAAAAGGTAATAATGACCTAGTAGATAGTGTCGGATGTTCCATGCGGCTTTTCGCGGATGATGCTGTAGTATACAGAGAAGTTGCAGCATTAGAAAATTGTAGCGAAATGCAGGAAGATATGCAGCGGATAGGCACTTGGTGCAGCGAGTGGCAACTGACCCTTAACATAGACAAATGTAATGTATTGCGAATGCATAGAAAGAAGGATCCTTTATTGTACGATTATATGATAGCGGAACAAACACTGGTAGCAGCTACTTCTGTAAAATATCTGGGAGTATGCGTGCAGAACGATTTGAAATGGAATGATCATATAAAATTAATTGTTGGTAAGGCGGGTGCCAGGTTGAGATTCATTGGGAGAGTCCTCAGAAAATGTAGACCATCAACAAAGGAGGTGGCTTACAAAACACTCGTTCGACCTATACTTGAGTATTGCTCATAAGTGTGGGATCCGTACCAGGTCGGGTTGACAGAGGAGATAGAGAAGATCCAAAGAAGAGGGGCGCGTTTCGTCACAGGGTTATTTAGTAACCGTGATAGCGTTACGGAGATGTTTAATAAACTCAAGTGGCAGACTCTGCAAGAGAGGCGCTCTGCATCGCGGTGTAGCTTGCTGTCCAGGTTTCGAGAGGGTGCGTTTCTGGATGAGGTATCGAATATATTTCTTTCCCCTACTTATACCTCCCGAGGAGATCACGAACGTAAAATTAGAGAGATATGAGCACGCATGGAGGCTTTCCGGCAGTCGTTCTTCCCGCAAACCATACGCGACTGAAACAGGAAAGGGAGGTAATGACAGTGGCACGTAAAGTGCCCTCCGCCACAGACCGTTGGGTGGCTTGCGGAGTATAACTGTATATGTAGATGTAGATGTAGAATGCATATATAAAGACGTTTACACATTTTGAGTTCCAGTTTGACAACGTTGGGACAGGTAGTCGACTGTGGCGTTATAGTGAGAACCATCTCAGCATTTGAGTGATGTAGTTTAGGGAAACCACTGAAAACTCAAATCAGGATGGCTGGATGGCGATTAGACCCTACATCCTCCCGAGTACAACGCCAGTCTGTCAGAAACACCGCCACTCCGTTCTCATTATCCCTGAGACGCAACACCTTTTTGTTTATACATTCTCGCAAAGTTATTTCGTAATTTCAAAGTTTGTGCTACAGTGGTCGTTCATTCACGACACGGACCACAGCGCACACTACACACGCTGTCGGCTGACATGCGAACCGTGGCAACGGCAATTGGTTCCCATTTTGAATGTCGCAGCTCAGAAAGGAGAGTGAGATGCTAGTATTATACTCTACGCAACTTTGTTGTAAAGCATTTCGCGCCACCCCCCTCCCCCCCACTCCCCCCTTTCTGGCCACCTCCATCAAGAAAATTTGGTGCGAAATAGCGCCATGAAGGGACATAAGTGTTTTATTGTTATTTTGTTTTTTTTCTTTTTAATCAAACATGAACAGCGTGTTATAAGCAGCCCTTCTCTGAAAAGGACGTACTTGCTTAAGAGGTACTTTTTAACTGCATTTTTAAATAAGACTGTTCCAGTAATTTTCTTAGGAAAATAAACTATACAATTTGATTCCTTACTAGAAAATGTTGTTTCAATTCCTATATTTATTCTTTCATAATAGACGTGAATTCAGTCTCAATCTTGCTCGATGTTTACGGACACAGCTGTTTGTACAGTAATTATCAAGGTTTTTATGTGCGTAGCTGATTGGTAAACCTAATCTCTGTTTCAAACAGATCGTTATAATGAGTTCGAATACTATGACAATGTAGCCAGGTACCAGAAAATGTAGAAGAACCGACTGCAAAATAAGGCACCAAATTCAGCAGAACAACCGGTGACACATGTTAAGCTCGTGAGTCAGAACTTCCAGGAGCTCGTTACACAAGCACCGAGAGAAGAAAGATAGCGCTGTACAACGTTAACGAGGAGTAAAACGGGCGGCAGAGGAGGTCATGCACATCTCCGCAGCAACAAGAGACACCGAGGACAATGCAGAAACACCCAGACAATCTACCAAAGGTGTTGAAGGCGCACTTCGCCTCGACAGGCTGCAAGAATCATCAAATCTACAAACAGCGCTAACAGAAAACATGGGGACCAACACCGGCAGAGAAATCTGTAACGATGCATTTCACCCGATGTTTTCGATTGTATTCAACTCACGCATGAAATTTTCAATGTAAGAGGTTAGGTTAGTGTTGTTTAACGTCCCGTCGACAACGAGGTCATTAGAGACGGAGCGCAAGCTCGGGTTAGAGAACGATGGGTAAGGATATCGGCCGTGCCCTTTCAAAGGAACCATCCCGGCATTTGCCTGAAACGATTTAGGGAAATCACGGAAAACCTAAATCAGGATGGCTGGAGACGGGATTGAACCGTCGTCCTCCCGAATGCGAGTCCAGTGTGCTAACCACTGCGCCACCTCGCTCGGTTTCAATGTAAGAAGGAGAGCCTATGATGAGGAACTGTACAAGCAATTCGTTACATCGCACGGCAGAACAGTTCTTGCCCAACAGCGATGGCGGCATTCACATCTGCTATCAGTAGACGGAGACAAGTGGTTTAAAAATACCGCACGTAAGTTGTTTGAGAAAAAATGGAAATGGAAATGTCGTATGGCTAGGGCCTCCCGTCGGGTAGACTGTTCGCCGGGTGCAGGTCTTTCGATTTGACGCCACTTCGGCGACTTGCGCGTCGATGGGGATGAAATGATGATGATTAGGACAACACAACACCCAGTCCCTGAGCGGAGAAAATATTCGACCCAGCCGGGAATCGAACCCGGGCCCTTAGGATTGAGAGTCTGTCATGCTGACCACTCAGCTACCGGGGCGGACTGTTTGAGAAAAAAGAATCCCTGCGTTAAATTCTTAAAGTAACTACAGATATGAAGATCGGCTTTTGTACTTGTAGGAACCAGATACAAAAACTAGCAAATGCTTGAATGCCTGCTATAAGGCAGGTTCAAAAAACCGATTACAGCAGGGGTCACATTTAAAAACGTCTCTACTCTACAGCAGAGAACGGTAACGATCACGCCGCTTCTGTGGAGGTTCCACTGTCACGGGAAGCTGGACTAGCGTCTCAATGTACTTGCATTTCAGTGCCGTTATCGACAAGTGCAGACAGCAGTTTTAAGATAGCAGTCACGTTGGCCAGTGGAAGCCGCTAATTTATTCGCTGCACACAAACACCAAGCCACATTTGTGACGCAGGCATAAAACTAATACCCAATGCGTTCCGATAAAGGATAACAACTACAGAAATATCATCCTGGTTAAAACGCAGGGTATCGGTTTTCAATTTAGAGAACGGTAAAACTATACAGTTTACGAAACGTACTGTAGGCGCTTCAGTGTGGAACCGAGCGACTGCTACGGTTGCAGGTTCGAATCCTGCCTCGGGCATGGATATGTGTGATGTCCTTAGGTTAGTTAGGTTTAAGTAATTCTAAGTTCTAGGGGACTGATGACCTCAGATGTTAAGTCCCATAGTGCTCAGAGTCATTTGAACCAATCTTTGAAACGTAGTGTAGTAGTTTAAGATTGAAAGACGAGGAACTCAGTTTATGTTCTACTAATATTTGCTCACTTCTAACAGGTTTTTGACTTGTTGAGCTGTCGTCAGGAAACAACTGACTAGCGGCCGCAAGAGACACTAATGTGTAGGAAGCCAGGCCTTAGCGCTCATCAGTCGTGTTATTGACATAAGCTGTAAAATTACAATTTACAAGATGGATAGACAGGATCAAATACAGTACATAACGAAACACACTATACTTAGTATAAAGTATACAACTTATAAGAGTAAGCAGGTCCCAGGAGAGATAGTCAGTATTCAGGAATATAACAATAACGCTTATTAGAAGCAAAAACCTCATATGGACATATGCTCTACTCCGAAAATTTTCGAGATAGAACACATTTAATGAACATTACTAATTATTTTCTGTATTACACAATACATCGTCAGGTTTACTCATGCCCACATGTAAAACAGTAAACACAAGAACAAGCGTTTTATAAAGTATCAGTTAAAAAATACGTATTGTTAACACATTCACCTCTAAGCATTATCGTGCATATCAAATTACAGTTGTTGTACAGTTCAGAATAAATGTTAGAATGTCCCACCGCGTCCATAATGCGACCCAGCAGTTTATATGGAGTATTCACCTTCCGTTTCGACACCTCAGACATCGTCCAACCCCGTAAACAAATTCTAATAGCGTAAGATCTGGCAATCTTGGTGGTCAGCTAATAGTACTGGCACTACCAGTTCAGTGTGCGTGCGGTTAAAAAGTTCCTTCACACGTCTGTTAAAATGTGGAGGGGTTCCGTCAAGCTGGAACTGCATTGCACTCCGCGTGCCCAGAGCAACGTCCTCATATTCTTCAACAAACGAATTTTCCAAATAATACAAATGATTCAGTTCATCATTCGCACTTTTAAAGTGATTGGACTATCAGAATGGAATATTAAAAGTGTCCTACCTCGGAAACCATCCGGAACAAGGCATTTGTCCGTACGAAGATTTTTGCTTTAAATGAATGTAGTCGTCATATCTCTGAATATTGACCATTCCTCCTGGTACACACAGTATAGTACTAAGGTTATAAGGACAAACAAAGTAAAGTGTAATGACAATTGGATTGTGGTGCAAGTTTGTACAGGTGAATGCGATGACCGCGTTTGAAGTCAGGGAATATGTAGCTTGTTGACTGGATCATGTCAAGCTTAAGATTTGGCATGTGTTCAGCGACTTGTAACTTATCGTTTGAAACCAGTTAAGAGTTCTGTGATTATTTGTTTACGTCTAGCGCATCCAATAGGCTAATGGTTTTTTCCATTTTGTTGGCTGTTTGTAGTAACCCGTTCCAATAATAAGTGACAGGACAATCGAGATATATATATATATATATATATATATATATATATATATATATATATATATATATATACTCCTGGAAATTGAAATAAGAACACCGTGAATTCATTGTCCCAGGAAGGGGAAACTTTATTGACACATTCCTGGGGTCAGATACATCACATGATCACACTGACAGAACCACAAGCACATAGACACAGGTAACAGAGCATGCACAATGTCGGCACTAGTACAGTGTATATCCACCTTTCGCAGCAGTGCAGGCTGCTATTCTCCCATGGAGACGATCGTAGAGATGCTGGATGTAGTCCTGTGGAACGGCTTGCCATGCCATTTCCACCTGGCGCCTCAGTTGGACCAGCGTTCGTGCTGGACGTGCAGACCGCGTGAGACGACGCTTCATCCAGTCCCAAACATGCTCAATGGGGGACAGATCCGGAGATCTTGCTGGCCAGGGTAGTTGACTTACACCTTCTAGAGCACGTTGGGTGGCACGGGATACATGCGGACGTGCATTGTCCTGTTGGAACAGCAAGTTCCCTTGCCGGTCTAGGAATGGTAGAACGATGGGTTCGATGACGGTTTGGATGTACCGTGCACTATTCAGTGTCCCCTCGACGATCACCAGTGGTGTACGGCCAGTGTAGGAGATCGCTCCCCACACCATGATGCCGGGTGTTGGCCCTGTGTGTCTCGGTCGTATGCAGTCCTGATTGTGGCGCTCACCTGCACGGCGCCAAACACGCATACGACCATCATTGGCACCAAGGCAGAAGCGACTCTCATCGCTGAAGACGACACGTCTCCATTCGTCCCTCCATTCACGCCTGTAGCGACACCACTGGAGGCGGGCTGCACGATGTTGGGGCGTGAGCGGAAGACGGCCTAACGGTGTGCGGGACCGTAGCCCAGCTTCATGGAGACGGTTGCGAATGGTCCTCGCCGATACCCCAGGAGCAACAGTGTCCCTAATTTGCTGGGAAGTGGCGGTGCGGTCCCCTACGGCACTGCGTAGGATCCTACGGTCTTGGCGTGCATCCGTGCGTCGCTGCGGTCCGGTCCCAGGTCGACGGGCACGTGCACCTTCCGCCGACCACTGGCGACAACATCGATGTACTGTGGAGACCTCACGCCCCACTGTTGAGCAATTCGGCGGTACGTCCACCCGGCCTCCCGCATGCCCACTATACGCCCTCGCTCAAAGTCCGTCAACTGCACATACGGTTCACGTCCACACTGTCGCGGCACGCTACCAGTGTTAAAGACTGCGATGGAGCTCCGTATGCCACGGCAAACTGGCTGACACTGACGGCGGCGGTGCACAAATGCTGCGCAGCTAGCGCCATTCGACGGCCAACACCGCGGTTCCTGGTGTGTCCGCTGTGCCGTGCGTGTGATCATTGTTTGTACAGCCCTCTCGCAGTGTCCGGAGCAAGTATGGTGGGTCTGACACACCGGTGTCAATGTGTTCTTTTTTCCATTTCCAGGAGTATATATATATATATATATATATATATATATATATATATATGTGTGTGTGTGTGTGTGTGTGTGTGTGTCAAAAAGAGTTTTGCGTCACCCCGGTTCCCAGAACTCCTGAAGATAGACGTTGACTGTGGATATTGTATAACAGTCCCCAGTCGCTTTGACTGTTCAGAGATGTCACTAAACCCGCCCAGAGATGTAAACAACCATGCATGAGCAGCGCCTATTAGACAGAATAGGTCCGACAGCCGATCAGTTCCAGTCATACCACCAGGAAGGAGGTACACGGATCGTTTTGTCTGTAGTTCAACCATGGCGAGACGGTCAGTACCGCGGTTCCATCGCGTTCGCATTGTTACTTTGTCCCATTAAGGGCTCTCCACAAGGTAAGTGTCCAGGCGTCTCGGAGTGAACCAAAGCTATGTTGTCCGGACATGTAGGAGATATAGACAGAGGAACTGTCGATAACATGCCTCGCTCAGGCCGCCCAAGGGCTACTACTGCAGTGGATGACCGATACCTACGGATTATGGCTCGGAGGAACCCTGACAGGAACTCCAACATGCTGAATAATGGTTTTCGTGCAGCCACAGGACGTCGTGTTACGACTCAAGCTGTGCGCAATAGGCTGCATGATGCGCAACTTCACTTCCGACGTCCATGGCGAGGTCCATCTTTGCAACCAAGACACCTAGCAGCGTGGTACTGATGGGCCCAATAATATGTCGAATGGACCGCTCAGGATTGGCATCACGTTCTCTTCACCGATGAGTCTCGCATATGCCTTCAACCAGACAACCGTCGGTGTTTAGAGGCAACCTGGTCAGGCTGAACGCCTTAGACACACTGTCCAGCGAGTGCAGCAACGTGGAGGTTGCCTGCTGTTCTGGGGTGGCATTATGCGGGGCCGACATACGCCGCTGGTGGTCATGGAAGGCGCCGTATCAGCTGTACGATACGTGAATGCCATCCTCCGACCGATAGTGCAACCTTATCGGCAGCATATTGGCGACGCATTCGTCTTCATGGACGACAATTCGCGCCCCCATCGTGCACATCTTGTGAATGACTTCCTTCAGAATAACGACATCGCTCGATTACAGTGACCAGCGTGTTCTCCAGACATGAACCCTATCGAACATGCCTGGTATAGACTGAAAAGGGCTGTTTATGGACGACGTGACCCACCAACGTCTCTGAGGAATCTACGCCGAATCGCCGTTGAGGAGTGGGACGATCTGGGCCAACAGTGCCTTGATGAACTTGTGGATAGTATGCCACGACGAATACAGGTACGCATCAATGCAAGAGGACGTGCTACTAGGTATTAAAGGTACCGGTGTATAGAGCAATCTGGACCGCCACCTCTGAAGGTCTCGCTGTATGGTGGTACAGCATGCAATGTGTGGTTTTAATGAGCAATAAAAAAGGCGGGAATGATGTTTACGTTGATCTCTATTCCAATTCTCTGTACAGCTTCCGGAACTCTCGGAACCGAGGCGATGAAGAACTTTTTTGTTGTGTGTGCATATATATAATAAATGACGACTTGAATCTGCCATGTCACACAAACACATGAGAGTAACAGGATGTAGAGATACGGAGTGGAATGATATCATAATCTCAGTTGTAGGCGAAGGAATTCAGAGCTTCGGATTTATTAGCTGGGTAAACCGTAATTTTATACGAAAAAGATCGCTTGTGGGGTCCATACAGCATTCTGTTGCAGTGTGTCGGATCCACATGGAAAAGGTAGGGCCTAGCTGGTAGCGGACTTCAAATCGAGTGAAATGTGCACAGGTGGGAAACGCATTGTTGTGGAGGTGCGGCAACAATATTAATGAATGTAATACCAGAGGTGGCTTTTTATGTTATGCAGAGTCTCTCAAAATCTCATTCATTTATCCTTGATAATTTCTGATGTAATGGGGCATATGTACTGAAAATTTTAGTTTGCGAGAAATTGACTTTAAAGAAAAAACTTTTGAAATTTGTTACTTACAGTTAATTAAAACTTTCCTGCTGCATATGATGGTCATTCTTTGGCCTCTAGCAGGTCTTCCAGCTCATTTTTCACCTTCCTGGATGTTTGTCTTGCTTTCTTGGCCATATTAAATGCAGACCTGTCTGCATCGGCTATCCTAATTTTATCGCAATGTTGCAGCCCAGTGATTATATTTTCACCAGGACTAATTCCTAGCTTTTTCAGTACCCAACACTTCCCAATATCACCACAATTGAATGTAATAACAGCATCATGAACTCCTAGTTTCATTGTATGCATGCCCACAAATACAGTTTTAGGAAGGCAGTTCCAAATTATGCTGTTGAAACATTCATTTGGGTTCTGTGTCTGCCCATGCAGAGATTTCCTTAGAAGTCTCTGAAAATAGGTTTAATTGCTGTAATAACAGCAGCAGGAAGAGAATGCTGGTGAGAATAAGATTCTCCAGTTGCCTGAGCCCTATTGTATTTGCACCACGAATTTTCTCCTGATGGACACAATGCATGACATGGCTTATCATCAGTAGAGGACTTACGGAAGAATATGGCCCAAACATCTCTCTTCATTGCCTCCAGATTTTCTTTATTTCTCCTAATTGCCTGCCCATAGTATACCTGCAAGTTTTCTATTTCAGTTTTAGTTAATCGACCCTGTCCAGTCAACAATTTTCCATCTTCTAATTTTTTTCCTCTCATATCAATAGTTAGTTTTCTCATCTTTGTTTCCAAACGTTTTTGAACATGGCCTACACATTTTATTTTGCTAATAATGGCATCTCCATATGGCTTAGAGTTCACCACACTGTTGTATGCCTTACTGTCACTGTCACCCAAACATTTGGTATGCCGTTCGCCACTTGTTTCTACGGAGCGATGAAATATTTGCTGTACTCCATGAACTTCCACACCACCACTTACTTGTTCCTCTAAAATTAGCCACACAGTTGTGTTCTTTATGTTCACTGACTTTACAACATTTGCAATATTTAGACATTATCTCCACATCTAACACTTTACCGGTGTCTACACTCGTGGCAGTCACTACTCCATTCAGAGAAGTATGTCCTCTTTTCTGCCAACTTCCACCAAGTGCAACTGCAATATCCGAACATTCATCATTTTCTTCCACTGCTTCCCTAGCAGCCAGTTTCATGCTTTCCTCACTGAGCTCACATACAGCTTTCTCTAATATTACAGTCAGTTTTTCAAATTTATTTGTGGTTGATGTAAGTTTATCACTGAACAAAATGTTCTCCCTACAGCCTTGCCCTTGCCAATGGATCGTAAGGCATCAACTAATCCAGTATTAATTTCATAAGGGCCACTTGCATCTGGTTTTGAAGAACTCAAAATGAAATCACAGCTGAGCATTTAGTGCAAATTGAATCCAAAGCAATTGCTAGGCCTTTTCTCCCACTGGCACTTTCACAAATTTTCACACTCAGTGACTCTCCACTCTGTCTATCTACATTGCACAAATTTAGAAATTACATCTGATAATATTCTCAAATTTATAATAATGTTACTGCACCCCTTGTCACTTACAGTAAATTCGTTGTAACTCTCTTGAGATGGTGAGAGCTTCTTTGATGATGCACTTGTTGAAGAATTATAATTAGAAACATCGTTGCCAGGCGACATAACCTCTTGTACAGAAAGCTTTCTAAAGTTGTTCCCTCTAAATTGTCGTTTCTTGAAAATGCCTTTACGTTTTGTCATCTTCAATAAACACAACAAAACACACGAAAATAAGCACTGCAAACGTAAGTATAGCAACTACTCGCAACCACACTTGAACATAACTGCTTGTTTGTAACTGTGTTGTTTACAAACAGCAGAAACAAAAGAATACCGACCGTTGCATTCAAAGGATAGCCAACACACTCGGGAGCAAAAAAAAATCCCTAACGTGCAATGTATGGGATATAAAGGTCTAAAATATATGCAGAAAAGTGGGTGACAGAATGTGAGCGTGGCGCTTAAACACACTTGGTAGGAAAGTGCTCTTTAAATGCTCAAAAAAATTTTTTTCAGCAAAATCTTTTTCAGGTTACTTAAATAAAACTTTAATCTATCGAAATATGATGAAAACGGAAAATCGATTTTTTTCGACGTGAACCACGGTGTGATTTCCTTAATAGCAGTGTGGTGCAAACTACACGTTGCGGCGCCAGACCAGTACATGACGAGAAGGGCAGATCGAAACCGGTAGTCGGGAATAAAAAGAAATTGCGATTCTGGCATTTTTTTCTTCATTTATTATAAAAACAGAACTTATTATGACAACCGAGGTCACAGCTCCTAAGATACGGATTCAATTATGGAACAAGAGAAACATCGTGTTATGTTGGCTTTTACTGGGTTCATCAGTTAAGAACAATTTAAGCATGAAACAATTATTTCTTGACCCACTGTACATTCGCCGACTGTTTTTATAAGTCGTGCAGTTGAGCCGCTTCCAAAGCTACTTCAAATGTAAACAAGTGGCAAAACACTCTTCTGTCAGCCAGGGGCATCTTTCGTAGTGCCATCTGTACAGCACTGACCCCGCTTCGCCACAGACAGCTCTGCCCAATTGAATAAACGCCTCTGCTTACAGCGGTAGTACACTGGGGGACCAAACGCGATGGGGAGGCAGTGGGCGTGACGGCGGCTGCCCGGGCCTATGCGGTGCACTCCTGGTACACACGTGCTCCTGACGCCCCACATTCAAACCGCGACGACAAGACGCACAGTAGACCCGCATGGCTCTGCGGAAGACACGTGACATCCGTTCTATGGTCCTGTGTCGCTGTTTACCCATGTGGATATGTCGTGTGTGCCATACACAACATCCACCTTTGTCCTCGAAAACCCGAATTCTTGTGCGTTCTCATAGATCGTGTGAGCCATGCGTCTTGCACCTGTTGCCAACCCGTGTTGAAAAGCAGTTATCTCGCGACGTGCTCCGAAGTACACCGCACACCTGCCTGTATCTGGCAGCTCAGACATAGCGTCTACACTTGCACCACACGAAACAATCGCGCATCGTACATGGCACATCTTCAAATGCGGCAACCTTTCCGGTGACCTTCGTCTAATCGTAAATGAATCAGTATAAGCTACAGTACCAGCTGCTAAATAATAACATAGAATAAAAGTGCATTCAGAAAATATCACAGAAGAAATTGCGCCTAACTGAACTAGCCCTGGATTGGAATCGAATGTTGCCTAACTTTTAACTGTTCGGTCTCAACATTTGCCTTGCGCTCATTTTAGCAACACCGCGGAGTGTGGATACTAACTTTGGTAATTCAGGTTCATTAAACGCTTCTTATACGTGTTCGTCGCTGATTGGACGCTGCTTCATGGCCGCAGCCCCGAAACGGCGCAGTTCCGATGTACAGTTACCTACCAAATTTCACTCGCTTCGACGGCCTTATTTCTACTGCTTTCGTCTGGGCTTCCTTTCTGCGTGTTAACATTCACCGCTCAGTCCGAAAGAACGTACGTGAAATGGCCTTTGTTTTGTCAAATGCGATACGTTTTCCTACTTTGTAAAGCTTTCCAGCGGCCGAAGTGGCCGTGCGGTTAAAGGCGCTGCAGTCCGGAACCACAAGACCGCTACGGTCGCAGGTTCGAATCCTGCCTCGGGCATGGATGTTTGTGATGTCCTTAGGTTAGTTAGGTTTAACTAGTTCTAAGTTCTAGGGGACTAATGACCTCAGCAGTTGAGTCCCATAGTGCTCAGAGCCATTTGAACCATTTTTTTAAAGCTTTCCAGTGTTATACGTATTGCGGAACACAACCTAGCTAAAATAGCTTTCTTATCTTTAATGTCTGAGACATATTCTCCGACGATGGCACATCCACTGCATTTTAAGGCGTGTAACCGCTTTTTAATGTCGAACTGCTGCAGTGGGACTCAAAGGCAGCGCCTCCCCGTTGGCAGGCGATGCTATTATACGTTAAGACTGACTACCCGCTAGTAGGGGGACAACCCTAATGCGGCCCCAAAGCATCGTTATTCAAGAAGGCGGCCTTGACGTCAGCTGATGACGTCACTCAAGATGGAGGTCGTGACGTCAGCTGATGACGCAAGTACGTGACGACGCATGACGATAGCTCACGGCGCGATTGACATCATTCAAGATGGCAGCCATGACATTAGCTGATGACACGAGTACCATTACCCAAGATGGCAGGAAAGTGCCACGCCCCCCTGGCATGAAGTTTGAATTTTGGAGGGAAGATGAGTCAGTCGGGCTACCTCCACTAACCTAAGAAAATGGTGAGAAAGAAAGGGCACTTGGAATGTCTCTACTAACCTCAGAAAATGTCAGGAAAGAAAGGGCAGTTAGGCTACCTCCACTAACCTAACACCCACTCCCCTCCCCTCCCCCAGAATATTGAGGGAAGTTCCATCAGGACAATGCAACACACCACGAACACCTCTACTAACCTAAGAAAATGGCAGGAAGATAGGTCACTTGGGCTACCTCCTCTAACCTAAGTCATCTGACTGCCACCTCTGCCTAGGAACTGGAGGGGAAAAGAACATGGCCTGTTCTGGACATTAGTCTCTATTTTTCAGTCTTTATTTGAACAATTAGAGACAGTGCCACCATCAAGTGCGTTCACCAAGGGGCCTGGAGTCCAACTGACCTAGTACACATTACTGCCACCAGAAGGCACTGTCATCCCACCCATGATGTAATCCAAGATGGTAGGGGGAAATGGTGTGAAAAAGACTCAGACTGTCCTGGATAGAATGGACATAAGTCTTTATTTGGCACGCAGTCTTAATTTGAAAAATTTGAGGTAGTACCTCCATCCAGTGTGTCCACCATGAGGTTCAGAGTCCAACTGACCTAGTACACAGTACTGCCCTTAGAGGTCGCTGTTGTCCCTCCCGTGACATAATCCTAGGTAGCGGTCTGGGGGGGGGGGGGGAGGATGGTGGGAAAATGACAGCCTGTGCTGGGCTGCTGGAGAGAGGAAGGAGTTTACTTTATTTGTTTTCGAGCAGTTTATTTAGGAACGGATTTCACATAGTATATTTATTACACTGATACAAAACACATGCTCTGACATGCTTGGGGTCATGCCACACAGCCTACAGACCTGCAAACTACTTGTAAATTACCGAAATAACGCATGTTAAACACTCTGCAGAAACGCAAACAACTCCTAAATTACTGAAATAATGCTCTACACAGCACACAGACATCCAAACTACAATGCAGTACACTTATGTGCACACACAAAATCAACTAGTAAATTGTCAAAATAATACAGTACACAGAAAACAGACCTGCAAACTACTCGTAAATCACCCAAACGTTGCGGTACACTGACGTGAAGACCTGCAAACTACTCGTAAATCACTGAAATAATGCATATATAAGGCTCTGCCAATATGCTCAAGCGCTTAAGCAGCCGGAAATAACACAAAAACGCATTCGATCATCAACATATCACATACACCAAGGGCCCGCACCCGTTGACACCTCTGTGCGCCACCACCGGATGCAAGCCAGTGCGAGCCATCACTCTCACGCCGCTGCCGACGGCATATGAAAGTCACCTCCACAGTTAAAGTTCTTCGAGTGTTATACTGATGGCACACGTCTATCTAAATAAGCACCAGGTCATCCTGTGGGCCGCGTGCATGTGTGTTTACCTTTGCTGACGCCATACCTGTAGATAGTGATGTCACAGCTCGTGCTATAGAAATCTGTTCCAGAATAGCACAGGCTGCATACTCCATAGCGATACTAATGGGACATTCGAGCTGTGTCTAGCTGTGCGCGTGTACCCAGTGTGGCTGAAGCATCGCCATGAAAATGTGCATGTGGCAACTCACCACCTAAAAGGTTCTCAATGTTATACTGATGTCGAATGTCTATGTAAAATAAGAGCTAAATCGACCTCTCCAAAATTGTACAGTGTCCCAGAAAGAGTTAATGGTCGCTTTTGTCGGAGCTTTAGTGATGTCTCAGCTTGTCTGCGTGGAAATTCTTGTCCTAACATAACCTGATTACAAAAATTGCGCAGAATAACGTGGATTGCATCCCTTCTGGTGGTCCTAATGCAGCACCCCGTCCATCACGTGCTACCCTTCCTGCTTTCAACATACACAAACGTTCTCACCGCTATGTAGAGGCACCCATATCCCAGCACAAAGGATGTCTTCTGAATGGATCGAGCATTAGGCTGCGTTCACACTGCCGGCCGGGCCGGGCCGGGCTGACGCGTACTGGCTCGGCTCGTGCCTAGCCAGCTCAGGCCGAGTAGTGCATTCACACTGCGCGCCGCGCCGAGCCGGGACGGCGAAATGGGGGAAATCCACTTCCGCGATTTTCATGTTTTAAAAATTCTTAGCGGTATTTAAGGCTTCGCCACGTCGTTTTATGAACTTATTTTTTCCTTAAAAGCGTTACTTACGTCGTGAAAAAAGAAAAAGTCTACTTTTCGTTTCGCGTGATTTCTTAGTTTCGTAACGCTTCCCAACCGATTTTGAAGAAAGTATGCGGCTAAAGAATCTGATTTTTGTACACGTGGTAGTGCAACATCTTAGCTTCGTATTGAATCATTTATCTTTCCATATTTCTTAACAGTCATTGTGAAATGATGCTATTTGTCAACGTTGTGCGCTTGATTTGCAAATCTTGTAGTGAAAAAGTTATGTAGCGGGTAGCTTACCGTTAGATCCGTTTTAGACCATACATTGTTGAGAATGAAATGTAGCTAAAAGTACTAAAAAGATTTTGAAATGATAATGATACTGATATCTGTCTCTGGTCTCAAGTAATGCGAGCTATTCAGTGGCGTCAGCGCCACGTCCGCAAGCCACGGAATTCGCGCGCTTACAGCTTGGTTTAGTGTAGTCATATAATGCAGCACAGAAAAAAAACTAATTACTAGTGATCAGCGCAGACCTAGTGCCGGCCCCTCTTATTATTTTAATGGTCTCATTCTCTAGATAAATCCAAATGTATAAGAATTTTTCCCTCGGCTACTGGACAATCATCTGCTATGCTTTTATAATTGGCCACACGTTGCATCACAAAAGACATACAATTATTTGTCATCAACATCCTACAATTGGTATAATGTACATTTCGTATTTCGAACTAAAAGATAACTGAAGCGCAATTCTGTAGTCTCGTTGTCTACTTTGACAGAAAAAATAATGGAAAGTTAATGAAACTACTGTAGACCGGCACAGATGTGCGTTTCAATGTTCTTCATTGTTTTTTTTCTTCCTTGGCGGGCTGCGCTGCACTGTCAAGGTAATCCCCACTCTTTGGCTAAATGGCTGTTAGCTGCCGGAGGCCAAATAAATAAATTTAAAAAGATCCCCACCCTTCGACAGCTGACAAGCAAGTCAGTAGAAAACGCAGCTGCAGTCAACAGTTGCTCGCCTTTAGCTAGTCTGTGCTGTCGTGTAGAACAATGTTTTCACTCTTTTATTGGTATTGTTTTGACTCTGCAGTAACTCGTCGAATTTTGAAGTGCAGAAGAACTAGGAGGTTATGGATTCATCCCATAAATAGCGACAGACATTTAGGAGAGATTTTTTCTTTATATGAAGAACTTAAAAACTATCCTGAAATATTTTATTCAAATTACAGAATGAATCATAATACATTTCAGTGTGTGCTGCAGAACATTAAAGACAAAATTTCGAAACAGAACACAAATTTTCGCAGAAGTATAACAGCAGAAGAAAAATTGTGTATAACGATAAGGTAAGATTCGTTAGTACACACTTTTTGGTTTGCAGTAGAACTTTGTACAGCGTTCACTACCTCCAATTAATTGTAGTCATGCTTTTGTATTTTAAATTTCACAAAAGCTTACCTGTGAGGGGAAGAGAGTTTATGGGACTCCTGAGAATCATTAGGAAGTAATTAGCTTCGTCATTTTGGGTAATGTCTTGCTGTGCCTTCAACAAAGAATCGCAGAAATACTCCTTCAGACTTTTCCAACTTTTTTCTTCTTTTTTCTTCATGATGCAGCGCTTGGCAGTGGTGATGGTTCATCATGTGGAGCCACTGATGACCTCACAGAATTTTTTTCATTACCTTGTAAGATAGACAGATTGATAGGCGAAGAGTTTTGAGATAATGCCCTTTGACGCAGTGGTTCTATTTCCACCGATAAGGAACTGCCACAGCATGACTTTACAATGCATTATCATCTGGTAGGGACACATTTCCGTCCCTCAGAGACACTCATATTTGTCTCCGTTTACAAGTAAATGCGAACTATTCAGTGGCGGCAATGCCGCGATCGCTAGCAAGCTATTGTCGTAAATGCATGTAAATACGGTAGATTAAATAAATGAAATAAAAGTAATTTCGCATGTACCATTATAATAAACGTAATTTTTCCTCACTGATTGTGAAATGTGAGGTAACATCTTAAAATAAAAGACGTGTGCAGCCACACTTGTGATGAAAGCAGAAGGGAGACGTGTGTTGCGTGTACTGCAGAAGCTGTAGTGCTGCTCCACAGGCTCGCGCCTGCGGTCGGCTCGCGCCGGCAATATTAAACACTCGGGATGTCGCCGGCTCGGCTCCGGGAGGCTCACGCCGTGTCGGCGCGGCCCGGCCGCCAGTGTGAACACCGCAGTTCAAAATCATATGTTTGATATCGAAGCGGGCAGCGGCCCGGCCAGGCTCGGCTCGGCCCGGCCAGCAGTGTGAACGCAGCCTTATGATTGGTTCTTATTGAATTTACCCGCCGAATTACTGATGCCACAAGTGTGGAAGCACCGTCCACCTTTCTTTTTTTCTTTCTGGAGACGAGACTCTCAGTGGCAAATAAATTTTGCACAGATCACCTTATTGCACCGACAATTAAACCTTGCAAAGTGGCCTACAGATCGTCAAATGTGGAAAGACTCTTACTCAATTACACTGCTCTGTCACTGAGGACAGGAGCTTGAATATTAGAGCATGAAACCAATCTCCAACCTAGCAATATATCACTGCCTACTGTGTCGATTTAGTAAACATACAATTCGTATCATTCACCATACAAAAATTGCCCCTTTTACATAATTCATATAGCTGTCGACCACCAGACACTTGTACATATACATTTTCCTGCAGCCGATGGTCACAATTCATCCACTCCCAACACATGAGCAAAGTGCCCTCAGTAGACCGAAGTCAATCTCATAACTGTTATACAAATTCGAGCTTATTTCCGCTCGGCACAAATACGTTACTGTTTCTAGTTCGGACCTGCTTGCTTGCCTGCTTTTCTGCACTCATGTCCAGAGTCTGGGATTACAACAACACATGTATTTTCGTATGGTTTGGCGTAAAATTATAACATTTTCGCTGTACTTCTTGATATCAAGCACACAGCAGTATTCTACCGATCGCTCGCACTACCTAATTCCAAATATATTGACTGGAAATAATTTCTCTACAAACCCTAAACTTTAGTGAGGTGGAGCATGCTGTAAACCACTGAGTAACTAAAAACTTGTCCGTCTGTGAAGACCTATACGTGAGAACTCGGAAAAAATAGAGGAAACTGATATTTCCACTCGAGAATACCAATGTCGATGATGTAACAGATTCCAAATCATCCTTATAATCTACAAAGTCAATTAAGGTCTTTCCCATGTCTAGAGAACCAGCAAATGTGTCTTCCACCTGTCATTCACCTGCTAGATGCACACGCCACAATCAATGTTCCCTCAACTAAATAAAGGCGCGAAATGTGCAGAAGCAGTCAACCAAACAATTTACATGGGTGGGAACAACAGTCCACCGCAAACATATGATCATATCGAATCTACTAAAATTTCCACGTGATCACAAAAGCTATCCAACACATACTAAGTATTAGTTCGCCATTCGGCCTTCTAGAGGACAAAACCGTTAAGTCAGTTACATTCTTACACTCCAACAGGCCTCTCCATTCGGACAACATGAAACGTGAATCATTCCTGCACAGAACACCAGCGCTGCACTCCAAACACGCATGGACAGAATCATCCCAGGAAAAAAACTAGTCTTATATATATTTTATCACAGTGCTTACAACTAAATGTTACAATCACGGTTTCAGTAGAAGAACATTCGACAATGAGTGAAGTATCAGAAATACACCCTGCTGACAGCTGTGGCTCTGGAAATAGAAATATCGCAACCATTCTTATTACTTGACATGCTCTTCCCTTTGCTATCACAGTACTCCACGTCAAATCCATACCCCCCTTACAACTGGACATAGTCATTTCCTTCGCACATGTCTAAACACAAACACATAGCATATGTTGGAACACAAACACATGCCTTATAAGCCTGATGCTCAAGGCAAACCTATCATGCACACCCTACTACTAAATATAATACTTCGTCAATAACTGATCGCTGGCGATACGAAATAAGACTGACTGAAAATCAATGATGAGTGGACATGACTCATAAGTTTTTTCGCCAGTGCTACCACTGTTTCTTGGAAACAGAGGCGTAATCGTCTTATAGACCGCTATATGTTAAAAAAACACAACCATATTACCATCTCAAGTGGTCTTGGCTTTACAGGTGCACACAAGTATCCATGTTAGAAGCTATATTCTGCTTTATAAATCCATTACCTACAAATGATGTGGTTTATCAAGACAAATACCGTGACACTGAATACAGACGGTGACTGCTGGAGTGTATATTATCAGACCAGCAGTGCGGTTACACATCGCTGATGGTGCGCCCTCGTAATAAAATTACCGAATTTTGAATGTGATTCGGCTAAGAAGCATGGTATGAAACTGGTATTTGCAACTTCCTCACACTGCCACCACTACATATTTCTCCAGTATTTGTAATGCATTGTGTCTTAGTGCCATGTCAGCAGTTCTGCGATAGATCCACTGAGTTATAGTCGATGACTGATTGAGAAGGATCACAAACAGTAGCAGATTCCAAATCAAAGACATCATTTCTACTGAAAGCCTAGCACTAGAGATCTAAAAAGCTAGTGTACATTTCTTAGGACCTGAATTGACACGCAAGTCGCCGAAGTGGCGTCAACTCGAAAGACTTGCACCAGGCGAACGGTCTACTCGACGGGAGACCCTAGCCACATGGCATTTCCATTTATTTTAGGACCTGAATCATCAGACCATCTACTACTGTTTGTGATCCTTCTCAATCAGTCATCGCCTATAACTGAGTGGATATATGACAGAATCACTGACATGGTTCAGATTGGTTCAAATGGCTCTGAGCACTATGGGACGTAACTGCTATGGTCATCAGTCCCCTAGAACTTAGAACTAATTAAACCTAACTAACCTAAGGACATCACACACATCCATGCCCGAGGCAGGATTCGAACTTGCGACCGTAGCAGTCGCGCGGTTCCAGACTGAGCGCCTCCAACTGCGAGATCACTGCGGTCAGCCACTGACATGGCACTGAGACACAATGCATTACAAATACTGGAGAAATAACTAGTGGCGGCGGTGTGAGGAGGTTTCAAATACCAGTTTCATACCACGCTCCTTAGTGGAATCACTTTCAAAATTCGGTAATTTTATTACATGGGTGCACCATCGTCGACGTGTAACCCCACTGCTGGTCTGATAATATACGCTCCAGCAGTCACCGTCTATATTCAGTGTCACGGTATTTGTCTTGATAAACCATGTCATTTGTAGGTAATGCCATACGTGGATTTATAAAGCAGGTATAGCTTTTAGCAGGGATACTTGTGTGCACCTGTAAAACAAAGACCACTTGTGATGGTACTATGGTTGTGTTTTTTTTAACATATAGCGGTTTATAAGATGATTACGCCTCTGTTTCCAAGAAACGGTGGGTAGCACTTGCAAGAGAAACTTATGAGTCTTGTCCACCCAACACTGATTTTCAGTCAGTATTATTTTGTATACATATTATTTCGTGTACTTAGTACCAGGAGGTGTGTGAAAGGTTCGCCTTGAGCATCAGACTTATAAACTATTTGTTTATGTACTGAGATCTGCAAAGGAAATGACTATGTCCAGTCGTAAAGAATGTATGGATTTGATGTGATGTACTGTGATAGCAAAGAGAAGAGTATGTCAAGTCATAAGAATGGTACCAATATTTCTATCTCCAGAGCCAACGCCGTCAGCAGAGTATATTTCCGATACTTCACTCATTGTCTAATGTCGTTCAACTAGGACCGCAATCGAACGTTTAGCTGTAAGTACAGGGATGAAATATATATATTTGACCGGTATTTTTTATAGGATGATTCAGCGTGGAGCGCCAGTGATCTGTGCAGGAACGATTCACGTTTCCCATTAACTGTAGGAGCTGTCCGAATAGAGAGGCCTGTTCGAGTATAAGAATGTAACTGACTTAATTGTGAAACTTCCTGGCAGATTAAAACTGTGTGCCCAACCGAGACTCGAACTCGGGACATTTGCCTTTCGCGGGCAAGTGCTCTACCAACTGAGCTACCGAAGCACGACTCACGCCCGGTACTCACAGCTTTACTTCTGCCAGTACCTCGTCTCCTACCTTCCAAATTTTACAGAAGCTCTCTTGCGAACCTTGCAGAACTAGCACTCCTGAAAGAAAGGATATTGCGGAGACATGGCTTAGCCACAGCTTGGGGGATGTTTCCAGAATGAGATTTTCACTCTGCAGCGGAGTGTGCGCTGATATGAAACTTCTTGGCAGATTAAAACTGTGTGCCCGACCGAGACTCGAACACGGAACCTTTGCCTTTCGCGGGCAAGTGCTCTACCAACTAGGGCTACCGAAGCACGACTCACGCCCGGTACTCACAGCTTTACTTCTGCCAGTACCTCGTCTCCTACCTTCCAAACTTCTCCGCTGCAGAGTGAAAATCTCATTCTGGAAACATCCCCCAGGCTGTGGCTAAGCCGTGTCTCCGCAATATCCTTTCTTTCAGGAGTGCTAGTTCTGCAAGGTTCGCAGGAGAGCTTCTGTAAAGTTTGGAAAGGTAGGAGACGAGGTACTGGCAGAAGTAAAGCTGTGAGTACCGGGCGTGAGTCGTGCTTCGGTAGCTCAGTTGGTAGAGCACTTGCCCGAGAAAGGCAAAGGTCCCGAGTTCGAGTCTTGGTCGGGCACACAGTTTTAATCTGCCAGGAAGTTTCATATCAGCGCACACTCCGCTGCAGTGTGAAAATCTCATTCTGACTTAATTGTGTTATCCTCTAGACGGCCACATAGCGAACTAATACTTAGTATGTGTAGGATAAATTTCGTGATTGAGTGGAAATTTGAGTAGATTCAATATGGTCGTGGGTTTGTGCTGGACTGTTATTCCCATCCATATAAATTGTTCGGTTAACTGCTTCTGCACATTTTGGGCATTTATTTAGTTGAGAGAACATTGATTGTGGTGTGTGCATCTAGCAGGTGAATGACAGGTGGAAGACACATTTGCTGCTTCTCTAGACATGAGAAACACCTTATTTGACATTTAAATTATAAGGATGAATTGGAATCTGTAACATCACCGATACTGGTATTCGCAAGTAGAAATATCACTTTGTATGTTTACTACATCGACACAGTATGCGGTGATATATTGCTGGGTTGGAGATAGCTTTCATGCTCTTATATTCAGGCTCCTGTCCTCAGTGACAGAGCAGTGTAATTGAGTAAGAGTCTTTCCATATTTGACGATTTGTAGGCTACTTTGCAAGGTTTAATTGTTGGTGTAATATGGTGATCTGTGCAAAATTTATTTGCCACTGAGAGTCTCGTCTCCAGAAAGAAAAAAAGAAAGGCCGATGGTGCTTCCACACTGGTGGTATCAGTAATTCGGCAGGTAAATTCAATAAGAACCAATCATAATGCTCGATTCATTCAGAAGACATCCTTTGTGCTGGGATATAGGAGCCTCTACATAGCGGTGAGAACGTTTGTGTATGTTGAAAGCAGGAAGGGTAACACGTGATGGATGGGGTGCCACATTAGGACCACCAGAAGGGATGCAATCCACGTTATTCTGCGCTATTTTCGTAATCAGGTTATGTTAGGACAAGAATTTCCACGCAGACATCACTAGAGCTCCTACAAAAGCGCCCATTAAATCTTTCTGGGACACTATACAATTTTGGAGAGGCCGACATGGTTCTTATTTTACATAGCCTGTATAACATTGACAACCTTTTAGATGGTAAGTTGCCACATGCACATTTTCATGGCGATGCTTCAGCCACACTGGGTACACGCGCACAGCTAGACACAGCTCGAATGTCCCATTAGTATCGCTATGGAGTATGCAGCCTGTGCTATTCTGGAACAGATTTCTATAGCACGAGCTGTGACATCACTATCTACAGGTATGGCGTCAGCAAAGGTAAACACACATGCACGCGGCCCACAGGATGACCTGGTGCTTATTTAGATAGACGTGTGCCATCAGTATAACACTCGAAGAACTTTAACTGTGGAGGTGACACATGCTGTCGGCAGCGGTATGTGAATGATGGCTCGCACTAGTTTGTGTCTGGTGCTGGCGTATAGAGGTGTCGACGTGTGTGGGCCCTTGGAGCGTGTGATATGTTGACAGTAGTTCGAATGCGTTTTTACGTGCAATGAGTGTTTGTGGACTACATTATCTCCGGCTGTTTAAGCTTTGTGAGCATGTTGGCAGAGCCTTTTTTTTTGGTCATCAATCTACTGACTGGTTTGATGCGGCCCGCCACGAATTCCTTTCCTGTGCTAACCTCTTCACCTCAGAGTAGCACTTGCAACCTACGTCCTCAATTATTTGCTTGACGTATTCCAATCTCTGTCTTCCTCTACAGTTTTTGCCCTCTACAGCTCCCTCTAGTACCATGGAAGTCATTCCCTCATGTCTTAGCAGACGTCCTATCATCCTGTCCCTTCTCTTTATCAGTGTTTTCCACATATTCCTTTCCTCTCAGATTCTGCGTAGAACCTCCTCATTCCTTACCTTATCACTCCACCTAATTTTCAACATTCGTCTATAGCACCACATCTCAAATGCTTCGATTCTCTTCTGTTCCGGTTTTCCCACAGTCCATGTTTCACTACCATACAATGCTGTACTCCAGACATACATCTTCAGAAATTTCTTCCTCAAATTAAGGCCGGTATTTGATATTAGTAGACTTCCCTTGGCCAGAAATGCCTTTTTTGCCATAGCGAGTCTGCTTTTAATGTCCTCCTTGCTCCGTCCGTCACTGGTTATTTTACTGCCTAGGTAGCAGAATTCCTTAACTTCATTGACTTCGTGACCATCAATCCTGATGTTAAGCTTCTCGCTGTTCTCATTTCTACTACTTCTCATTACCTTCGTCTTTCTCCGATTTACTCTCAAACCATACTGTGCACTCATTAGACTGTTCATTCCGTTCAGCAGATCATTTAATTCTTCTTCACTTTCACTCAGGATAGCAATGTCATCAGCGAATCGTATCATTGATATCCTTTCACCTTGTCTTTTAATTCCACTACTGAACCTTTCTTTTATTTCCGTCATTGCTTCCTCGATGTACAGATTGAAGAGTAGGGGCGAAAGGCTACAGCCTTGTCTTACACTCTTCTTAATACGAGCACTTCGTTCTTGGTCGTCCACTCTTATTATTCCCTCTTGGTTGTTGTACATATTGTATATGACCCGTCTCTCCCTATAGCTTGCCCCTACTTTTTTCAGAATCTCGAACAGCTTGCACCATTTTATATTGTCGAACGCTTTTTTCAGGTCAACAAATCCTATGAAAGTGTCTTGATTTTTCTTTAGCCTTGCTTCCATTATTAGCCGTAACGTCAGAATTGCCTCTCTCGTCCCTTTACTTTTCCTAAAGCCAAACTGGTCGTCACCTAGCGCATTCTCAATTTTCTTTTCCATTCTTCTGTATATTATTCTTGTAAGCAGCTTCGATGCATGAGCTGTTAAGCTGATTGTGCGATAATTCTCGCACTTGTCAGCTCTTGCCGTCTTCGGAATTGTGTGGATGATGCTTTTCCGAAAGTCAGATGGTATATCGCCAGACTCATATATTCTACACAACAACGTGAATAGTCGTTTTGTTGCCACTTCCCCCAATGATTTTAGAAATTCTGATGGAATGTTATCTATCCCTTCTGCCTTATTTGACCGTAAGTCGTCCAAAGTTCTTTTAAATTCCGATTCTAATACTGGATCCCCTATCTCTTCTAAATCGACTCCCGTTTCTTCTTCTATCACATCAGACAAATCTTCACCCTCATAGAGGCTTTCAATGTATTCTTTCCACCTATCTGCTCTCTCCTCTGCATTTAACAGTGGAATTCCCGTTGCTCTCTCAATGTTACCACCGTTGCTTTTTGTGTCACCAAAGGTTGTTTTGACTTTCCTGTATGCTGAGTCTGTCCTTCCGACAGTCATATCTTTTTCGATGTCTTCACATTTTTCTTGCAGCCATTTCGTCTTAGCTTCCCTGCACTTCCTATTTATTTCATTCCTCAGCGACTTGTATTTCTGTATTCCTGATTTTCCCGGAACATGTTTGTACTTCCTCCTTTCATCAATCAACTGAAGTATTTCTTCTGTTACCCATGGTTTCTTCGCAGCTACCTTCTTTGTACCTATGTTTTCCTTCCCAACTTCTGTGATGGCCCTTTCTAGAGATGTCCATTCCTCTTCAATTGTACTGCCTACTGCGCTATTCCTTATTGCTGTATCTATAGCGTTAGAGAACTTCAAATGTATCTCGTCATTCCTTAGTACTTCCGTATCCCACTTCTTTGCGTATTGATTCTTCCTGACTAATGTCTTGAACATCAGCCTACTCTTCATCACTACTATATTGTGATCTGAATCTATATCTGCTCCTGGGTACGCCTTACAATCCAGTATCTGATTTCGGAATCTCTGTCTGACCATGATGTAATCTAATTGAAATCTTCCCGTAGCTCCCGGCCTTTTCCAAGTATACCTCCTCGTCTTGTGATTCTTGAACAGGGTATTCGCTATTACTAGCTGAAACTTGTTATAGAACTCAATTAGTCTTTCTCCTCTTTCACTCCTTGTCCCAAGCCCATATTCTCCTGTAACCTTTTCTTCTACTCCTTCCCTTACAACTGCATTCCAGTCGCCCATGACTATTAGATTTTCGTCCCCCTTTACATACTGCATTATCCTTTCAATATCCTCATACACTTTCTCTATCTGTTCATCTTCAGCTTGCGACGTCGGTATGTATACCTGAACTATCGTTGTCGGTATTGGTCTGCTGTCGATTCTGATTAGAACAACCTGGTCACTGAACTGTTCACAGTAACACACCCTCTGCCCTACCTTCCTATTCATAACGAATCCTATACCTGTTATACCATTTTCTGCTGCTGTTGATATTACCCGATACTCATCTGACCAGAAATCCTTGTCTTCCTTCCACTTCACTTCACTGACCCCTACTATATCTAGATTGAGCCTTTACATTTCCCTTTTCAGATTTTCTAGTTCCCTGACCACGTTCAAGCTTCTGACATTCCACGCCCCGACTCGTAGAACGTTATCCTTTCGTTGATTATTCAATCTTTTTCGCATGGTAACCTCCCCCTTGGCAGTCCCCTCCCGGAGATCCGAATGGGGGACTATTCCGGAATCTTTTGCCAATGGAGAGATCATCATGACACTTCTTCAATTACAGGCCACATGTCCTGTGGATACACGTTACGTGTCTTTAATGCAGTGGTTTCCATTGCCTTCTGCATCCTCATGTCGTTGATCATTGCTGATTCTTCCGCCTTTATGGGCAATTTCCCACCCCTAGGACAAGAGAGTGCCCTGAACCTCTGTCCGCTCCTCCGCCCTCTTTGACAAGGCCGTTGGCAGAATGAGGCTGGCTTCTTCTGCCGGAAGTCTTCGGCCGCCAATGCTGATTATTTATCAAAATTTAGGAAGTGGCGGGGATCGAACCCGGGACCGAAGGCGTTTTGATTAGGGATCAAAGACGCTACCCCTTTTTTTTTTTTTTTTTTTTTTTTTTTGTATTTAATCTCATTTTGTTCTATATTGTTCGTTGAATTTGTTTGTGGCAGACGTCCGATGACACTCGTTCAGGTTGTTCGTTGATCCGTTTGCTCAGTTTTTTTTTATTACAGAGGGTAGCTAAACCCTCTGACCGAACACGCTGAGCAACCGTGCCGGCAACCCTTAGACTACGGGTACCTTATATATGCATTATTTCAGTGATTTACGAGTAGTTTGCAGGTCTGCACGTCAGTGTACCGCAACGTTTGGGTGATTTACGAGTAGTTTGCAGGTCTGTTTTCTGTGTACTGTATTATTTTGACAATTTACTAGTTGATTTTGTGTGTGCACATAAGTGTACTGCATTGTAGTTTGGATGTCTGTGTGCTGTGTAGAGCATTATTTCAGTAATTTAGGAGTTGTTTGCGTTTCTGCAGAGTGTTTAACATGCGTTATTTCGGTAATTTACAAGTAGTTTGCAGGTCTGTAGGCTGTGTGGCATGACCCCAAGCATGTCAGAGCGCGTGTTTTGTATCAGTGTAATAAATAAACTATGTGAGATCCGTTCCTAACTAAATTGGTCGAAAATAAATAAAGTACACTCCTTCGTCTCCCCAGCAGACCAACACAGGCTGAGTCATTTTCCCACCATACCCCTCCCCCCTTCCCCTGCTATCTAGGATTACTTCACAGGAGGTACAGGGCAGTAGTGTGTACTAGGTCAGTTGGACTCTGGACCTCACAGTGGACACACTGGATGGATGTACTACCTCAAATTGTTTAAATAAAGATTGCCTGCAAAATAAAGACTTATGCCCATCCTATACAGTACAGGACCAGTCCTTTCCCAGCCATCCTCCCCCCCCCCCCCCCGCCATCTTGGATTACATCATGGGAGGGACGACAGTGCCCTCTGGTGGCAGGAGTGTGTACTAGGTCAGTTGGACTCCAGACCCCTTGGTGAACACACTTGTGGTGGTACAGTCTCTAATTGTTTAAATAAAGACTGAAAAATAAAGACTTAAGTCCAGCACAGGCTGAGTCCTTTTCTCCTCCAGTTGCTATGAAGAGGTGGCAGTCAGATGACTTAGGTTAGAGGAGGTAGCCCAAGTGACCTATCTTCCTGCCATTTTCTTAGGTTAGTAAAAGTGGCTGTGGTGTGTTGCATTGTCCTGATGGAATTTGAACTTCCCGCCATATGCTGGGGTAGTCGAGGGGGAGAGGGTAGGCTAGTGGAGGTAGCCCAAGTGCCCTTTCTTTCCTGCCATTTTGTTAGGTTAGTGGAGGTTGCCCAATTGACCTATCTTCCCCCAAAATCCAAACTTCCCACCAGGAGGGCGTTGCACTTTTCCGCCATCTTGGGTACGGTACTTGCGTCATCAGCTGATGTAACAGCAGCCATCTTGAATGACATCAATGGTGTCATCAGTTCACGTCACGACCGCCATGTTGGAATGACGTCATCAGCTGACACCAGGGCCGCCATCTTTGATAACGGTACTTTGGGGTCGCAATTGGATGTTTCATCTTTGCTTTCGCCAGCACCTCTCTCTTGCTCTCCAGACTTATTATTTACAGCAGTCTCTACTCAGGTAGGAGCGAGGTAAGGACTTACATCTCCAGTGGCACCAACATTTTGAGTTAAGTGAAGCTTCCTTCACCAAAGACAGTTTCACTGGATAATTTGAATCATTTACGTCCATCAGAGTGCAACACCCGAAATACTTCTTATCTGGGCTATAGACTACAGTGGGACAACACAAGAGGATGTTCGTAAAGTCTTGCTGTCATTTCAAAAATCGTAACTTGGAAACTATTAAAGACAGAGCGTCTCGTTTTGCTATAAAATGTTTAGCGGCTTTCAAAGGTTTTTCTGCTAGGTCAGAATTTCAGTGTGTGTCCCACCGATTGCTCAAAGAACATGACAGCGATATTCGAGTTCCACGTAGGCTATGGGTGAGCACTGTAGCATCGAAAATTCTGAAGGCTTCATCGATTCGTGTACGAAGAGTAGCAACGTGACTGACTGATAGACGCGATCTATGACGTAACCCCACAAAAAGAAGTCTAGTTGCGGGACATGGGGAGAACGGGAGGACAGTGCGATGGGACCATTGCCACCCATCCACCTCTCAGGAAATGTCTCATTCAGCACATCCTGCACGGCGAGCTGACTTCTGGGAGCTGTGTTGAAATGCAGCTTACACCCTGCAACACGTGCTTTCCTGTCTCTTTGACTGAACCACCACATTATGCTTCTCTTTTTGTGCCCTCTCATACTGGCGTCGGTAATTCCGCAGTACCGTTGTCACACAGTTGGATTCCGTGAATCAAGCGACACATTGTGCCTTCTCCTGGTCTTTCACCTGTCTGATACTCTCGAAGTCAAATCTGCAACAAAGGACAAAGGAAAATAACGTCGAGAGCTGCTAAACGTTTTACGACAAACCGCAATTCTCTATCTCCACTAGTTTCTAACTTACGATTTTTTGAAATGTTAGCGGAACTTTATGGACACAGTGCAGTTAGCCTTTTTTATTACCTTTTTACATCGACCCAGCTGCATCTATCATTTTCCATAGCATAAATCTGGAACACTTCTTGGTAAGCGATGTATTTGACATCCGCAAATGTTCAGGACACTATAAGGCAGTATCCGCACATCACCTGATATTGCTCCACCGTAGTGCAGAAACGCTGTGCACATGAACATGAAGCTTATTAAGCTTTGAAATCGATTGTAGTTAGCGAAAATAATAACCACCTGTCGTAAACAAAGAAAATAATAAAAGGTAATGAAAGCATTTCCGCCACATGACAGTACCCTGTAACCTGCATCTTATTAAAAACCATTCAGCAATCAGAACGAGACTGAATCTACCTGTCATCATCGGAGTAGCTTCAAGCTTATCAGCATATCAGAGCTGTTTTTCTTCGGTCCAGAAGTGAACTAGTAAGTCTGTCTCAGTGTAACTATCCATCCATACCCCGTTCATTCCAGTCTGCGGGAGACTCTAGGAGAACCAACAGCAGAGCTGTTACCGTAATTAACTGGGAATCATGCGCAGATCCCACGTCCTTTGCCTTCCACTTGGTGTCTCGGTCCAACCACATATAGCCAAGTGTGGTTAGCAGCAGCTTTAAACCAAGCTTTTCTCCATAGTCCACTTTTGTACGTAGACTCCCTTAGCTGCGTCAAGTTGGAGTGCCCCATCAGCCTGACACGAAAGGTTTGTGTAAAAATACGAACCGATGCAGCAGTAGTGTATTACAGGGGAATGAAACAAATACTATTTTCGCCGAGTTTCCATTATGGAACAGCAAAACATGACAATGTTTAACTGAAAGATAAAGTTAATTCCCGTCGTGGGCTCACTATAGAGCTTGACTGACTTTGGTTCGGATGAGTTTTTGACGAAATTAGACATTATAACATTGTTTGCTTTTGTAATTTTTGTCGACAAGTGCAGTTTCAGTTGTAAATTATCTCAGTAGTAGTACCAACATATGTTTTACAATTTTATAAATCCAGTTTTGCTTTATTTAGATGTATTTAATTTACAGCACAGTGATCGAATTATTTCAGTATTACCAATAAGTGAGCTGCGTGGATTTTCATAAGTTATACAAACACTTTGGATGTGAAATATTTAATTTGAAGGCCCACTGTGCTTGCAAAGTTATGTGCAACAATCGAATTTTCGTCGTAACAAGTGCTGCACAGCCTGTAAATTTTATCAGTAGGGAACCGTAAATTTTCTTTCAAATTTTTGTAAAGAATTTACTTTATTTACTAGCGATTCATTAAGAACATTAACACATTTAATCACACTAGGTGAGCGTGGAAGTAGTTGCCAGGAAGTAACTGATGGAAAATGAAATTACTTTTAACAAATGTGAATTTTATTCCTAAAAGCTTTCTCAAAAACAGATTTGAAATTATAAGCAGAAAGGCACCCTCGAAATATCAAGTTACAATTTTATTTAGAGGTAGAAAGAACAATATTAACAGTAGGAGCCTTCGGGCTGAGAAGCTTGCCTGCTCTCTTTCAACACGGCCGTAGTCATGACCGCTCACAACAACCTCTGGAAGAGTACACTGGTGCAAATCTGCAACACACCAGATTACTTTAAACAAAAAATTTTTAACAACTCACACAAACACGTAAACAATGCACCCTGTAAGAGGGATGGAAATGGTACAACACTCAAATTATTTGCCACCGACATTGCAATTAGTTTTTTTTAAGGACTCTTACTGTGGAAGGGTGACAACCTTATAACCTAAAATGACTATTTAAATAAAACCCATAAAATGCAGACCTACATAAAATGTACAACATGCTCTACATTACATATATACCACCTCGCAAGATGATAGGCAAGATAAAAACATATTTCAAGAATTAGGCCTTTAAGCAATAAATTCGTCAACACCGAATCCGACAAACGTGACAGAGGCAGCTATTAACGTTTGGCAGATTGACAGGGGGGGGGGGGGAGGGGAGGGGGTTTACTAAACAACCCGCGCAGATTGCTCTAAACCTCCCCAATTCCACAATGGAAAAACGGACCACCCAATTCACTAATAACCACCTTCCCGCGGGTGGGCAAACGGACAAGAGTGGTGGGACGACCACAAAACAAAGCGGCTAGTGACCTCACCAAAAAAACAAGTAGAATTTAACAAGTGAATGAAACAACATATCTCCCATCACTTAACTTCTAATAAAGAGCGATTTCTGGCGAAGACCTGGCGCAGCACCCCCAACTCTCTCCCGAACCGTTCGCTGACGGCGTCGCAGCTCTCACCGGCCAGACCGATGTCGTGGGTTGACTCCTGTTGCTCTCGTGTGAACCGCGAAGCCACTACCCCTTTCTATACGGCGCGGCCCACTGGACTCACGTGCCGACCTCACATGCGACGACGCTCAAGGCGGACAAGTCATCTCGTTTCTCAGTGCGCGACCGACCAACCGATCGATCCAACCGCCAATGACCGTTGCCCGAGCAACTCGAGCAGACTGGCGCCCTAACGCGCAGACTCAGATGCAGCAACCCAGCCCCGACCTGGCGACCACTAGCTGAGTTCTGTTACTGGCGGAGTGGCAAGACTCCCATTTTCTGGCTTTAAAGTTTAATCCAAACGACAGACATACTAGCACTCCAATGACAGACACTAACTGCCGCACAAATGCAAACGAGAGACAGACCAGCAACTGGTGAGGCGTGACTGACCTAGCCTCACTCCGACTGCCCCCCTGTTGAGCTTATAGCACCCCTTGAATGCACGTGAGGAGGCAACCTTTCCGCTTTCCCACCAGAGGGAGACACCAAAGCTGAGATTACCAAAGCGGCGCCACCGCCAGAAACGGAGGGCGACTGCTTCACACTACGCGCTGCGGCGCGCTCTTCAAAACAGCAATTTCTTTACCACGGCTCAAGTAGTACCCTCAGCAATGCTTTGAAGTTGCTAAACATGTATGGGAATTAGATGCAGTACTAATCCGCGGTATCGCTGGCGAATGTGTCACGAGTGAGTTGCCGTGAAGCAACACACAGTATCTCCAATCACTTCTAATGAACTCGTCGGGACACACTGCTATGCGGGTGTATAAATGAAGTAAAAAATTTCTTTAATGTAATTTTTTTTATTTAGAACACAATTACGTGGAACCTTTTGCGGCAGAAGGCGTTGGTACACCATATCCTACGGAAGATTCCCCTTGTAAGTAGGCTGTTTAGGTTTTCTTATTGGTAACGCCACGTAGCGCTCTGTATGAAAATCACTGGCTGTGCTGTGTGCAGTCTGTGGCTAGTTTGCATTGTTGTCTGCCATTGTAGTGTTGGGCAGCTGGATGTGAACAGCGCGTAGCGTTGCGCAGTTGGAGGTGAGCCGCCAGCAGTGGTGGATGTGGGGAGAGAGATGGCGGAGTTTTGAACTGCTATATATATTATGACTATTAAGGTAAATAAATCATTTGTTCTCTATCAAAATCTTTCATTTGCTAACTATGCCTATCAGTAGTTAGTGCCTTCAGTAGTTTGAATCATTTATTTAGCTGGCAGTACTGGCGCTCGCTGTATTGCAGTAGTGCGAGTAACGAAGATTTTTGGTGAGGTAAGTGGTTTGTGAAAGGTATAGGTTAATGTTAGTCAGGGCCATTCTTTTGTAGGGATTTCTGAAAGTCAGATTGCGTTGCGCTAAAAATATTGTGTGTCGGTTTAAACACAGTCATGTATAATTTTTCAAAGGGGACGTTTCACCCTTTTTCAGCAATTCTTTCTTCCATTCTACGTAAACTCCATGCTAGTCAGCTTGAAGTTAAACTGGCACTGTAAGATTGATTCCACAGTCCTTGGCAGCAGTCGATTTCTTTCATCAGTGCGCTGGGACGACGTCAGCGAAAATACTCTTTCCATAGTGGCGTTGTGTGCCGGAATAGAAAAGAAATACTAGCATAACTTTAGTAGTTGGCATTTGCTTTCAGGATTTCCAGTTTCCTTAAAAAATTAAATCCACCTTTCTTCCAAGGAGTGTTTAGACTTCCATTGTTCCGAGTGACACTTAGTTTCTAAAAAGGTTCTCCAGATTTATATATTCCTGAAAACAATTGCCGCCTGAAATTTTCACACCATTTTTAGTCAAGTATATAATAGTGTTTTCAGTCATCGCCAAATCTGGGGTTTCAGACAGCGTCATCCAATAATATATTTGATATTTATTAAAAGAAAAATTTCCCTAAGTAATCAAACGCTATATTATAATAAGCCATTGTTTCTTCCCCAGATTTCGAAATGAATTTTATTTCTTGGTTAGGTTTCTCTTTACGTAATTTGTTCAAATTCATCTCGGTTCGCATGCCAATAAAATTAGCAGCCACAGTAAATGATAACAGCCAAACAGTTGCAGGATAAAGATTTATTGAAATCCTCAGCCACAACAGCTGCTGAGCCAGGGGCCCTATAGAGATATCCAATTACCATGTCTGAGCCTGCTTTAATGGTGACCTTCACCCAAATTATTTCATATACCTTCATGAGAAGCAAAAATACACCTGAACAGGAAGACACCTTCATTAGCAAAATACTTAGCAATATAACTGAGGTAGAGGAAAAAACAAACATTTACAGCTTTAAGCAACCAAGAAAATCAACGAAGTATTACAAGCACAAAAACTTGTCTGTTATCATTTACCGTGAAGATTTTCAACAGTTACTGTTTCAGTCATGTTTAAAATTTTGGAAAATGGCAGTCTTCCTTCCATTCCGATGCTTTGAGTGTCGATTGATATATTTAATATTTCAGTTATCGAGACTTTTTCTTCTCTTCACCTTCCATTTTTTTTTCAAACAGAGTCAACTTTGACTGCAGAAAATGAAGACATTTCACTGATCAGACTACCGAAAAAATCTGAAATTATTTCAGGTGATCTGCCTTCGGCATCAAAAAATTGTGTTAATGGAGTCCAAAGTTTAAAAATTCTGTCATATACGGGCATTAACGACAGCCATCTTGTTTTTGAGTGGAGGAGAAGAGTCTCATGTTGACATCAACGTACAAGGAGAACTCTTTCAGCTTCTCTGTCCTTCCCGTGTATATTGAAATTATTTCAGTGTCGACAGTTAAGACCCCAGCAGCGCTTGATTTACAATTGTGGAGAACATAGGCAGAGCATCCAATTCCTTCTACATTTATTCCTAGTTCTCCTTTAATTTGGCGAAACACTCCTCTGACCGCGTCGATGAATGACTCCGCAGTTGATATTGTCTCCACAAAAAGTGATTAATTTATCTAATGGGATTTGCAGTTACCTTAAAGTGTCTAGACAAAACTTTGCAACTGTCTCTGGTGTTTCTTTACTCTGCCAATCAAACTTCACCAGCTCCTGTTGGATTCTATCACTTACAATAAAGCATTGAACAACTAAAGGACACATCTTTTCAGTCTTGTGGTTCGATGCGTCGGTGCTTAGGCCGTAAAACGAAATTTCTTGCAGTTGTTTTCTGCATTCAGACACGGAGTATCGTCTGAGAATATTCTTAAGAAGCGCTGTAGCTTTGGTCCAGGATGTAGACTGCTTTTTTTTCGGCGACTTTGGAGTCAGGCTACATTACGGCATTCAGTTTTACAGCACAGTCAAGAGAAGTGTACTGATCCTTGGCAACTTTATAAGCTGTTAATAGATCTGCAGCAGCAACGATCAATTCTTCCTAGGTATTTTCTTTAATCATAATTGGAGAAGTAAGATTTGATGTCAGTGCTACCGCGAATCTATTAGCATGAATCTTTTTGGAAATGTCATGGCTCACATCTGCCTCCGTGAGCTACTGACATGAAACAGCTGCAAATCTCACACAGCGCTTACTGATCCGTACGTCCTTTCTTGACTTAAGACCACTCTTTTAGGTAATCATCCGAAAAGTGTAAGCTATTATAACATGAGATAATTAGACGGTAGAGATTCGACTCTAACTCTTTAGTCATCGAAGTACACATCATTGTACACTTGACGCCCTATATTCCCGCGGTAGACACTTCAAACATTACTAACTTGCACTCGTTGTTCGTATTACCTTCAGAAAGAATCGTTTTATCACATCGCTATTCAGATCGGAATAGCCCGATTCTTTCGCGTGGCGCTGCTTAAGTAGTTCCAGCCCCGTACGACTGGGGAAGTTTGCCATTTCCTCGAACGATGGAGCTAGATCTAGAAGGTGCTTGCATCGTCGACACAGGATACGCAACACGCAACGCCATATGTGAGGCGACCTTGTCAACATAAACTTGTTGACATAAATAAAACTGAGGTTGCATTTACATGTTGTGCGGACAGATGGCTTTACTTCAGCACTTGAGCCCAACTCGTAACAGTATTTTGCAAAATCGGGACAAAATTGGGTCTCGTCGGGATGTCGGGACAAGAACGTCCATAACGGTGACGACCCCGATATATCGGGAAGGATGGGAACCCTAGTCAGGACGCAAATTTCAACTCCTCGTTGCGACTTTGCCCATTCATAAGATACGGAACTCGAAATTATAATAGATCTTATAGGATATGATTGAAAAAATCTCGAAAATGAACGATTTGCTTCAAGTTTTTACATGATAATCTAATAAACATTGGGACCGACGTATGTTTTTGAACAACGACGTTCAGGTTTTCTGTCAAAACTGGCTGTAAGAAAGAAAATACTGTGCCGTGCTCTGCTGTAAAAACGTGTGGTTTCCTGTTCTTTCTCGCAGGCGATTGTAACCATGACAGCAGGGCATTTAAAGCATTAGACAAATTGTTTTCCCCATAGTTACTGTTTCTTCGTACACGTAATTTCAAGCAAAAATTGTATACACAATAATTTGCTGTTTTGCTTCCTTCCTCGCAGTCCGTTTGACAGAAAACCTGTATATTAGGAGAGCTGAAATAATGTCTACACAAATCCACTATCTCATACTCCGTAGAGAAGTCATCTGAGCCAACTTATCCATTGAGTTTAAGATATCGTAGATAAAACCGACGGTGAGAAAGAAACCAAGACCGAGCGAGGTATGCCGGCACGGTAGCTCAGCGTGTTCGGTCAGAGGGTTAGCTGCCCTCTGTAATAAAAAAAACTGAGTTAATCGATCAACGACGAACTTAAACGGGTGTCTCACGGCGTCCATCCCGAGCGGATGCAACGAACGAATGCGAACAAAATGAGATTTAGAAAATAAAAGTGGTAATCGTCGTGCTTTAAAAAAAGAAAAAAAAGGGTGGTGCAGTGGCTAACACACTGGACTCGCATTTGGGAGAACGACGGTTCAATCCCGCGTGCGGCCATCCTGATTAAGGTTTTCCGTGATTTCCCTAAATCGCTCCAGGCAAATGCCGGGATGGTTCCTTTGAAAGGGCACGGCCGACTTCCTTCCTAGTCCTTCCCTAATCCGATGAGACCGATGACCTCGCTGTCCGGTCTCCATCTCCAAAAACAACCCCAAAGAAACCAAGACCGCACATTTTCACAGTACAGCACAGCATTTTCTTTCTCACACCCGGTTTTAACAGAAAACCCCATACATCGTTGTTTAACAAAATATATACGCTATACCCATCCAAATTTTGATTAAAGTATCATGTAAAAATTAGAAAGTAAAGCAGTCAAGAACTTGTTGAAATTTTTGCTAATAACGTTTCCCTTTTATATACTAGTGTAGATTAAATTGCAACTGTAGTGCTTCATGTAATTTGTGCTAGAAATCTTGCATGGTTTGTGAAATAATATAATTTTGTTTTGATGTAAAATATGAATTTTCATTTGTAATCACAAATCTGTTTAATATATAGTTCTTTATTACAATAAGAAATATATATATATATATATATATATATATATATATATATATATGTGTGTGTGTGTGTGTGTGTGTGTGTGTGTGTGTGTGTGTGTGTGTGTGTGTGTGTGTGTGTGTGCGTGTGTGTGTGTGTCTGTGTGTGTAAAAACAACATTGTTTCAGACAGTTTTTACTAATATTTAGTTAGCATGACATGTTCGGCAGTACATGCACCTGATAACGGCAGCATGCTGCCGAAACGTGCTGTGCTAGCTAAACGTTAGTAAGAAGTGGCTGAAGCAGTAGACATAATTTCATAAATTTATCAGACACTCACAATTCTCAAAACATTCCATATAACATGGATATATTTAAATATAACTGTGACACTTGATGTAAACACAACATTTTTTGTTGTCGTTGCTGGCGTATGTTTGTAGATATTTTAGATGTGGAAAGAACATTGTGAAGATCTGGATGTGGAAAGTAATTCATTCGAGGCTCTGTTGTGCCTTACACCGTCTGTGATGTTTACCCTGCAACAAATGAGTCAGTCCACACACACCTACTACTTATGTGTTACTGACGTACAATCTACAAAAAATTACACACCAAATGTAATTACAAAAAGCACCGAGAAAACAAATGAAGAGAAAAAAATAAGACATTATGAAAAACAACAGTGGCACATACAAACAATGAATTATATAGACTTGTTAAAGAAGTTGCGAAACAGGTGCAAGGCGTACGGTCACCAGTTGCTTACATCCCCACAACCATAATTATGCCTAACCTTCTCCACAGTTTCTGTTGATAATTAGCACATGGACGACGAAAAACCTCTCTCCTAGCTCCGCAGCATAGGTCACGTGCGTGACTGGTGGCTGTTCGAGTTAGTTTTCAGTGGCTGCAAGTTCGTATCGCACGAAAACGCAGCAATTGAACTCTCCTGTTGCAAGAGGTTAGGCTGAAAGTAGTTCGCAGTATGCGTAAGAACAATGAAAAATTTCCGTGAACAATCTCATTATGCACATCGCGGTCTGTCTACCGTCCTCGATACAGGTCCTTCCTCTGTAAAGACCAAAAGTAGAATGTATTCTACCGAGACCTTCGTGAACGTAAAGGGTGATTATAATTAATTATAACTAAACTTGTGGTGTCACCGCCAGACACCACACTTGCTAGGTGGTAGCCTTTAAATCGGCCGCGGTCCATTAGTACATGTCGGACCCGCGTGTCGCCACTGTCAGTGATAGCAGACCGAGCACCACCACACGGCAGGTCTGGAGAGACGTACTGGCACTCGCCCCAGTTGTACAGACGACTTTGCTAGCGATGCTACACTGACAAAAACGCTCTCATTTGCCGAGACGATAGTTAGCATAGCCTTCAGCTAAGTCAATGGCTACGACCTAGCAAGGCGCCGTATTCAATTGATATTGAGATTCTATTAATCTATCATCAAGAGCGATGTTCTACAAATGTGGATTAAAGTTAATTATTCCAGCAGCTACGTACTTTTCTTTATAGCATTCATTACGTATCCTGTTTCAGACCTCACGCCAGCCTGCGTGAGTTTAAGCGCGTGCCTTTCGGCTTCCTCTCATTGTGTCTAGACTGTCTTGTCTAGACACAACAAAACTTTCGCTACTTGAGCTGGTACCCATGAAAAACGAATGATCGCAGGACAATGAAACTTTCTGGAAACATTTGTAAGGACATGCGGAAGAGAAATAACAAATCACGCATCGAAAGACAACCATTTCAATTTCCACATGAGAGGGTTCAAATCTGTGGTCTTGGCGGTTACGCAGTTTGGAACTATCGGCCAATTATTCAGCTTTTGCCAGGTGTGTTACGAAGTAACCGACCAATGTGGGGTGAAGCTGCATCGTGCATCAAAACATTCGAGTCCAAAGCACCTCTCTCCCGTAGAGCAGGGGTGACACATTGGCGAAGCAGAGCACAGCAGCGCGTGCGGTTCATGCTGCATGTCCTTGCTCTCTGGGATCTGAGTTCGTCATAGAGAAATGGACCAATCATGAACTGTGCCGCACCACACAGTGGTTCGTTCGCTACGCGGGGGGACGTTACGAAAATTCGTGCGCGGTAACGACCCACAACTGCGACAATTGTGAATGTCCACTGCCCCAGCGTGAGTGAAGTGCGCTTCGTCACTCCGCAAAATGTTCCGAGGCCACGCGTCCTCAACTTCAGTTCTTCCAAGAAACGCGAGGACAAAGTTACTCGAATGTCTGCGCCACGTCACAAAAGCTGGTGACTAATGTGAAGTTTGGTTCAAATGGCTCTGAGCACTATGGGACTTCACTTCTAAGGTCATCAGTTCCCTAGAACTTAGAACTACTTAAACCTAACTAACCTAAGGACATCAATGTGAAGTTTGTACGGACACTATTTCACAGTTCTTTACAGCACTTCTAGAACGATGGACCACGGAGTGTGCAGCAGTCGTGGCTCTGTTCGTGCACTTGAAGATCGCGCATTGTCTCCAATATTCCCAGCTTTGGCAACAATAACTTCTTCAACAATAAGTGGCGCAGTTGCCTGTCGGCCTAGGAGTAAACTGAATCACTGGGCGATCGTACTAAACTGCGTAACCACCAAGATCACGAGATTTGACCGAACTCATGTGGAAATTAAAATGTGTTTCTTTCCATGCTTTATTCGTTACTTCTTTCCCGCACGTCCTTACAAATACTTCGACAAAGTTTCTTTGTCCTACGATCATTCGTTTTACGTGGGGTACCCTCTCAAGTAGCGAAAGTTTAATTATAACTACTTTGTGCTACTGGCCTCCCTGCTTGAGAAGACAGTGAACATTACGTCACAGTCGGGAGCCGACCGGAACGTGCTTACGTAGTTCTGAGAAGAGTATGCTGCTACTAGTCTCTCGATTATTCATACGGGATGCTCTACCTGTGCTGCTATAACATGTGCCTTTACAAGTACGACACAACATGTGGTTCATGCACGATGGAGCTCCTGCACATTTCAGTCGAAGTGTTCGTACGCTTCTCAACAACAGATTCGGTGACCGATGGATTGGTAGAGGCGGACCAATTCCATGGCCTCCACGCTCTCCTGACCTCAACCCTCTTGACTTTCATTTATGGGGGCATTTGAAAGCTCTTGTCTACGCAACCCCAGTACCAAATGTAGAGACTCTTTATTTATTTGTCATCGTTAAGCATGTAGTACGACTCACGATGAGAAATAACTACTGTTCAATATACGAGGGTGAGTCAAATGAAAGCCTTAAATATTTTTAAATATTATTTATTATGCAGAAGTGGTACAAAGCTGTATCACGTTTCAAAATAATTTCCCCCACGCTCAGTGCAAGTCCTCCAGTGCTTACAAAGTGCATAAATTACTTTAGAAAAGAATTCTTTTGGTAGTCCGCGCAACCACTCATGCACCGCGTGGCGTACCTCTTCATCAGAACGGAACTTCTTTCCTCCCATTGCGTCTTTGAGTGGTCCAAACATATGGAAATCACTTGGGACAAGGTCTGGTGAGTATGGTGGATGAGGAAGACACTCAAAATGCAGCAGTGTGGGGCCTTGAATTGTCATGTTGCAAAAGGACACCTGCTGACAGCAATCCACGTCGCGTTGATTTGATTGCAGGCCGCAGATGATTTTTTTAGGATTGGTTCAAATGGCTCTGAGCACTATGGGACTCAACTGCTGAGGTCATTAGTCCCCTAGAACTTAGAACTAGTTAAACCTAACTAACCTATGGACATCACAAACATCCATGCCCGAGGAAGGATTCGAACCTGCGACCGTAGCGGTCTTGCGGTTCCAGACTGCAGCGCCTTTAACCGTTTTTTAGGAGATCTGTGTATGATGTACTGGTGACAGTGGTCCCTCTAGGCATGTAATGCTCCAAAATGACGCCTTTTTTGTTCCAAAAGAGAGTCAACATAACCTTCCCTGCTGATAATTCTGTTCGAAACTTCTTTGGTTTTGGTGACGAGGAATGGCGCCATTCCTTGCTCGTTCTCTTCGTTTCCGGTTGGTGGAAGTGAACCCAGGTTTCGTCCCCAGTAACGATTATTGCAAGGAAGACATCACCTTCTCGTTCAAAGCTCCGAAGAAGTTCTTCACGAGCATCAACACGTAGTTCTCTCATTTCAGGAGTCAGCTGCCGTGGCACCCGTCTTGCAGACACTTTGTGAAACTGGAGCACATCGTGCACAATGTGGTGTGCTGACCCATGACTAATCTGTAAACATGCTGCATTGTCATTCAGTGTTACTTGGAGGTTTTCCTTCACTATGGGTTCAACTGCTGCTATGTTCTGTGGAGTCACAACTCATTGTGCTTGACCTGGACGAGGAGCATCTTCCACTGAAGTCACACTATTTGCGAACTTCCTACTCCATTCGTAGACTTGCTGTTGTGACAAACATGCATCACCGTTCTGAACCTTCTTCATTCGTCGATGAATTTCAACAGGTTTCACACCTTCACTACGCAAAAACCGAATAACAGAACGCTGTTCTTCCCTGGTGGAAGTCGCAAGTGGGGCGGCCATCTTTATACTGATACTGCGACGGTATGTGTGCATCTGCACTATGCTGCCACCTACAGGCCATTCTGCATGCTGTTTGTAGCACGCTTACCAACTTACAGGATAACGGCGCGAAATTTCGGTTTGTTATTACAAATTAAAGGTTTTCATTTGACTCACCCTCGTAAAAAAGGTAAGGATATTTTCTGCGGCAAATTAAATCAGTTTTTCATCCAGAATCTGGGCAGGTTTTACAGTGGGCCGTTGTATACATTTTGGTTGCGTGTATCTGCAGAACCCATTAACGATTTTGTTACGATACTTTTCTCGGAAGACAAGGATATGTTGTGTGCCTCGCTCCACTTCCAATTATAAATGCATGGTACACTCTATCACTTCGGTCCGTTCCCCTTAGAATTCTCCACCCGATAAATAGGTTTCTTCCAATAATGGAAGTGATCTCGAATCTCGAACCAGGTCCTGAAGAAGTAGTTTCCGCGAAGCAATCCACAGAAAATGACATTGTTCGAGAAGACATAATGAAGAAGGGTGACAGCAGTCAGCTTGTGTGCCTGAAGACTCCCAATGTCTGAGGCCTTTACAACAATCTTTCATACCAAAGCATCCTGAGTGTCAAGCTGCCAGAGAAAAGGATGTGCACAGACAGGAGTTAGAACACAGGGACGAATTACAGTTCAGGCAGTGGTGCATTAGTGCCGCATTGTAAACATTCACAGATTTCAGGGATAGAGTTTGTTCTATGCAAGTTTCTCAGCCTTGTAACGCTGCAGTTGACGATACTGTTGTTTCATTGTATAACGTGTGTATTTTAGAATGTGTACCAAGAATTCGTGCATCAGCGCACTATCTGAAGACCTATCTGTGAAAATGGAGAGGAATGATTGTCCATTTCATCCTAAAGCTATACGACGTATTTTAGGCAAGGCACTAGTTTGTAAACAGTGGTCAAAGTTTGACAACGAACGATAGAAGGGATGCAACTGAATAATTAGCTAGATTTCCTCGGCGTACAGTTACAGTTAGCGTTCGCGAAAATAATGCAATTAGTGCTCAAACTTTATTATTTGCTCAGTAAATATTTTACACATTCCCTCCTGGTAATGTTTTACGTAAAAATAGTGAAGATATGACATTACTGCAACCAAGGCAGTAGGCAGCTATGTGCAGGTTACAGATATTAAATCATCATAGTTACGTAAGTAAAATGCAGTCCTCTCATCCTAAAGTCACGCAGAGAATAAATCTGAGTTAGTTCAAGCACAACAGGAATATACTTTGCATCAGTAAGAAATAATATCTTACATGCACTTGGTCAATCAGATTTTTCCCTCTTCAACAGGACCAAACAGGTTAAACAATCAGAAATTCTGAACTGCAGTAATTCTAAAAACATGCTGTTACGGTAGCAAACAAAAGATGACGGCAGATTCTTCTTTATGTTATTCAAATTACTTCGTTAAAAATTGTTGAGCTTTTGCTCAGAGGAAGTCGAGTTGTGCTTTACTTTCGACAGCAGTCGGGGCTCTCGAACGTGATTTCACGGAGGCTACAGCCAGATCGGTTGTTTCAGGAACGCATCGGTTCGACTGAGGTCTCGGTTTAGGCGCAAAGAATTTATCTGCCAAACGGTGAACGTGGGTTGACGTCAATTGTCCAAAAGGGATGTGGGCCGCGTGTCTCATCTTAGGCCCCAAAGATATCCCAGCCTTACAGACGTCGAATGAGAGAGAAGCAAACATGTATTTCAATTCTACAATTGATAAGTTAATGCAAATTGTAGAGAGTGATAGTATACTACAAACACATTGTCTTTTTTTTTTAATCGAAAGGCACGTTTACACCTTTCATCACCACCTGCAGACTATATCTTTACATGTACTTATTCTTCTTGTTGCTGTGCTCTGCAATTCGTAGAATGATTTGATGCACCTCTCCACATTAATCGATCCTGTGCAACCCTCTTCCATCTCCAAATAACTGTTGCAACTCCGTCCGAACAGGCCATGAAGGCCCAACGGTACCGACCGGCCGCCGTGTCGTCCTCAGCCCACAGGCGTCACTGGATGCAGATACAGAGGGGCATGTGATCAGCATGCCACTCTCCTGGCCGTATGACAGTTTACGTGACTGGAGCCGCTACTTCTCAATCAAGTAGCTCCTCAGTATGCCTCACAAGGACTGAGTGTACCCCGCTTGCCAACAGCGCACGGCAGACCGGAAGGTCACCCATCCAAGTGCTAGCCCAGCCCGACAGCGCTTAACTTCGGCGAAATGACGGGAACCGGTGTTACCACTGCGGCAAGGCCGTTGGCAAACAACTGTTGCAACCTGCATCCATCTGCAACTAATTACTGTATTCATCCCTTGTATTGTACTGTATTGTTGAAAGTCGCGAGCTCTATCTTCTCATCTCGTGTTTTCTACTGAAAATCTCGTGCTTGTACTATTGTTAACTTTACTATTACAGAGATCGCCTAAACTCTATTTTTTTTTTTAATTGGTCTTGTGCGCAACAATTAACTTACTTGGTCTTTCTGCTGCCACTGCTTCATCTGCTGCATTCCATTATTTAACAAAAACATAAAAAAAACCTATTATTCATGCTGAGTGCAATGCATGTTCTGTATGGCGGCTCCTGCTGTTTCTGCGGCTGCTGCTGCTTGCTACAACTACATATGATTCAAGAGAAAGGGTTTGGTCAAATCTAAACTCGATAAATGATAACGCGAACAAGTAATCCCTTTTTTAAAAAAACTATATTCTGAAAGCGATTCTTTCTCATTCAATTAACAAAGCGCTAGAAGTTCTTTGAACAATCGCTTCGTATGTAAATCTGCCTCCAGTGGCATTACAAATTAATCAAACTCTCGAGACAGACTGAAATACTTCTCAATTAAATACATAGTGAAACAATTCCCTGACAATTACAAAAGAAATCAATGACAAAAATCGATACTTAATCTATTCGCCTAACAATGGTTTCCCTTTATCATTATCAAAACTACCGTCTGCTGCTACGTACATACACAAACCTTTTTCTTTAAATTAATAAGCGCGCTGCAAATTATAAAAAATATCAACTCAATACCAAATCCTGTGTCGCTGCTGGCGGACACGGCAGTACGGCAGCTCGGCGACGTCCCCTCGCCCAACACACGTGCGCACCACAGCAGGCCTCTAAACTGCTACTAGTTAATCCGTGCGCTGCGAGGCGCGACAACAATATCTTACATTCAAGAGCTTGTGTATGCGCGCTGTAGCCAACCTTTAAATCCTAAGAGAGTATTGCCAACTCTCATTGTATTGTATGTTAACCTGGGGCCTAGAAACGACGAAGAGGCTCCGTCCCCGTCGCAGCCGCAGTGGTCCACAACCCCACGACGACCACTGCAGTCCACTTCACCCCTCCACCGCCCCACACCGAACCCCTCTCCCAGGGTTATTGTGCGGTTCGGCCCGCGGTAGACCCCTCACCCCCCGCAGGGAACGTCTCACACCAGACGAGTGTAACACCTAGACCTTATGTTTGCGTGGTCGAGTAATGGTGGTGTACGCGTACGTGGAGAACTTGTTTGCGCAGCAATCGCCGACATAGTGTAGCTGAGGCGGGATAAGGGGAAGCAGCCGGCATTCACCGAGGCAGACGGAAAACCACGTAAAAACCATCCACAGACTGGCCGGCTCACCGGACCTCGACCCAGGTCCGCCAGGCGGATTCGTGCCGGGTACCAGGCGCTCCTTCCCAATCCAGAAAGCCTGCGTTAGACCGCACGTCTAACCGGGCGGGCTATTCATCCCTTGGTCTGATCCAAAATTTTTACTCCCCACACTTCCCTCCAACAGCAAATCGACAGTTCCTCGATGCTTCACAATGTGTACTATCAGCTGTTTCCTTCCTTTTGTCAAGTTGTACCACAAATTTTTCTACTCCCCAATCAGATGCAGCACCTCCTCTTTAGTTACGAGATCTACTCATTTAATCTTCAGCTTTCGTTATAGTGTCATATTCCAAAAACTTCTATTCTCTTATTATCTGAACTGCTTATCATCTATGTTTCACTTCCGTACAGAAAGAACTTCCGAACAGTTAGAATTAAATTCGGCGTTAGTAAATTTCTCTTTTTATGACATTATTTCTTTGTTGTAGCGAGTCTCTACTTCGGACATCATCAGTTAATTTACTGCCCAAATAACAGAACTTATGTACTACTTTAAGTGTCTCGTTTCCTAATCCGATTCCCTCAGCATTGCCTGATTTCGAGTACATTCCATTGCTCTTGTATTACTTTTGTCGATATTATTTTATAACCTCTTTTGAAGGCATTATTCATTCCGTTCAACTACTTTTCCAAGCCCTTTGCCGTCTCCTCACAGTTCCGCAGGAAAACCTCAAAGCTTCTATTTCTTCTCTCCGAACTTTAATTCTTTCTCCAAATTTTTCTTATGTTTCCTTTACTTCTTGCTCAACGTACAGACTGAATAACATCGTGGATAGGCCGCCTAACTGCCTCACTCTTTTCTCTTCCAGTATTTTCTCTCGACTCTTGTAACTGCCGTCTGGTTTCTGTACAAACTGTAAATAGCCTTTCGCTCCCTGTGTTTTACCCTGCTTCCATCAGAATTTCGTAGAGTGTAATCCAGTCGACGTCGTCAAAAGCTTTCTCTAAATCTACACATGTTATAAACGTAGGATTCCCTTTCATCAGTCTTCTTCTGTGATAAGTCGTAGGCTCAGTATGGTCTCGCGCGTTAGTATGTTTCGTGGGAATCCTTACCGGTCTTCCTGAAGTCGGCTTCGGCTAATTTTTCCTCCGCACGATTCGAGTTAGTACTTTGCAACCATGACTTATTAAACTGATAGTTATGTAGTGTGCTTATTCGCCTCGTTTTGCTCTTTCACACGGTCCAAATCCCCACATTGTGACATTGTTGGTTAGGCGTTCACTGCCGCGACAGCCCTGAAATCAGTAGTGGCTGGCTGTGGTTGCCGGCTATCCGTCCCCTACGCAGTGCTGTAGCCTTCAAAACGGCCACCGGCTCGCAGTGACCCTTGTGGTGCCCTCCCAAGAGGCTCGTTTACTTGGCGGTCGCTACTTTGCTGAGGTATCTGGCAGCTCCTCAGCAACTCTGCCAACTCGCGCTCCGCGCCGTCTATCAAACTTCAGCAGCACCTGTCAGCACGCCTCTCCGCCAGACTTCACAGCTCTGGAGATCTATAAAAGACAGCGTTCACCCCCTACCCTGACCAGCTACACTCGCTGAGCTCAGAGCACAGGTTAACATCTCTGTCGAAGAAGTGTTCCAGCGCCGTTGGCAAGAAATACAATTCGGATAGAATGTCTGCCGATTCACAATGGACCATATAAAATTGATGTAAAAACTTGATGTCGTTTCCGAAAGAGTGACACTAGACACAACACTGAATCGTCACAATAAGTTTATAAACAAGTGTAGTGTTGCAAATCATTTGCTAAATCTCACTATAATTTAACTAACATGTACTATAAATAATTATATTAAAATTTGGTAAGGGGAACTAAAACTATAAGAGTCTCAAGAAAATAAAACAGAAACATTTCAGGCAGAAATTATATTTCATAAATTAACGTGCCACACTGCACAGTGAATAATAACAGCGAGAAAACCTTACCACCATCACATGAATCCTTTAACTTCTCATATAGTTCAAGAGAGGACTCGAAGACACAGATAGCTAGCAATGATAACAATGAGGTTCCGAATATGTTGTTTGATACAGGCTATAAAGCCATTTCATGCATGATGTGGGGAGTTGATTCGTGTTTCGATAGAAATGCTTAAAGCAGAAAAAACAGTTGCGAAAAGAGGTAATTCCCCTAACCCGGAACACACCTTTAATTACTCTCCTTCTGATGTGATTCGTCTCGTTGTTACCCCAAACGTGTTTCGTGCAGTTACATATGTAAGTACGTAGCCGCAAGAATTTATTGTCTCTGTAGTAGCATGTTCTTGTCGGTAGTTTTTGTTATCTCTATCCAGAGATTACTATAATTTGCTCGGCGACGTAGGTTAACAGTATGGACGAAAATTAAAAGGAGTTGTCATGACTTCAAAAGCTTGAGACAGACGCCCGCCATCTTACCTGCCCCAAAACATTATCTTCTAGTGTTTTTTTTCTGTCGAGAAAAGGGCTCACTGAATACACTGAGTTCACGCACAGAGTAGGGCAAAATTTCCGAACAGGAATGCCACAACACTGGCCATATTTCATCACCTTCATAGCTGGAAACTGTTTCGTCATATGTATGAAATACAGATGTCCCAGAGGAAAGCAAATGAATAGTGACTGAATAAAATCATAACTGCCTGCAATGATTGCTTTAAATATTAGAAAGCGGGTGTTTCTTCTGGTAAATGGAAAGCAGCGTATGGCATCGTTGGCCGTGAGGTCCCATTCGGGGAAGTTCGGCCGCCGTGTGCAGGTCTTATTTCATTCGACGCCACACTGGGCGACGTGCGCGCCAGTCGTGATGATGAGGACAACACAACACCCAGTCCACGAGCGGAGAACATCTTCAACCCGGGATGGCAGGCAAGCACATTACCACCCAGGTAAGCAGGCGGATGTTTCCTCTGGTTATCCATGTACATTGCTCTCTTAACTACACATTTTCTGGACTTCAAATGTTCGGAATGCCTGATCTAGTAAAACTTGTCTGCTTTCTTCTTATGTAGTTTGAAATGTGGGTTCTTATAGGACGACTATTTAATGAGTTCCACCCAATAATATCCAAACAGCAACCTCTGTACACAATTTATTAAATTACCAATACTAAACACTTTTAAATAACAACAATTTCATATAACTTCCAAAAATTAACAAATGGTTAAAGAGTGAGCTTTAAAAACAACAACGGCGGCTTGCCACCATAAAATCAAGAACCTTTTACGAGAGCGTTTTCAGAGTTTATCCAAAAGACAAAATCCAATAATAAGTTAACTTGGCATTACAATTTAAAATGATTTATATAAAAAAACTTTGAGGAAGATAATGGCGCTTGGCGCCATAAAATGAAAGAAACTCAACATACACCCAATAAATATAATAACAAAATAATAATTTGATACAACAAAAGGGCACAGGCAGCTCCCAATGCAATCACAGAAGAGCGAGCTCTCAACACTTCGGAGCCTTCCCACTAGAAACCGTCCCCAAAATAAACCGCTGAGAGCTCCCCGACATGCCTCCCACAACTGACCATCACTTACGCGCCTTGGTTATGTTCTGTAACACACGACAGATAATATCAACACAAGATAAAATTCAAAAATACAGTATAACATCCCGACAGCACATTATAACCACGGCGCCGTTAACTCGGGCGCTCTTAACAAGTGCCGGAAGCCAACACACGCAAATGTCAAACAAGTCTCGCTTCCTAAAACGAAACAATAAAAGCCAAGCGCACATGAATAGTCAAACCACAGTCTTAGAAGTGCCTTAACGACACCAAACGCGACTATTCCACCAAGTTAATAATAACACAGTAAAAAAAAATACAGAACATACCACTAAATGCTGTTACACAACCAAATTGACTAGATAGTGTTGTTCAAGTCCCAGAAGACCACATATACCAAGCAGCAGTAATTCACTATGTATATACTGTACAAAACCGCCCTTCTTAGGCAGACTTTTCCTAACACATTGACTGCCAAGTGTACCATACATGAAAGCAACTCCGGGCAGGACTCCAGTTGAGCAAACAAATTAGTACCAACAAATATCGTAACGCGCCACACACACAGTAAAAAGTTCCAACAACACTGTCCCACATCAGAAAAGTTCAGAAACCGCTGCTGGAGCTTCCAGGGGAAAATGTAAAGAGCCAACCGAGCCCACACCCTAACCTGGCAGACGACTCCAAAATTCAGCAACTAGTTGCCTCCGGGCCAGAGTATCACAGGACCCCACCGGACCTCCACATCAGACAGGCAGGAAGAACAAGTACGCCGACTCCAGTTAATCACCACCGCATGGCTAGCACAGCGGCGAGTCGCCTCCGCCCCAGACCACTCAGCTCATATTGCGAGGCACAACCACCTTAGCGCTAGTCACTAGCCGGTCAGGCACCGTGCAATACCCGGAAAACCAACTACCCTCTCGCTTTCCGCCGGCCACCGCAAACACACGCCAGCGACGTCATAGCAAATCGCCACCGGAGCGCCACCCGCAAAACTGCGAACTATAATCGATTACAGTGCGCGCTCTGAACAAGATCACAGGTTAGCTGCACGCGCCATATCATAGTTCACTTTAATTCGTTAGATGTTATTACTACTTATTCAAAATTTGTAGCTGAGTTGGATATTTCCCGTTGTTAACCTGTAAGACATGTTTACAACCGTCGGTTCTAAGTTTGTCACACAATGAATATGTGCCAGTTCTGGGATACCCAAAACTCGTAGTTAGTTACGAATATCAGTCGTTCGTATGAGTGTGAGTTTTTTCTGTGAATATAACAGGTGTAACTTTCGAATATTAAATTCCTCTCGTAAATAACAGTTTGCTATCATGAACGCTCTAATATGATTTGAGGCCTCTCAATGACCGTGTATTATGTTGATGCACTTTAGATATGGTATCTCGTTAAAATGTGTTCGGGCTGTTGTAATGTTTTCCTCTGGTACCCAAATGTGCTTTCTCTGTTGAAGCCAACGCCTTTTTACGAGTAGTAACACGTCTGTTAGTAACGCTGTGCACTACCAAGAATGCTGATTGACATATCCTAAGATTCTATATTTGACCATCTCTGTTAATACCTTATAGACAGAGGAAAAATCATGGTATGCAGCTTCATCTGGACTTTTGTTTGGCCTTCTTCGCAACATAGGATGTACAGCAACAACTCCAGTCATGTTACTTTTTTGTATGATAGGAAGACACTTGATTGAATTCCTTCATTAATCTATTCCTTTTATAAATCGAACATTTTAAAAACATCTCAATCTTAAGCACTTAACAATCGTCATCTGTAACGTGACTCATGGACAGTACTCTTTTTGAAGAATCAGAAATGCGTCCCAACACTTTTCTTTTCCCCGTAGGCCTATTTGTATTCTGCGCAGGACTGCAATGTTCATCTTCATTCACGGACATTTCTGATGCCTTCATTGCACTTAAGAAATAACTTCATGCACAATGTGGCGCAGTTTTATATCGGTCTTTACTTTTTTTCTAAACAATGTAACCGTTCGAGCTTCGTGAGTGACTGGCAAGTACTGTTAGAAAGCCAGTAACATAAAGCTAATATGAAGCATAAAAGGAGAAGAAAAAACTCTGAGTAGAAAATGGATCTTGATCGTTGTTCCTCATCCCCGAATGGACCTTGAGCGTTTTTCTCAAGTACATCAAAGCTGTAGCGCAGATTTTTGAAGACCTAGATCGATTTTACAAAAAACAAACCATGTCACGTTTTAATACTTCCATCCCTCCACAGGATGGCATTCTGAACTAAATTTTCCATTCTGATGGACTCTGATCTTTATTCTTGTAGACCCTTCATATATTTCTTACTATGGACACTTCTTTCTGACAAGTACATTGAACCAAATTTTATCTGTATGATTGATCAATGAAAAATTGAGTGTGATAATATGTGTAAACTACTATGACATTGACGCAGCGACAGTCAAATAAAACAAAAACTCAATTCTGCATGGAGGTATACCTCCATGCAGTTCAGTTCGTTCGTCTTGTCTCATTGTTGACGTCCACAAGTCATGGTTACTTCTACCCACACTGCACACTTTCAATAAAGAAAATGTAAGTAAATGTTTTGCAAGTGTGAATGTTCAATAAGTTTGCACGTGATCTGAAAGTTGAAAATGTAACGAGTAAGGATCAGTAACAGTAAGCCAACTAGCATTGTTTTCGGAGTTACAGTTTTACCAGCTATCGACGCAAATACAATGAAAGATGATTTACATGGATTACTAAAGCAACCTTTTCTCATCACATACTTCTCTTCTTAGCAATTTGAAACGTATAAACAAATAGAAAATTACATTTAAGAAGACAGATGTGTCGTATTACTGGATCAAGTACTCACTTAAGAATAGAAAAAGTGTGAGAATGCCTTCCTGACACTACGTTATTAGCGTAAGCTCTGTAATAATTACTATTTAAAACAACTGTCGCGTGCACCCGACAGAAATTACAAATAAAAAGCAATCGTAAATGATCCCCTTTTAAATAATAGACTGCTAATGCTTTGGAGCATCTAATAAGGCGGCACAGGCTTCAAAACACCGTACAGCGCTAGCTCTGTAGCTCCATCTTCCCTTATTTTTATCTCCGTGGTTTAGGGTATCGGATTTTGTTTCTTTTCTTTGCTATAACGCCAACCAGAGTTGGACTTTTGCAGGCTCTCCATTGTACTTATTCGTTTCTAGAGTGTCAACCAGAGACGAATTTTTCCTATTTATCGACACTTGAGACACTATTTTCTGCGTTTCATTCCTTGCTTTCGTTTACTTGAACTTATAATATTGAAGACCCTTGCAAATTTTTCGGACGGCGCTCCTTCCAGCTTCGTATTTCGTAACTGTATAAACATGTCACTCTATCTATTAGTCATTTAAAACTTCCACTGAAACATAGGAAATCTATTAAAATAAATTCATCAGGCAGATAATTTTTGCGCGCTTCAGAAATAAATTTCTTATTTTCCTACTTTACAGTGATATAACTTCACAGTGAGTAAACGTGCGGCTGTTGCGTTCAAAGTTACTGAGTCTCCAGTAACTTACAAGACAGACAACCTTCCATTACCACATGTAAGATTACAGCTGACCCCTACAAGAGAGCAGTTGTTACAACCTTTACATGTAATTTTTTTCTGAATTATAGTTCATTAATAGTGGTCGCGGGAAACGCGAACAATAGAGCGATGGTCCGCTCCAGACAAAGTATAAGTGATACTGTTTCTACGATGCCCGCTAGTACGAGATGAAACATAAAAGATAAACGTTGGTAATTACTTCATACATCAATATGGATAAAGCTCCATAACTATGCTTCAGACAGAAATAATTATTGTTACTTCGCTCAGGCGGCAACAGCAGCGTGTGATCGAAAATTTGCAAGACAAAAATTATTGACCTATCATCCTCTGTGCAATGTACAAGATGTTCACTAAATCTGTCACCAATCTAATGGAAAGTGGGCAGATGACGTTAGAAAACAGGTAGGAGAGACATGGAAGGTACTAATGTTCGGAAAAGTAGATCCATCTACATCTACATCTACATTTATACTCCGCAAGCCACCCAACGGTGTGTGGCGGAGGGCACTTTGCGTGCCACTGTCATTACCTCCCTTTCCTGTTCCAGTCACGTATGGTTCGCGGGAACAACGACTGTCTGAAAGCCTCCGTGCGCGCTCGAATCTCTCTAATTTTACATTCGTGATCTCCTCGGGAGGTATAAGCAGGGGGAAGCAATATATTCGATACCTCATCCAGAAACACACCCTCTCAAAACCTGGACAGCAAGCTACACCGCGATGCAGAGCGCCTCTCTTGCAGAGTCTGCCACTTGAGTTTGTTAAACATCTCCGTAACGCTATCACGCTTACCAAATAACCCTATGACGAAACGCGCCGCTCTTCTTTAGATCTTCTCTATCTCTTCTGTCAACCCGACCTGGTACGGATCCCACACTGATGAGCAATACTCAAGTATAGGACGAACGAGTGTTTTGTAAGCTACCACCTTTGATGATGGACTACATTTTCTACGGACTCTCCTAATGAATCTCAACTTGGCACCCGCCTTACCAACAATTAATTTTATATGATCATTCCACTTCAAATCGTTGCGTACGCATACTCCCAGATATTTTACAGAAGTAACTGCTACCAGTGTTTGTTCCGCTATCATATAATCATACAATAAAGGATCCTTCTTTCTATGTCTTCGCAATACATTACATTTGTCCAGCAGCTGGTGTCAAATATTATATTTTGTAAACTTCTCATGGGGCAACAGAATCATTCGATTTTCCTGCTTTTCTCAGCGACTTTTCTTGGGAGCCTAATACGATGTGAAACACATGTAATATTGAAAAGCAGTACATTCCTAAGCATTTTTATTTTTATTAAACAACAGCCAACGTACAATTTAAAGCAATATATCAGTTTCTAAAGAACTTCATGGCGACAGCAAAGCGGCGGAACTAAGTTTCTGCGAAATGAACGTCCATAAGGTTGATATAATTATGAAGTGCCTTGATAATGAAAGTGTGCCTCATAACGGACACTGGAAATAACAAAACGAAACAGTTAAATTTTAACGAAATTAAGTAGCCTTGTGATTTAAAGGGACACACCATTTTATGCTGTTGGATTTTGAGTTACGAATATTCAGTCAGCCATTTATAAGGAACGATTTCAGTGACTTCTCATACAAAAATTCGCTTGCCCATTGTATAACCAGTACTGTGTAACTTCAAAAATCTGTTGCGAATAAGTGTACGTGTGGTTAATTTCAATGTTTTATCGTTACAAATAGTAGAGAAACAATATTTTCAGACTACGTACGCAATTCCATGACAGTTAAGGCGGTCGGAGAAAAGAAACCTTTCGAACAAACAGATGAACTAAAATATTTATTTCGTCTACCGCATGTTTTTAATTTATATGCTGATTCGCATTTTAACATAACTTTTTCCTACTATATTTATCTCATTTTTTTAGTTTATTGATTCTACGTTATTTTCCAAAAAGATGGAATTACGAAAAAAGAATCGTTTCGAAATTAACGCCGTATGAAACATTAAAGCTTAAGGCTATCGTCAGTTTTAAATTATCCCTTGAGTTTGCAGTAAATTACCATTGATGTACATTGCCCGTTTCTCAAAAGACACGCAGAATCAATTAACACATTTCCTTGGCAGGTCACGGAATGTAAAATCCATAGATATTGTATGTTGTGAAGTACTGCAGCAATAAACGAATTATACCGTAAGGCTTCTGTTAGTTTATTTTCGCGTGGAAATGAGAATTTTCCTTTCATGTCAAGAGTTAACAGCAGTGACGTATCATTGAAGCGTGAAGAGACAAAGTGTAATTGCATCTAGTGCCATGAAAATAATTATTATTTCCCGTTATATTCGACGTTATACACAAGAACATCCAAATATTTCGGACTACGCTTTCTGTAAGTACTTAGTAAACTTCTTTATGCATTACAGCTGAAGCTTAAGTGCCATATAATTAGCTGTGCGTTCAAGTTTTCGTCCTGTGTGTATCTCAGCGTTTTAACATCTATCATGGTAGAATTTAAGTCTGCGATATTCCTTTAATTTTCTTTTCCAGGTTTTATTAATACAGCTTTTTTACTCCACATGCTTAGCTTGAAAAACAAAAGAAACAAGTATTAACTCATATTATAGCAAGTACCGATATACAACATTATTTTGAAAAGGTAAAACTTTTTCTTTTGTGTTACTGGAATTTGTGTTTTTACCTTTACCAAATTCCCGCTTATTTTCCTCCGTTGGACTATCTTTCTACCGTTGTTGATTGCTTTTTCATATATTCGCTGCATCCTATCCATGATTTCACCGATGTCTAGAGGAATCACTGCAAAAAGCGTGACGGCGATACATTTTTGTGCTAAATATTATGATTTTAAACGTCAGGACGCCATGAGAAATTAAAGCCGTCGGGGATGTGTGGTGTATGGGAGCTCCATCGCACAGTGAGAGGTTAAATGCATGAACTGACAGTGGGAATAGGCAGTTCTATCACAACAAAATTCAAATCGCTTTGGGCATTATCTACATATGTCTTCTCTATACGGCACGCTGAAGTCCCAAAGAAGCTTTCAATACCTCACACGCAGCAAAAATTATAATTTTCACAAACCGAACGCACACACACATTAATTTACTATAAGTTTCCAGAAATGTAGATCATGTAATGGCAGTCGACTAGTAACAAGTGCACCGTGACTGAGATGTTTATCGTGAAATCTGAAAACTATTTCACAGTTCGTCTTTATTGCCCGTTTCAGCTGAAAATGCCAGATGGCTCTGGATTACAAAAGCTTACAGCAGCCTTTTGCCCTCAGTTCGTTATGTTTTGCCTCACGTTAACAGTAAAAATTTAGCCCAAATATTAGTATGGAAAGTATTCGCAAGAATACCTGATTGACAGCAAAATAACGCGTACAAATCTCATACGAAATCTACTGTCAGTCAGGTACCTGTCATAAAGTGGTAGCATTAGTATGTTTAGTAGTTAACAAACACCAGTTTTCAATATTTACCCATCTTGGATTCAGTTTGTTGAGGTCCGCGACTGTATTACAAAATTTATGAAGTAATCTTTCAGCATTCAAATGAGAGGTCCTACTCAGCCCCCATACATAACGGACCTGTCTCCCTGCGAGTACGCCGTGTATGGTGACCTAAAGGAGGTTCTCAGAGGCAGTAGACTCGAAATGCTTCACAACACTGCCGCAGGAATTGTGCAACACGTCCGTGAATTCCTAAAGGACCAAACTGCTGAGGTCATCGGCCCCTATACTTACACACTAGTTAAACTAACTTATGCTAAGAACAACACACGCACCCATGCCCAAGGGAGGACTCAAACCTCCGGCCGGAGTGGCCGCGCAGTCCGTGACAAGGCGCCTCAAACCGCGCGGCCGACGTCCGTTCACCGCTTCGTGTCGGAATGGGACAGGTGCCGCAAGAGTGCTGGAAAATAATTTTTGAAACGAATGTAAAGATTGTGTTTACGGGCTCTGGCTCGTTATTTCTTTAGTGCCCCTCATAACACTCGGCCTTAGCCATTCGAGCTGGGGTACTTAAAGTTGTTGAGCAACACTCAAAGGCGCATGACGGTCCCTACCCTCAACCTATTACGTGAGAGTCGAGTGGCCAGGCGTCTTCATGCCAGAGTCCCACAACTCTGCCGCAGATTCCACAAGGTCACCTAGCTCGTCTTTTGACTCTGCGGTGGTTTCCGCAACTGATAGCCCTCACTTAATGGGGACTAACTTGGACATGACCGGTTACCACTTTAAGTAGCTTTACCTGAGTACATTCTGCACTTTAATACGACTACAACACTCTCTGCCCACGTTTTCAAACAAAAGTTCACAATTACTGAAGAATCTTTGCACTTTACAAGCATACGCGATCACTGAATCAATGTCCGGGGGTCGACTGAGAGAGGCTTCAGTATTTGTTGTGATTACAAATGTTCGTCCAGTTTCGGCCACAATCGGCTTCTCTCTAGAAACGCTTAGTATATAAACTGAATAAGATTTGCTTTCAAAACCCTTTACCAGAATCTGCTGTGAGGTTCGTCTCGTACTTACTGTTAGTCTTCTAGCCGTGTTACCGCAGGGCAGACCAGAAAACTCCGATTCTTTAAAGGGTCGAAGTGCCATGCATAAAGAAGCTACAAAAGTCTGATTACTTTACTAACGAGTTAGTGTGTTAAATATTTGCTGTCAAGCGCGTAAGCAAGATAACGTTTAGAAAAGGTTTGAAATTACACTACTGGTCATTAAAATTGCTACACCACGACGATGACGTGCTACAGACGTGAAATTTAACCGACAGGAAGAAATGTTCAAATGTATGTGAAGTCTTATGGGACTTAACTGATAAGGTCATCAGTCCCTAAGCTTACACACTACTTAACCTAAATTATCCTACGGACAAACACTAACACCCATGCCCGAGGGAGGACTCGAACCTCCGCTGGGCCCAGCCGCACAGTCCATAACTGCAGCGCCTCAGACCGCTCGGCTAATCCCGCGCGCCTAACAGACAGAAAGAAGATGCTGTGATAAGCAAATGATTAGCTTTTCAGAGCATTCACACAAGGTTGGCGCCGGTGCCGACACCTTCAACGTGCTGACATGAGGAAAGTTTCCAACCGATTTCTCATACACAAACAGCAGTTGACCGGCGTTGCCTGGTGAAAAGTTGTTGTGATGCCTCGTGTAAGGAGGAGAAATGCGTACCATCACGTTTACGACTTTGATAAAGGGCGGATTGTAGCCTATTGCGATTGCGGTTTATCGTATCGCGACATTGCTGCTCGCGTTGGTCGTGATCCAATGACTGTTAGCAGAATATGGAATCGGTGGGTTCAGGAGGGTAATACGGAACGCCATGCTGGATCCCAACGACCTCGTATCACTAGCAGTTGAGATGACAGGCATCTTATCCGCATGGCTGTAACGGATGGTGCAGCCACGTCTCGATCCCTGAGTCAACAGACGGGGACGTTTGCAAGACAACAACCATCTGCACGAACAGTTCGACGACGTTTGCAGCACCATGGACTATCAGCTCGGAGACCATGGCTGCGGTGTATAAATGTCAAACCTGATCTCCACTTCACATCTCAGGGTAGTTCGTGGCCCCTGAATAGCTATAACTGTTTATGTAAAGTTATTTTGACGTAGCCAAAACAACATGTAACGTAACTGCCCAACCACGCTTAATAACAAAAGGAATGAATCGCAGCCAGACTGCAATATTTCGCTGCTAAGCAGCCAGGCAACCATACTGCGTGCGCGAATCGCATGCGATCCCTCAGACTGCCTTGGATTTGTAAGCGGTCAGCGACCGAATGCGATGTGCCTACACACGTGCGATCTACGAAGCGATGGGTGGTGACCCATCCGACAGATCGCTGCGATCCGTCGCTCGTGTGTGGAGCCCTTGGGAGCTGCACGCCGAATAGCTAGTTGCTCGGAAAAAAAGTGCGTCGTCGATTGCGAAGCGTTCGAAACCGGATGACAGGTGTGATCGGAAAAAGCCACACAGAGAACATCCTACTTAATTTACGAATAAAAAGTTGAAATGCTGCGCGGTTTCTATCACCTTTTGCGGTAGTGTGCGATGTGGAACCTAAAAGTAAGGGAATTTTGGTTGTGGTGGGGAGGGAAACTGGGGGAACCCATTGTTCGACCAGCTGTCCGGTGCGGTCACGCCACCTGAGTCAGTTTGCGAAGTTGTGTCGCTGTGAGTGCGTCGGTTCGCCCTGAGAGCTTTTTTTAGTGAAACAACTTTTTTTCTATTTCGACGAAATCGTGATGTCGAGAGCAAGGTGCGGCTGTGAAATTTTGGCGGCTGTGAAATTTTGTTTTCTGTTGGAGAAATAGGCCGCCGAAACTATTGTATTGCTTGAGACTGCTTATGGGAATGCTGCCCTGAGTAAAACCAGAGTCTAGGAGTGGTTTTCACGTTTAAAACTCGAAAAATGTCAATTGAAGACCAACTCCATTCAGGACGCCCCTCAGCGTCAAGAAATGACGAAGACGTCGACAAAATCAAAATCCTCGTTCGTCAAGGCCGTCGCCGAGCCATTGATCAACTCTGTGAGATATCTGGGATATCATGGAGTTCAGTTCAGAGGGTATTATCCGGAGATTTGCAGTCGAGAAGGGTTGCACCCAAATTCGACCCTCATCTTCGCACAGACAAGCAAATGGATTATCGACCCTGAATTTTTTCCACAGTGATTACTGGTGATGAATCGTGGTGCTATGGATACGAACCCTAAACAAAGCAGCAATCAAGGTAGTGGAAGTGGCCATCGTCATCCCAAAAAAGGTCACCAAGTGAAGTCAAACATCAAGGCAATGCTCATTTGTTTCTTCGGTTGCAGAGATGTTGTACATACGGAGTTCGTTCCCCTGGGTCAAACTGTCAACCAGGAGCTCTGCTTGGAGGTTCTGAAAAGATTGAGGGGGAGTATCTGGAAGAAAAGGACAGATTTTTGGCGCACAGGGGACTGATTCTTCCATCACGAAAACGCGCCAGCACACATCGCCCTCTCCGTAAAGCAGTTTTTGACCAAAACTGGCAAGACACCGATCGTCACCCCCCTCCCCCCCCCCCCCTACCTCGCCCTCTGTGAGGGCCGCTAAACAAAAAAAAATCGTATAGCATCGTGTGGTGGGAGTTTCAAATTGAAAATGTTCATTTTATCATAACTTTACAGATACGTGTTACCAACCGGACACAATAGGAAGTACCAGGCCCCTTTGCTTTTTTCTTTTATCACTCGTTTATTACATCAGAGAAATACACATTGTAAGACAAAATTTAACTACATGAAATATTGCTCCCAGTAAAGGTTAACATAAGCAGTGACAAAACTTAGTTCTCTTAAGGGTTTCTGCTGGCAATGAATTTTAAGGAGGTAATGTAAGGTTTATATCAATTTAGCTCAAATATGTAGCTGGCGATTGAATCACAACACAGATACTTTAACAATTTCGGCAACAAATAAATAGCGTGAATTTGTACTCACAGTAACCAACTAATCAACAGCCTTGCCATTGAATAAGTAGTAGGCAATTTGGAACGAATTAGCAACACCCAGTAACTAGGGGAGTTAATACCAGCAGTCTGTAAATGTCTTGCTCCTCATTAAATAAACAAACTTAGAGTAATTAAATGAACAACAAATCAAACACACTACGCTCCACTCAAACTCTTCAGTGGAAGCCAAGCCAGAATGAAGTCACACTAAAGCTCGTATCTGTGTTCCCAGGCACAAGGTGGTATACAATGAGGTTGCCTTAGTGCTATACTGAGCTCCAAAACATCAATTCAAATGGCCAATTCAGAATTAAGTACACATAAACCAGCATTAATTAACGAGGAGTGACTCCAGGTCGCTCGAAGGGATGACAACACTTAATTGAAAAGACGAATGCCGGAGGCGGCAGTAACATCAAACATCTTCTCCGAGTTTTAACCAGGAGTCACTTCCCGGTATACAAGTAAACATTTAAGCAAGCACACGGAAGGAACCCCAAAGAGAAAATTCAAATAAACCCCCAAAAGATTATAAAGGACAGGGAACCCCAACTATTTAAATTTAAAAGAATTAGCTCTCCCCAAAGGCAGTGTAAACGCGAAGGCCAGACTTAAGAGGCACCAAAATTGGTTACAAAAGGTTGTATACATTTGCTCCTTTTCTTTAAAAGAATCACAAGGCTGCTGAACTTCTGCTGGACGTTCGGTATGGCTCGTGTAGGATACACCAAGCAGCGACCCAAGCTAAGCGGTCGCAAGGTACGGCGAGCAAAATCAGGAGAGCATACAGGCAGGGAGCCAGCACATATCCTCCATCCTGAACCGGCAGACCGCGTACAACCAACTCCACATATACGTGGTTGCTTCCCAACTCGTACCTCGCGGCGTTTAAGCAGGTAGCACGAGGAAACGTCAACTGCCACTCGCCCCGCGAATGCGGAAAACAACAAGACAAGCAAAGATAAGAAACATCGAAGGATCTATAATGGACATCCAAGAGACTGGCGCGCCAGTAACGAGCGCCACAGCTCATTTACATTAATGGAATTTTATGGATTTTTTTCCATCTTGTGAGAGATGCTCACATCTTGGGCCGCAATGATACTTGCTTTTGGCCGTTTGCCCCTGGTCTAGGATATCGTGATTTAACAAACGAAATTCTCTTACGTCTACTACTCGCGGACTGCTGCATACGTCTTCCAGAAAGAACGTGTTGAGCTTATTCTGGGCGTACAGCTGACGTTCCAGCTGTGGGAAGGTCGGCTAGTGCGGCGGGCCGTACATTATGCAGATAGGCGAGTGCCTGCCGCAAACTGGCGCATTGTGTGCGCAGCCCACGTCACTAACGAGCAGGCGCGATACGAGTCAGGTTCCCACCAGCGCGACAGCTTAACCCCCCGGCCGATTCTCGATACCGACCCTAGACTCCGCGGGAAATCCGAAGGCGACCTGCCGCCTTGGAACAGAGGTTCCCAAACTGGGGGTACAACGAAATTTTCTCAGGGCAAAAACGAAACGATTCGATTCTGTTTCTGAAAAGATCATTATTATTATCACAATTTTATAAGACTCTAATACTGATTATATAAGTTACCAATAATTACTTTTTCTCAGCTAGCAGTATTAATGCGATGGAAGTTACAGGTTCCTCACATAGTCCAGCCCATTACACACATTACGTTGTGCTTTGCCTCGTACATCGTTGATGATAAAAGCGTAACAATGGCTATATATGCCAAGAAAATATCTTCCCCAAGTTGTAGATGGTACCTGCAGTAATCCAGAAATTGCTTCATTACTTGCTTCGAAACAGATAAATGTATTAACTGACAGCACAACGCAGGAGTAACTATATAAGGGCTACTATACTGCTATACACAGTATTATTATTATTACTGTTACTATTAGTGGCTGTGGTCAGGCACAAACATTAACATGCTCAAATCTTCCAGCTTCTGCTGGTTCAGAAGTAAGTAGTGCAGCAATGAAGTGATTTACGAAAAATAAGTATAGTTTACACATCGGGAACTTGGTTGATTTTAAAAGGGGCTGCAGTGTGCAGGACAAGTAAGTGCCACGGTGCGGAGGAGTAATGCAAGGGAAACATGTTTCGTAACAAGTGTCTACACTTGCTGTGGATAGTTAGATTTCTTTTCTGAGAAGGAGTTGTGGTTAGCACTCGCGATGCACCACGAATTCGTTTCTCATTCATTCTAACATCCATACAAACTAAATACCATTCATCTGCCGGCCGGTGTGGCCGAGCGGTTCTAGGCGCTTCAGTCTGGAACCGCGCGACGGCTACGGTCGCAGGTTCGAATCCTGCCTCGGGCATGGATGTGTGTGATGTCCTTAGGTTAGTTATGTTTAAGTAGTTCTAAGTTCTATGGGTCTGATGACCTCAGATGTTGAGTCCCATAGTGCTCAGAGCCACTTGAACCACATTCATTTTTAAAAATAAAAAGGTTGCAAGAAATGTCATTCTACAGTTTAGTTAGGTGCTAAAGTTGCTAATAATGTGGGAGAAGGAGGCAAGAGATGGTTGGGGAGAGTGGGGAGGAGGGGCGGGTACTAGCTAATGCCTTATTGCGCTCAGGTATAACGGTCTAACCAAGGTTGGGAACCACTGCCTTGGAAGGAATTGCGTGCGACTAACTTTCATAATCTATAGCCATTTGTCAACAAAATTTCTTTAGAGTGATCAAAATTTTACTGAGTGGCACACAAAGTATGTTGCTCAGTGCATAGCTGCACTGTCTTATAATTAAGTCCAGCTGCAGGGATATTGCCCATCTCACGTGTCAAACGTACTGCCTGTCAAAAGTCAAGCACCCAGAAGGCATGGCCGGATTGTGATGTAAGGTGGCAAACGTACACAGCATCAGCAAAATGTAAATAATCGGAATGACCATCAGAGAGCGTTACTTTTCATGTTTAGCGTTGTTATCAGCCCTCGTAGTGTACACTACTGGCCATTAAAATTACTGCACCACGAAGATGACGTGGCAACGGCCTGGCCGCAGCGGTTCCCGTCAGCTCACCGAAGTTAAGCGCTGTCGGGCGTGGTCGGAACTTGGATGGGTGACCATCCAGGCCGCCATGCGCTGTTGCCATTTTTCGGGGTGCACTCAGCCTCGTTTTGCCAATTGAGGAGCTACTCGACCGAATAGTAGCGGCTTCGGTCAAGGATACCATCATAACGACTGGGAGAGCGGTGTGCTGACCCCACGCCCCTCCTATCCGCATCCTCCACTGAGGATGACACGGTGGTCGGATGGTCCCGGTAGGCCACTCGTGGACTCAAGACGGAGTGCTTTTTACGGAAATCATGTGCTGCAGAAGCGAAATTTAACCGACAGGAAGAAGATGCTGTGATATACAAATGATTAGCTTTTCAGAGCATTCACACAAGGTCGGTGCCGGTGGCGAAGTCTACAACGTTACGACCCGTTGCTCTACCCTTCATTCGATCCCTGAGAAACCATACACTTCAGCAGGATAATGCACAACCGCATGTTCCAGGTCCTGTACGGTACTTTCAGCATACAGAAAATGTTCGACTCCTGCCCTGGCCAGCACATTCTCCAGATCTCTCACCAATTAAAAACATTTGGTCAACGGTGGCCGAGCAACTGGCTCGTCACAATACGCCAGTCACTACTCTTGATGAACTGTGGTATCGTGTTGAAACTGCATGGGCAGCTGAACCTGTACACGCCATCCAAGCTCTGTTTGACTCAATGCGCAGGCGTATCAAGGCCGTTATTACGGCCAGAGGTGGTTGTTCTGGGTACTGATTTCTCAGGATCTATGCACCCAAATTGCGTGAAAATGTAATCACATGTCAGTTCTAGTATAATATATTTGTCCGATGAATACCCGTTTATCATCTGCATTTCTTCTTGGTGTAGCAATTTTAATGGCCAGTAGTGTATATAATGGGTGCGAACAGCGTCAGATGTTCAGTGATCATAGTGAAGGACACGGTGGTATCGCATATTCTTGTGAGACAGCGCTATCAGCACCTGACAGAGTTTCAATCCTCATTGTGGCCGGCTTGTTGAGTAGCACAATATCCAATTTTGTTGGCATTCAGATGTGAAAGTGGTCCGATGACAGACTGCATGGGAATCTGAGGGCGGGCATACTCATCATCGGACCACTACACTGGAGGATCGTCGTATTGTGCTGCAAGCACGTCGTAAGCCTTTCACAACTGCGCCTTCCACTCAAGCCATTGGTCGGAGTGTAGCTGCAGCCAGACTAGTGAATTACGATCCCATGTGTAGGCTGTGTTAACACCACTACACAAACATCTGCGTTTGAAGTGGTGTCGTGATTGGGAAGCATGGACTGCTGACGAATGACTTCGCAATGTGTTCAGCGGTGAATCGCGGTTCTGCAGTCCCCGGGATGACCATCGGCAGCAAGTACGGCGACGACTTGGGGAGAAACCCCATTATTCCAATGTTTGGGAGGGACACGGGCAACAGCCTTGCCGCAGTGGGTACACCGGTTCGCGTCAGATCACCGCAGTTAAGCGCTGTCGGGCGTGGCCGGCACTTAGATGGGTGACCATCCGGGCCACCATGCGCTGTTGCCATTTTTCGGGGTGCACTCAGCCTTGTGATGCCAATTGAGGAGCTACTCCACCGAATAGTAGCGGCTCCGGTCAAAGAAAACCATCGTAAGTACCGGGAGAGCGGTGTGCTGACCACACGCCCCTCCTATCCATTTCCCCATTGAGGATGACACGGCGGTCGGATGGTCCCGATGGGCCGCTTGTGGGCTGATGACGGAGTGCTTTGGGTGGGACTCGGCAGTGTTACTCTTGGTGTCGAGGTGTGGGGAGCCAACAGGTATGGGTCAGGTCGGAGCTGGTAGTGAGTGGGTGAGGAAACTCTCACAGCACAACAGTACTATGTGACAGTTTCGTGGTGCCATTTTTCAACAGGACAGTGCTCATCCACACATGATGCGTGTCTCTATGAACTGCTCTGAGGTATTCCAGCAGTCAGCGGGCTCCACAGACCTGCCTCCTATACAACATGTGTGGGACGGCTCGGACGTCAACACCGCCTCAGTGCCAATATCTGGGCTGTCAAGGAACAGTTATAACAGAGATGTGCCAGCTTGTCTCAAGAGGGGAAACACCTGTCCTACGACAATTCCCAACGGAATCAGTGCATGCATCCAGACCAGAGTGTGTGTAACAGCATACTGCTAAGTGGCCTCATACTACCAAGTTCTCTGTAAATTTGACTCGATCTTGTAATCACTGAGATCACATCACATTCTGTCTCAGTGTGTGAAGCTGCATTTCGTTTCCCCCTCCCCTTCTAGATCTTCACATTTTTGGTCAGGAAATGTAGCTTCAAACTACTACAATTCAAATTTGGGCCGCAGAGGACGTGCAGTAAGCAGCAGTGGATCCGATGGCGGACAGTACTCTGTTCCAATATCAGATACCCGATGTCCTATTTAAGGGGCGGACAGCGCCACCATATGCGCACCATTCTCTCTCGACTTACTCTCTCTCGTCCTAAGAACACATACACTGAAGCGCCAAAGAAACTGGAATACGCATACGTATTTAAATACAGAGATGCGGTCGGCAACGCCTATATAAGACAACAAGTGTCTGGCGCAGTTGCTACATCGGTTACTGCTGCTACAATGGCAGGTTATCAACATTTAAGTGAGTTTGAACGTAGTGTTATCGTCGGCGCGCGAACGACGCGACACAGCATCTCCGAGGTAGCGATGAAGTGGGAATTTTACCGTACGACCATTTCACGAGTGTACCTTGAATATCAGGACCCCGGTAAAATATCAAATCTCCGACATCCCTGCGTCCAAAAAAAGATCCTGCAAGAATGGGACCAACAACCGACTGAAGACACTCTCTCAACGTCACAGAAGTATAACTCTTCCGCAGATTGCTGCAGATTTAGGCCATCAACAAGTGTCAGCCCACTAACCATTCAAAAAAAAAAAATGGTTCAAATGGCTCTGAGCACTATGGGACTTAACATCTGTGGACATCAGTCCCCTAGAACTTAGAACTACTTAAACCTAACTAACCTAAGGACATCACACACATCCATGCCCGAGGCAGCATTCGAACCTGCGAACGTAGCCATCACACGGTTCCAGACTGTAGCGCCTAGAATCGCACGGCCACATCGGCCGGTACGAACCATTCAACGAAACATCATCGATATGGGCTTTCGTAGCCGAAGATCCATTCCTGTACCGTGGATCACTGCACGGTACACATCTTTACCCGTTGCCTGAACCGCGCGGAGTGACCGCGCGGTTTGAGGCGCCAGGGCACGGACTGCGCTGCTCCTCCCGCCGGAGTTTCGAGTCCTCTCTCGGGCATGGATGTGTGTTTTGTGCTTAACATAAGTTAGTTTAAATAGTGTCTAAGTCTTGGGACCGATGACCTCAGCAGTTTGGTCCCCAAGGAATTCACACACATTTGAACATTTGCCTCGCCTCAGCCCGTCAACACCGACACTGGACTGTTGATGAGTGGCAACATGTTGCCTGGTCGGACGAATCTCTTTTCAAACTGTATCGAGCGGATGAATGTGTACTGTTATGGAGACATCCTCATGAATCCCTGTCAGCAGGGGACTGTTCAAGCTGGTGGAGGCTCTGTAATGGTGTGGGACGTGTGCAGTTGGAGTAATACGGGACCCCTGATACGTCTAGATACGACTGTGAGACGTGAGACGTACGTAAGGATCCTGTCTGATCACCTGCATCCATTCATGTCCATTGTGCATTCAAACGGACTTGGGCAATTCCAGCAGGACAGTGCGACACCTAGTACGTCCAGAATTGATACAGAGTGGCTCTGGGAACACAATTCTGAGTTTAAACACTTCCGCTAGCCACCAAACTGCTCAGACATGAACATTATTGAGCATATCTGGCACGCCTTGCTATGTGCTGTTGAGAAGAGATCTCCTCCCCCTCGTACTCCTACGGGTCTATGGACAGCACTGAAGGATTTATGGTGTCATTTCCCTCCAGCACTACTTCAGACATCAGTCGAGTCGATGCCACGTCCTGTTGCGGCACTTCTGCGTGCTCGCGGGGGCCCTACACGATATTAGGCAGGTGTACCAGTTTCTTTGGCTCTTCAGTGTAGTTAGCGCGGAGAGAACGCTACCAAACATGTTTTCGTCCACCTTATTTGCATACCAGCACACACTCAAACAAACATGACGTAATTTTAGTGCGATTTTCGGGTCATATTCGAATAGAAATGGTATAATTTTAATACGAAATTTACAGTGCGCTGCGGCACATCAGCTCTTGATAACCGGCCGCCACTGTGCAGAAACCAGGTCACAATACTCTACAGTTTATCACACTCTGCGTGTCTATCTGCTACAGTGCAGGTAGCAGCTGTCAGCATTTAAACCTATGATCTTAAAGATTTCTGCGGGCTTTAGATATCCCATTAAGTGTCGTTTAGAAATCGCATTAAGAGCACCGGTATTTGAAATGATATACTTTAACCTTGTAACCGCCGGCAATGTTGTAACTGAATGTTACTATTAATTGAACACAAACATCCCTTCTGCCAGAAAACCTACACTGAGGTGAGAAAAGTCATGACATAGTGAATTCACAGATACAGATTGTGGTAGCAGCCTATGTATACACGAGGTATAAAACGACATTGCATTGACGGAGCTGTCATTTGTACTAAGGTGATTCATGTGAAATGGTTTCCCACGAGATTATGACGGCAAGATGGTAATTAACAGACATTGAATGCGGAGTGGTAGCTGAAGCTAGACATATGAGACATTCCATTTTGGAAGCCGTTAGGGAATTGAATATCGGCATTCCGAGATCCACAATATCAAGATTATTCTGAGAATACCATATTACCTCTCGCACAAGCAACACAGTGGCCGATGGCCTTCACTTAGCGACGATGAGCAGAAGCGTTTGAGTACAGTTGTCAGTGCTAACAGAGAAGCAAAACTGCGTGAAATAATCACGAAACTCAATGTAGAACATGCTGCTAACGTATGTGTTAGGACGGTGTAGCGAAATTCGGCGTTAATGGGCTATGGCAGCAGGCGATAGACGCGAGTGCCTAACAGCACGCCATCGCCTGTAGCCCCTCTTCCGGCCTAATGACCATACCGGTTGGACGACTGGAAATACGTAGTCTTGTCACATGAGCCCCGATTCCAGTTGTTAAGAGCTGATGGCAGGGTTCGAGTGTGGTGCAGACCCCAAGAAGCCCTGGATTCAAGGCACGGTGCAAGCTGATGGTGACTCCATAATGGTATAGACTGTGTTTTGCACTACTGCCCATTAAAATTGCTACACCACCAAGATGACGTGCTACAGACGCGACATTTAACCGACAGGAAGAAGATGTTGTGATACGCAAATGATTAGCTATTCAGAGCATTCACACAAGGTTGGCGCCGGTGGGGACACGTACAACGTGCTGACATGAGAAAAGTTTCCAACCGATTTCTGATACAAAAACAACAGTTGAATGGCGTTGCCTGCTGAAACGTTGTTGTGATGCCTCGTGTAAGGAGGAGAAATGCGTACTATCACGTTTCCGACTTTGATAAAGGTCGGATTGTAGCCTATCGCGATTGCGCTTTATCCTATCGCGACATTGCTGCTCGCGCTGGTCGAGATCCAATGACTGTTAGCAGAATATGGAATCGGTGGGTTCAGGACGGTAGTACGGAACGCCGTGCTGGATCCCAACGGCTTCGTATCACTAGCAGCCGAGATGACAGGCACCTTATCCGCATGGGTGTAAGGATCGTGCAGCCACGTCTCGATCCCTAAGTCAACAGACGGCGACGTTTGCAAGACAATAACCATCTGCACGAACAAAAAAAAATGGCTCTGAGCACTATGGGACTTAACTTCTGTGGTCATGAGTCTCCTAGAACTTAGAACTACTTAAACCTAACTAACCTAAGGACATCACACACATCCATGCCCGAGGCAGGATTCGAACCTGCGACCGTAGCGGTCGCGCGGTTCCAAACTGTAGCGCCTAGAACCGCTCGGCCACTTTGGCCGGCTACACGAACAGTTCGACGACGTTTGCAGCAGCATGGGCTATCAGCTCGGACACCATGGCTGCGGTTACCCTTGACGCTGCATCACAGACAGGAGCGCCTGCGTTGGTGTACTCAACGACGAACCTGGGTGCACGAATGGCAAATCGTCATTTTTGCGGATGAATCCAGGTTCTGTTTACAGCATCATGATGATCGCATACGTGTTTGGCGACATCGCGGTGAACGCACATTGGAAGCGTGTATTCGTCATCGCCATACTGGCGTATCACCCGGCGTGATGGTATGGGGTGCCACTATTACACCTCTCGGTCACCTATTGTTCGCATTGACGGCACTTTGAACAGTGCACATTACATTTCAGATGTGTTACGACGCGTGTCTCTACCCTTCATTCGATCCCTGCGAAACCCTACATTTCAGCAGGATAATGCACGACCGCATTTTGCATGTCCTGTACGGGCCTTGCTGGATACAGAAAACGTTCGACTGCTGCCCTGGCCAGCACATTCTCCAGATCTCTCACCAATTGAAAACGTCTGGTCAATGGTGGCCGAGCAGCTGGCTCGTCACAATACGCCACTCTTGATGAATTGTGGTATCATGTTGAAGCTGCATGGGCAGCTGTACCTGTACACGCCATCCGAGCTCTGTTGGACTAAATGCCCAGGCGTATCAAGGCGGTTATTGCGGCCAGAGGTGGTTGTTCTGGGTACTGATTTCTCAGGATCTATACATCCAAATTGCGTGAATATGTAATCACATGTCAGATCTAGTACAATATATTCGTCCAATGAATACCCGTTTATCATCTGCATTTCTTCTTGGTGTAGCAATTTTAATGCCCAGTGGTGTACATGGAATGGGCTGGGTCCTCTGGTCGAACTGAACCGACCATTGATTGTAAGCGATTATGATCGGCTACTTTGCAGCCATTCATAGACTCCATGACTTTTGTCACTTCAGCATAATACGAAAACAGCCAACAGAACAGCGTGTTAACGACCGCAGCGACTGCGGACCTGCGTCACGCGGAAGGCGATAGCCCGCCGGTGATGGCGCGGGTGGCGAGAAGTGCGCAGCAGTTGCGTTGGTCAGTGCCGGCGCGACACTCGGCTTCGTGCTCGGCGGCGCGGCGCGGCGCGGCGTGGCGCGGCGCGCGATTGATCTCGGGCGCGCTGGTTAGCTGGGCCGCTCATGCGTCACGGCCGGCAGTTTCTCAATTGCTTTGTTCGCGCCGCCCTCGCCTCGTCCCCCTGCCGGCAGCTGCGGGGCCCGTGGCGTCGCTGGGAACGACGGCGACACGAATTACATATCACACCGTTCGTACAGCCTGTGCGAGACAAATACCTAACTACGCAAACCGTCTACCGCTGTCGTGTTTACACTACCTGATCAATAGTACCCGCATACTCTTACGTAATGTGGGACTGGCCAGTAGATGAGACGAGAGACCGTTATAAAAAGAGGCGGGGAGTACTGTGTTGACACTAAAGTAGCAACATCAGGAGAGCTCTGTCACTCCGAAAGAGAGCTAGTCGCTGGATGACACCTGAGTAACGAACCCATCAGGGGCCTTGCAAATCCTTGTAAAAAATTGCGAGAAATCAGCAGAGCCATTCACTCGTGAATTCCAATGTGTTTCAGCAGTACAGCTAGCACAGTGACTGTAGGTAGGAATTTAAAGAGAATCGGGTACAAAGAACGAGGAAATCCTCTTAGATTTTTGTAGTCAGTGCTAAGCGATGCTTGAGTTGGTTTAAAAACCGACGCAACGCGACAGTAGATGACTGGAAACGAGTGATTAGGAGTGATCAATCACTCATAACCCGGTGGCAATCCAGTGGAGAACTCTCCTGTCATTCATTGTGTGTAGTGTTACGTTGAAGTACGGAGTAACTGCTGTTACTTTATGGGTTGTTTTCGTGGTTGGGGTTGTTTGGAGGAAGAGACCAGACAGCGAGGTCATCGGTCTCATCGGATTAGGGAAGGACACGGAAGGAAGTCGGCCGTGCCCTTTCAAAGGAACCATCCCAGCATTTGCCTGGAGCGATTTAGGGAAATCACAGAAAACCAAAATTAGGATGGCCGGACGTGAGTTTGAACCGTCGTCCTCCCGAATGCGAGTCCAGTGGGTTGTTTTCGTGGTTAAGATCTGATCCGCTGATTGCGCATAAGATAACGCTAAATACGGAAGCTTATGTATTGCCTACAGTAGAGTAACATTTCGAATGCGACAGTTGTTTGTGTCAGCATGACAGTGGGTGACTCCTGCGATAAAGCAGCAACTGTGAGGCAGTTGTTTGTGGATAATAACATTCCTGAAACGGATTATCCTGCCCAGAAACCAGACCTGACGCCTGTGGAACACCTTTGGGATGGTTTAGAATGTCGACTTCGGTCCAGGTCCCAGCGTCCAACAAGCTACCTTCTCCAAGTTCAGCTGTTGAGGAAGAATGGGCTGCCATTCCTCCACAGACGGGGCACACAGCTCGCTGAAAGTGTCCAAAGCGAAGTTGAAGCCGTCATAACGGCAAAGATGGGCTCACCCACATTAATGTGTATCAAGAGCTGCCACTGGACTTTTGATCAGATAGTGTTTATGTGAAGCCTAAATCGATTTATCCGGCCCGGATATTGATTTTCTGCGTGCCAGCTGTATTTGCTGTAAAGTAATGAGTAATTTCGTACCTTGCATTTCATAAAGAGAGAACGTGTACTTCATTATGTAAGTCAGTGAACTCGTTAAGAGTAGGATAACAAGAAGAAGAAGAACTAGATTGCGCAAGAAGAGAGGTTTAAAAATTTCGTCGAGAAGTAGTGCATTCGATACTCTACTATTACATCCACCAACACCAATCGCGTTGGGGAAAACAGTGCAATGTGATCGCTAATGGAACGTTATTGTATTCCAACAGCTTAACACTTGAAACGGCTACAAAACGTTCCAATCAGTGAAGATACTTTCCTGTGTATGCAGACAGAAATTAGGGAATCTTTGTGAACAGCCATTGATCGTGTACGAGAACTTTTGCCGCGGAAATATCGTAGGTATAGCCATTAACAAATTAGCCTGCTTTGCACGATATAGGGAGATTACGAATCAGTTCGGTTTTTGCGCTGCAGCCAGTATATCATTTACACTACTGGCCATTAAAATTGCTACACCAAGAAGAAATGTAGTTGGTAAACGGGTATTCATTGGACAAATATATTATACTAGAACTGACATGCGATTACATTTTCACGCTATTTGGGTGCATAGATCCTGAGAAAACAGTACCTAGAACAACCACCTCTGGCCGTAATAACGGCTTCGATACGCCTGGGCATTTAGTCCAACAGAGCTCGGATGGCGTGTACAGGTACAGCTGCCCATGCAGCTTCAACACGATACGACAGTTCAACAAGAGTAGTGACTGGCGTATTGTGACGAACCAGTTGCTCGGCCACCATCGACCAGACGTTTTCAATTGGTGACAGATCTGGAGAATGTGCTGGCCAGGGCAGCAGTCGAACATTTTCTGGATCCAGAAAGGCCCGTACAGGACCTGCAACATGCCGTCGTGCATTTTCCTGCTGAAATATAAGGTTTTGCAGGGGTAGAATGAAGGGTAGAGCCACGGGTCGTAACACATCTGAAATGTAACGTCCACTGTTCAAAGTGCCGTCAATGCGAACAAGAGATGACCGAGACGTGTAACCAATGGCACCCCATGCCATTACGCCAGGTGATACGCCAGTATGGCGATGACGAATACACGCTTCCAATGTGCGTTCACCGCGATGACGCCAAACACGTATGCGACCATCATCATGCTGTAAACAGAACCTGGATTCATCCGAAAAAATGACGTGTTGCCGTTCGTGCACCGAGGTTCGTTGTTGAGTACACGATCGCAGGCGCTCCTGTCAGTGATGCAGCGTCAAGCGTAACCGCAGCCATGGTCTCCGAACTGATAGTCCATGGAAATGAAATGGCTCTGAGCACTATGGGACTCAACTGCTGAGGTCATTAGTCCCCTAGAACTTACAACAAGTTAAACCTAACTAACCTAAGGACATCACAAACATCCATGCCCGAGGCAGGATTCGAACCTGCGACCGTAGCGGTCTTGCGGTTCCAGACTGCAGCGCCTTTAACCGCACGGCCACTTCGGCCGGCTGATAGTCCATGCTGCTGCAAACGTCGTCGAACTGTTCGTGTAGATGGTTGTTGTCTTGCCAACGTCCCTATCTGTTGACTCAGGAATCGAGACGTGGCTGCACGATCGTTACAGCCATGCGGATAAGACGCCTCTCATCTCGACTGCTAGTGATACGAGGCCGTTGGGAACCAGCACGGCGTTCCGAATTACCCTCCTGAACCCACCGATTCCATATTCTGCCAACAGTCATTGGATCTCGACCAACGCGAGCAGCAACCTCACGATACGATAAACCGCAAACGCGAAAGGCTACAATCCGACCTTTATCAAAGTCGGAAACGTGATGGTCCGCATTTCTCCTTCTTACGCGAGGCATCACAACAACGTTTCTTCAGGCAACGCCAGTAACTGCTGTTTGTGTATGAGAAATCGGTTGGAAACTTTCCTCACGTCAGCACGTTGTAGGTGTCGCCACCGGCGCCAACCTTGTGTGAATGCTCTGAAAAGCTAATCATTTGCATATCACAGCATCTCCTTGTTGTCGGTTAAATTTCGCGTCTGTAGCACGTCATCTTCGTGGCGCAGCAATTTTAATGGCCAGTAGTGTATATATGTTTTTGCGGTGTCGTCGAGCATCGAAGGCGGCGCAAGGAGTAATGACCCCCGCAGAGATACTGCACAGCAAAGCGGTATCGCGAGGCGCCAACGAGGGGCCTGGAAGAAGCCGTGCCTACCGTAGTTCCGAGGCTCACCACCGCACCTCCACCCTGAAATAAGCGTCGACAGGGACCAAGAAGGCAGGTCGGAACCTGCCCACTTGCAGGAACTTCCTGTCGTAGTAACGCCGTCTTGCCGCCTACCCGCCGTGACACAGCCCGTATCAACCGTCGGCGACTGAAGAGACTTTCGACTCCTGTGAACTGTGCCTACACGCCAACGCTATCAGAACTGTGTCAACAAGTGTCTACAAATTTATAGTGACTATAGCGAAGTAACAGTACGGACAGTCTGAATTTGTATCAATTCGCCACTCAGTAATCGTGACTCATTTAGTATGTTCTGAACCACAAGTTCACGTGTGCAGTTTCATAACTACAGCCGATCCTTGTGAGAACAGATAAGTATTTTTGTAATTAATAAGGTATGACGTATTCAGAGTGTTCTAATTAATGGTTTTGTTAATAGCAACTTCAGAGTCCAAGATTTCGGACACAGTTTTTGCATTTAATACAAATTAAATGTGTTTCTCTATACTCAAATATCGCAAAATTAATAGCTTCTTGATGAGTCCCACATTAACCAACATTTTAAAAGCAAGCTGCAGCTTGACAACCCGATCGCGACTCAAATGTGGTAATGTGTTCAGACGGCGCGAATACTGACTGTGGAAGCTGAATCTGGCTGACAAAATCACGTGGTAACATGACCAACAGGAGCTCTAATGGGGTATCGATTTACGGAAGCAATCGATTTACGGAACGGGTTTGGGAGCCCCGGTAAAGCTGGTGGAGCCTTAAGTCTGACAAACCCCGGCTCAGAATTTTAGTTCCTGGTGATGCTGAAATGAAAGTACTCATACATGTTGGCTTGCAACCTGTTACGAAACTGTAACTGTCTGTGTTTCAGAACACTGCCGGCCGGAGTGGCAGAGCGGTTCTAGGCGCTGCAGTCTGGAATTGCGCGACCGTTACGGTCGCAGGTTCGAATCCTGCCTCGGGCATGGATGTGTGTGATGTCCTTAGGTTAGTTAGGTTTAACTAGTTCTAAGTTCTAGGGGACTGATGACCTCAGATGTTAAGTCCCATAGTGCTCAGAGCCATTTGAACCATTTTTTCAGAACACTGCGTAGGGTCTGTTTACAAATTCGAAGTGAAACATAATCTGGTTGGTGTTTATTTTCTGTGAGATTTCCTTTTAGGTCTAGGAAGTTCGTCCAACGTTTCCTGCTAAACAGATTCCATGCCTGCAATGCTATTTTGACGGTCTGCAAGAAATTCTTCTACTGGTGACATAACTTTTTCCTCATGCCATACGCCGCGTACTTTCGGGACTCGAATCCTACTAAAAATGCCCATTAATTCGCGTGGAAAGAGAGAATTTCAACCAAGTGAAACGCTCAACGATTGTTCCAGAGCGTGAATGGGACAAAACGTGCCTAAGACACCATCAATAATCTAAATCTCTGTGCTATGCATATGCGAAGCACTGACAAAACATATACTGCTGATTGTCCTCTTTCTGAGATGTAATAGTAAATAAACAAGGCGAAATAATCGTCCACTCTTGAGCCATGTCGTAGTCTTAAGTCGGAAGACTGGTATAATGGTGCACTCCACGCTAATCTATCCTGTGCGAGACAACCGCAACCTATATATATTTGAAACTTTTCAGTGTCTCTAGCTTTCTTCCAGCCCAATCTTTCAGCTGTCTGAAGGTTGGTTTGATGCAGCTCTCAATGCTAGTGTATCCTGAGTTCTTCATCTCTGCGCAACTATTTCAATGGGCATCCACTTGCAGTCAAGCCTCGATCTAAAACTAAAATTCCTCCTCTTCCCCCCCCCCCCCACTCCAAGCCAACCTCTTCCCCCCCCCCAGCCCCTCCACACACACACACACACACACACACACACACACACACACACACACACACACACACACACACACACACACCTTGAACAGTATACAGACGATTCCTTCATGCCACAGGGTATCTCCATTCAAACGACCATTTATTTAGTTTAGTTGCACCATTACACACTTTCTTCTGTCCATTGATATTCAGTTCCTCAGCAGTAGTTATTCAATCTACCTCCCTACCTTGTTATTGGGGTCTTGAGTCCGAAGACTGATTTGATGCAGCTCTCCTCATTATTCTATCCTGTACAAGCCTCTTCATCTCTACATAACTAATGCAACATACATCCGTTTAAACCTGTCCACGGTATTTATGTCTAGGTCTACCTCTACAGTTTTTATCCTCCACATTTTCTATCAAAATCAAACTAAATATTCTTTGACGCCTCAGGATGTGTCTTACAACCGACCTCTTCGTGTAGCCAAGTAATCCCATCAATTTCTATTCTCCCCAGTTCCATTCAGCACCTCCTTATGGGTTATTCTATCTGCGCATCAAACCTTCAGCGTTGTTTGGTAGCACGACATTTCGAATACTTCCTTTCTCTTCTTGCCTGGACCGCCTACCGTTCGCGCTTCAGTTCTGTGCAAGGCAGTACACACGAATGTCTTCAGAAAAGACTTCCAGACAATGAAAATGATCTTCAACGTTAATAAATTCCTCTTTTTTCAGAATCGCTTTTCTCTGTCAGTCGTTTTGCTTCGCAAATAGCAAAACTCATCTACAGTTTTTACCGATTTATTTCCTAACGTGATTCACTTCGCATCATCTGACTAAATTTTACTACATTCCACAGTCCTTGCTTTATTTCTTTTGGTATTCATCTTATAACCTTTTTTCGAGACACTATCCATACCGTTCAACTGCTCTTTGAAATCCTTGACGTCTCTTATAGAATTAAGGCGTCATCGGCAAACGTGAACGATTAAATATCTTACTACTGAAGTTTAACTACTTTTCAAAATTTTCTCTCCGCTTGTTGTACTGCTTGCTCAAATCCGTGCTTGCCGCCAATCGCACAGTTTCAGTGCACTTTGCTGACTCAGCTCTGCTGGTTCTGCCTGCTGCCGTTCATTGGTGTAGACTCTATGCCAGTAGTCGTCAAACTGCGGCCCGAATCGAGTATCTGGGCGGCCAGCGATTCTCAACCTATTTTATAGTAACACAAGCTGAGTAGCTGGCGGCGCCAGGTACTGTTATTGTTTCAGTCTTCTGTTAGTCCATTTCCATCTTCTCCCTCTGTTCGTCCATCTCCTCCATGCCCTCTCTCCCATCAACTCCTGCCCTTCTCTCTGTCCATCTCGTCTTACCTCCACTCCTATGTCTCTCTCTGTCCATCTGCTCCTCCTCCCCCCCGCCCCCTCCCCATCCGTATCTGTGTCTTCCTCCTCCTCCTGCTCCTCCTCCTCGCTTCTCTCGCCACCTTCTAACCCCCGCCCCAATAGAAGGCTGGTAGTCCTTACCCTCACAGCAGTACTTATTCCCAGCTCGTAACTAATATGTGTACCAAAATTGGTTGAAATCGTTGAAGCGGTTTAGGATCTGCTTTTTGCCCATGGATTTGCCCACATACGCACATGTCAAATATATTTCCCATTTATTTAACGTGTCTGTACACATATTTCACCTGCACCTCCATCGAATAACTCCCTGCAGTTTCATTTTCACGCAGTTTTATGTTTATGACGTGATATCTCCTGAACTATGTGTCGTACAATGATGTAATTCTGCAGATACATCCAGTGGTATATGGGGTCACTGTGTGTGAAATGTGTGAGAATTGGTAATAAAAGACTATAGTTGAATCTTTTATCTTGGCGGCTCGCGCATGCCCGCCCAGACGCGGGAGATTGCTGCGTTGCCAGTTGCACACGACGCACGCGCCAATAGAAGCAGCGCCATAGTATAGCATAGTTCGCAGACTTACGTTTAGGGGGGGAGCGCGCAGTTTACGAAGTAAAGCCACCACGGCCGCATTAACCCTTTCGCTGCTACAGAGACGTGCTCCACGCATTCCGCGCTGTGCGCGATTTTGTCATCACTGCACTGCTCGCCTGTGCAGACACGTGGTGTTCCCACTGCTTTGACACGCTTATCATTCAATTTCACAAAAACTATTTGGCCCAAAAATTTTATTTTTACGCATCTTCTTGACTGATACCTCCCCCCCTCCCCCCCCATAAATGACTTAATTTTGTTTCGTTGTTCAAAGCAGTTATTGTGCAGCACTAAATGTAGTAAACCATTGCACGAAATTTTGAAGAGTTTGCAGAGGTAAAAGTTGATAGCGTATACTTTCCCTAAGGTCGTTTTAGTTGCCACAATGTTCAGAATGAAATGTGGACAATACACCTAAATTTCATATAAAATTTACTGCATAACAATATCTCATTTAATTTAAGTACCAGATAGGTGTCGTCTGTAATATTGAGAAATATTCCGTCTTTCGCGACTGCAATAAAACTTTTATTTATACCAGAGTCATTTCGCTTTTTTCTAAAAAGTTCTGATTAAAACAAAATTAGCGAAGTACACAAAACTGAATTGTGGGCGTAATAAAACATAGAAACTCGAATATATTGTCACTGAGGCGCAATGCGCAAAAAATTTGTGTTTGTCACAACGGACAGCAAATACTTGCCAAAGCAGCGAAGCAAAGAATTGCGTCAGACAATCAAGTAGCTCGGCCACGTACGAGCCGAAATTCTGCTCTAAATAATACTTTTAATATTGTCGCAAAGAATATATTTCAATATGAATAGTAAAACAGCGATTGCGGAAGAGAAGATATAGAAACAAAACAGATAACATGAATATTGCATGTGTGCCTTTTCATTGTTTTTAATTGCTGTGAAAAGAAATATTGGAGGACAAAACTAGAAAAACCGAAAACTTATTATGATTATAATGAAGAGACAAAGCTTTAGAAATTTCAAAAAATTACATTAAAACGAATAAATTCTTGAAGTAAGGCACTTCCATATTGTTTTTAAATAAATAAAATATTAAGAACCGAACAAGGGTTTTTTTTTCATCTCATTTTGTTCGTTTTCGTTCGTTGTATCTGCTCGGGGCGGACGTCGAAAGACACCCATGTCAGTTCGTTGTTGATCCATTAACGCTGTTTTTTTATTACAGAGGGCAGCTAACCCTCTGACCAAACACGCTGAATTACCGTGCCGGCTTTCTAACACAGACCCTTTCACTTGGTAGTCAAACACCTAAACCATTACGCTAACGCAGCTCCTCATTCGAATAAACTCCTGGAGGACTGTAAAACGTCACGCAAAATACAGACAAACACTGTTCGTATGGCTATAAATTATTCACGTTTCGTGGAAGTACAATAGGAAATAAACAATTACCGCTGTTCTTTATTGCGAAAAAGCGGTTCGTGAGAATGATACAAACACCTTTCCTTGCGATCGTCTGAATTAGGAGGCTAATTGGTTGTTTCGTTTAATTAATTAATAGAATATGAAGCAATTGGTATAAAGAATACTTTTTCCAAACTTTCTATAAAAGAAAGTCAGCTATCAAGACATTGCTTTTGTTCAATTACTTAATTAATGACTGAACGTTTCTAGAACTGAAGCCACTCGTCCGTGGTCTGCACTGCAGTCGAGCTTTGGCAACGTCGTTCTCTGTTCATTGGCTGACTGTGTTTTGTGCTGTCAGATGCGCAGAACGAACCTAAACTCGGCTGCCGTCGTAAATGACGCGCACCTTAATACAGTAAAACGTTATGCATGATCCAGCAGTTTTCACGCATTTCAGTATTTGGCGTCATATATCGTAGAGTGCTCCAGTATGGTGGGAGTAGTCCACACCTGATCATTATGACAGATTAAAAAAAGTTCGAAGTTTGGAACAAAATGTGTGGAATTTATAGCAGTGATTTTTGCCACCTTGTTACAACAGAGAAGAAACTCCCAGGAGAAGTACGTCGCCCGACTCCTTCCCATTCATCCCCAGACGTGGGAACGGCACTTACACGAACAACGTTCCTCTCGGCCCACTCCAGAACTCGACAACACGTCTGATGAAATGTAGTTGGTTTATCAACCGAGGCGTGGTGTCGTGTTGTCGAAGGTTTCGACGAGTTTCCTGTTTGTGATCTTCAGGCGAGGTGTCGCGCTGGTGTCCAGTTCGTTCATTTACAGCCACTGAACCGCGGACTCCTCTGCCCGATAGGCCAATCCAGTGCCTCCGGAAGAGACGTCGCAGCCGGCGGTGGTGACCCCAGGGAATGGTGGGGGTGGGGGGTGGGGGGGGGGGCGAGGCGGGTGTGATTCGGGCGTCCAGCCCCTGTGCTATCTGCTTTTTTCCGCCCGCTGCCTCCGCTGCTTTCACGTCAGACCATTCTTCGCGTATTTTTGCTAACGTCACGTCCCATGCAGAGTTCGGTCGCGAACCGCTGTCACGACTGACCAGATGCTCATGTACTCATATTGCCACTGCCGTTTTTACGACCTGGCGCGGCACAGAACCTTTGTCTGTTCAAAAACAACACATCAGATTATTTATCCGTTTTAATGCCTTGAAAAACTTGATTTTCCTATGTTTCAACAGATGCGTTACCTACAAAAAGCGGAAAAAAATTTTTCGTGGCATTAGGTTATTCGTTGGATGACGTAATATTTACAACAAATAAATTGACACAATAAAATAATCCCAGATTTTTCAGAGTGACAGACGTATACTCCTTCACAGCTAGCTTTCCTCCCATTGGTATTCACCAATTGAGTTTTCACTATTGTATAGAGGCCTTCACCGACACATGTTACGCCGGCCGTGGTGGCCGTGCGGTTCTGGCGCTGCAGTCCGGAACCGCGAGGCTGCTACGGTCGCAGGTTTGAATCCTGCCTCGGGCATAGGTGTGTGTGATGTCCTTAGGTTAGTTAGGTTTAAGTAGTTCTAAGTTCTAGGGGACTTATGGCCTAAGATGTTGAGTCCCATAGTGCTCAGAGCCATTTGAACCATTTGATTTTTGACACATGTTACAAACTGATAAAATTCTCAAGATCTAATCGAAGTGTCTGTTGAACGCTACGGAAAGCTCGTGAACTTCATGAAAAACTATTTCCTGGCTGGCACAAATTCCTTCCGTCCTCGTGTGTTGTGTTTCTTCGCGATGAAATCTGCAGCACCGACGGCCATCTCCTCTAAGCAAATGTTTTGTAACTGAGTAGTTGTACGACATGCCGACAGGAGGCAGTTCTGCTACCACGTGACACCTGAGCTACAGTTAGCGGTGGGAAAGACCGCAGGCGCAGCCCACTGTGTGCTGATGCGTGTTCTCCAGTATGAAACGGGACAATTTGCCCTAGTGACTAGATTGTGTCGTACAATTTGACACCTCACTCTCATGTATCATCATAAGAAGAACAAAATTTCGTTTCTACGTCTGTATACGTACTCTGGAAACCATTGTGAAGTGCATGGCGAAGGGTACTACTCACTGTACTATGCATTAGGATTTCTTCACTCATCCAGCGCCACAAATAGCCATATTTCGTCTTGGCGATCCATACGTGAGAGTTACGTAGGGGGCTGTAATATATTCATAGATTTCTCACTTAGTATTTCGTGTCTGGCACAGTGGACTCGCATTCGGGAGGACGACGGTTCAAACCCGCATCCAGCCATCTGGTTTAAGTTGTCCGTGGTTTCCCTAAATCGCTCCAGGCGAATGCCGATTTCCTTCCCCCATCCTCCCCTAATCCATGCTTGTGCTCCGTCTCTTGACCTCTTTGTCGATTCCCACACACTTGAGCAATATGATGTATGATAGGCCTTTTAAGCTCTCTCTTCATCATCCCAGTACCCTACCAGTGAATTAAAGTATGCCACCCCCTTCACCTGTGACTCACCGTATGTGATCATTTCGTTTCGTCTCCCCCCAAATTGTTGTAGCCAAGTATTTGTAAGAGGTGGCTGATTGCAGTTGAGGCTCTTGAACATTGTAGTCACGTGAAACAATTTTTGCGCTTTCTGAGGTGCACAATTTTACATACGTGAAAATGTAAATCATGTCCTTGTTTCGACCACTCTGAAATCTTATAGACACCTGAACAAATATTTGTGCATACAATATTTCAGTGCAGGTAATGGCATCATCTACACTACTTCATTATAGATAAATATATCATGGAGGAAAGTCTGAGGTTACTATTAAACTAACATTGCCACCTCATTAATACGAAATATGAACAAAAAGAGCCCCAGCACCCTTCTGTGAGGTAGGCCTGAAGTTACGTCTACATTTTTCGATGACTCTCCATTCAAGAAAACAGACTGCGTCCCCCCATAGCAAAACATACTCAGTCGCGTCACAAATTTCGTTTGATATCCTGTATGATCGTACTTTCATTAATAAGCGATTGCCGATGATGTGGTACTAAGTGCTTTTCGGATGTCAGGAAATACTGTAATCACCTGTTTGCCTTTGTCCATGGCTTTCAGGGTGTCATGTGGATGATCAGTGTCCTCGATATACATCCTGGCTGGCATAGAGGAAGTCCTTCTGTTTGAGATATCTCATTAGGTCTGAGCTAAGAATATGTTCTAAGATGCTGCAACACCGTCATACTCCCATCCTAGTAACTTTTCACATTGTCCTCGTAGTATGTAGAAACACATTTACCTCTATCTTTACACAGCGTGTAATATCTCGCATCACGTCAACCACTGTTCGACCATACTTTCTGGATGGCCGCATATAACTGCAGAGTTCAAACAGGAGGACTTCAACGAAAGTCGTTAGATCATAGTTCTTTAGTGGTTTTGTGTTTGGCAATGTAAGCGGGCATATCATCCGCTGAAATAGCGAACTCTCTCCAGAGCAAACCTGAAAGACGACTATTGTGTCGAGATTGTGCACTGGCTAAACTTACAGAATCCTTTGTAGAAGAAGAGCGGCTTGTTTCCCTAAACCACTTCGTATGAACAAGGCAGTGGTTTCTTTGAATACCCCACGACCGGCTTCCTTCTCCAGCCTTTAACCTAATTTTCCACGTCTGTTAACTGAACTTGAGAAGCCAATCTCTTAACGATCCTTGTTTAGGTAATTGCTTAGTTGCTAAGGTATACCAAATTCATCAAGGTGTGTACATACTCACCCATCGATTATGAGCTGCGGTATAAAATCCTAGTATTTGTGTCACTGATGTATATTTTATTACTAGAATCGGACTGCTGACTATTTAATAACCGGAGGTAAACCACGTAGAAGCTAACAGTGAATCACAATCATTTTAATTAATTCAAATGTGGTTTCTAAGTGAAATACTGCAAGTTATACCGTATTAAATGAACACTTTTTTTGTCTTGTTTCACAAAACTTTGCTATTTCTGTACCACCTAGGCTTCGGGTTATATACCGAGTTCCAGTATGCAACTGATTCCAAAGATGGCAAGAAGCAATTCATAGATTTAATAGACTAAACAGTTGACATGTTCTTATGTTTGCTTGGTGGCCATCTTTGGAAGCAGCAGTACACTCGAAAATGGGCTTACAAGATGAAACCTAGGTCATACAAAAATATAGAAATTTTGTGACTCGAGACAAAAAAAGTTGGTCGTTTAGTTGATTTAGTGTATCATAACGTCGGGTTCATACAGGGAAACTTTGGTGTCACCGCCAGCCACCACACTTGCTAGGTGGTAGCTTTAAATCGGCCGCGGTCCATTAGTACATGTCGGACCCGCGTGTCGCCACTGTCAGTGATCGCAGACCGAGCGCCACCACAAGGCAGGTCTCGAGATACGGACTAGCGCTCGCCCCAGTTGTACGGACGACTTTGCTAGCGATGCACACTGACGAAGCCTCGCTCCTTTGCCGAGCAGATAGTTAGAATAGCCTTCAGCTGAGTCCATGGCTACGACCTAGCAAGGCGCCATTAGCCTTACATAGCAATTGATAGTTATCGTATAAAGCATGTCTCATCAAGAACGATGTATACAACAAGGATGGATTAAAGTTAAGTATTCCAAAAGCTACGTACTTTTCTTTATAGCATTCATTACGTATACTGTTTCAGACCTCACGCCATCCTTCGTGTGTTTATAGCGTGCATTGCGGTCCCCTCAAATCACACTGTGTCGGCACTTCTGTCGACACATCAGAAACTCAGCTGCCCCTACCTATGGGTCTTACACATCCCGTAACACCTTCAAACACCATGCAAGAGATTTTCATATTCTCTTGCTCACTATGTGGAAATTGTTGCTTCCACAGAAAAAATGAACTGGGCCTTTTTGTAGAAAATTTAATGTAGTTAAATTTGGTACTGAGGTATGTTTTCGCTGGAGGTCACAGTTTGCGAGTTATTCAAGAAAAACGCTCTTGTAGGACACTTTTGTGCTTAGCCTCCAGCGAAAACATATCCAGTGCAATATATAAGTACATTAAATTTCCTACGAATAGGTGTTGTTTATTTTTTTCTGTAGGACTAACAGTTTGCACATATTGAGCGAGAGAATATGAAAATCAGGCGCATGGTATTTGAAGAAGTTGCGAGTTGCATAAAACCTATACGTAGGGGCAGCTGAGTCATCGCGTATATTAGCGAAGCGTTTTACCGTTGAGAGTCGTATGAACTTCCTACTACTGCGACACTGAGGCCGCTGCAAGAGCAACGGAAGAGTCCCCGCTCAAGCGAGCATCACGCTGCAATTTTGAGTCAGACTGAGATGCAGTATTTTTACAACTGAATTTTTGTCACGCGGAATAGTAAACTGAAGCGCCAAAGAATCTCGTATAGGCATGCGTATTCATAAAGAATGTTAAAAGGCAGAATACGGCTCCGCGGTCGGCAATGTCTATATAGCTAGCGCCTGGCACAGCTGTTAGTTCGGTTACTGTTGCTACGATGGCAGGTTATCAAGATTGAAGTGAGTTTGAACGTAATCGTACGAGCGATGGAACGCAGCATCTCCGAGGTAGCGGTGAAGGGGGGATTTTCCCGTACAGCCGTTTCACTAGTGTACCGTGATTAGATCCTGTAAGAACGGGACCAAGGACGACTGAAGAGAATCGTTCAACGTGACAGAAGTGCAACCCTTCCGCAGATTGCTGCGGATTTCAATGCTGGGTCATCAGCAAGTGTCAGCGTGAGAACCATTCAACGAAACATCATCAACGTGAGCTTTTGGAGCCGAAGGCCCACTCCTGTACCCTCGATAACTGCACGACACAAAGCTTTACCCCTCTCCTGGGACCGTCAGCACCGACATTGGACTGTTGATGACTGGAAAGGGGTTGCTTGGTCGGACGAGTCTCGTTTCAGTTTGTATCGAGCGGTGTACGGGTATGGACACAACCTCATGACTCCGCGGACCCTGCATGTTAGCGGGGGACTGTTCAAGCTGGTGGAGGCTCTGTAATGATATCGGGCGTGCGCAGTTGGAGTGATATGGGACCCCTGATACGTCTAGATACGACTCTTGCAGGTGACACGTACATAAGCATCCTCTCTGATCACGTGCATCCATTCATGTCTATTATGTATTTCAACGGAGTTGGGCAATTCGAGCAGCGGAATGTGATGTGTCGCACCCCACGCGTCAAGAATTGCTACAGTACGAGACTCCAGGAACAGTCTTCTGAGTTTAAAAGCTTCTGCTGGCTACCAAATTCCCCAGACATAAACATTGTTGAGCCCATCTGGGATGCCTTGCACCGTTCTGTTCAGAAGAGATCTGCAGCCCCTCGTACTCTTACGAAGGTATGGACAACCCTCCAGGATTCATGGTGTCAGTTCCCTCCAGCACTACTTCAGACGTCCGTGGAGTCGATGGCACGTCTTGTACGGCACTTCTGCGTGCTCGTCGGGACCCTACAGTTTCTTTAGCTCTTCAGTCTATTTCGAAGCCAAGAAGCCGTATAGTTCATACGAAATTTGCATAATTGATACTTTTATTGTGGTGGCGAATTAGGTTACAAAAACATGGTCATAGCCGAATGAGCCAAAAATGTTCAAATGTGTGTGAAATCTTATGGGACTTAACTGCTAACGTCATCAGTCCCTAAGCTTACACACTACTTAACCTAAACTATCCTAAGGACAAACACACACACCTGGGGAGGACTCGAACCTCCGCCGGGACCAGCCGCACGGTCCATGACTGCAGCGCCCCAGACCGTTCGGCTAACCCCCCGCGGCCCGAATGAGCCCATTGTAATTATGCGCGTACGTGAAAGCAACAACTTAAACTATGTACCCATTGTAAAAAGATGTACATGGACTGTAGAAAATACCAGCAGCATGGAGGAGTTGGATGAGGTACACGAAACTTGGTTGCCGTGTTTCTACACCTGAAAGATGACAGCTATTCAAATTTCGCGTCCGTAGCCTAAGAGCCAATCAGGACGCATATCAGTTTTGCTTTAACCACGCGCTGTAACGGTCGTGAGCAATGGTTACCTTTGAGACTGGGCGTAGTATGTTGATGTTAGACAAGAATGCCTTCGAGTCGACAAAAACGCCATTGCCATCACTTCACAAGGTCGTGTAATAGGGCCACGAGAAATGGATGTTCGTTCTGAGATACTGCAGAAAGACGTGGCAGCAATGAAGGCATTGTACATGATTGCTAGCAGCGGTTGTTGTTGTTGTGGTCTTCAGTCCTGGGACTGGTTTGATGCAGCTCTCCATGCTACTTTATCCTGTGGTAGGTTCTTCATCTCCCAGTACCCACTGCAACCTACATCCTTCTGAATCTGCTTAGTGTATTCATCTCTTGGTCTCCCTCTACGATTTTTACCCTCCACGCTGCCCTCCAATGCTAAATTTGTGATCCCTTAATGCCTCAGAACAGGTCCCTTTTTCTTGTCAAGTTGTCCCACAAACTCCTCCCCAATTCTATTCAATACCTCATCATTAGTTATGCGATCTACGCATCTAATCTTCATCATTCTTCTGCAGCACCACATTTCGAAAGCTTCTATTCTCTTCTTGTCCAAACTATTTATCGTCCATATTTCAATTCCATACATGGCTACACTCCATACAAATACTTTCAGAAACGACTTCCCGACACTTAAATCTAGACTCGATGTTAACAAATTCTCTTCTTCAGAAACGCTTTCCTTGCCATTGCCAGTCTACATTTTCTATCCTCTCTACTTCGACCATCATCAGTTATTTTCCTCCCCAAATAGCAAAACTCCTTTACTACTTTAAGTGTCTCATTTCCTAATTCAATTCCCTCAGCATCACCCGACTTAATTCGACTACATTCCATTATCCTCGTTTTGCTTTTGTTGATGTTCATCTTATATCCTCCTTTCAAGACACTGTCCATTCCGTTCAACTGCTCTTCTAAGTCCTTTGCTGTCTCTGACAGAATTACAATGTCTTCGGCGAACCTCAAAGTTTTTATTTCTTCTCCGTGGATTTTAATATCTACTCCGAATTTTTCTTTTGTTTCTTTTACTGCTTGATAAATATACAGATTGAATAACATCGGGGAGAGGCTACAACCCTGTCTGACTCCATTCCCAACCACTGCTTCCCTTTCATGCCCCTCGACTCTTATAACTGCCATCTGGTTTGTGTACAAATTGTAAATAGCTTTTCGCTCCCTGTATTTTACCCCTGCCACCTTTAGAATTTGAAAGAGAGTATTCCAGTCAACATTGTCAAAAGCTTTCTCTAAGTCTACAAATGCTAGAAACGTAGGTTTGCCTTTCCTTAATCTTTCCTCTAAGATAAGTCGTAGGGTTAGTATTGCCTCATGTGTTCCAACATTTCTACGGAATCCAAACTAATCTCGGTCGGCTTCTACCAGTTTTTCCATTTGTCTGTAAAGAATTCGCGTTAGTATTTTGCAGCTGTGAGTTATTAAACTGATAGTTCGGTAATTTTCACATCTGTCAATACCTGCTTTCTTTGCGATTGGAATTATTATATTCTTCTTGAAGTCTGAGGGTATTTCGCCTGTCTCATACATCTTGCTCACCAGATGGTAGAGTTTTGTTAGGACCGGCTCTCCCAAGGCCGTCAGTAGTTCTAACGGAATGTTGTCAACTCCCGGGGCCTTGTTTCGACTCAGGTCTTTCAGTGCTCTGTCAGACTATTCACGCAGTATCGTATCTCCCATTTCATCTTCATCTACATTCCCTTCCATTTCCATAATATTGTCCTCAAGAACGTCGCCATTGTATAGACCCTCTATATACTCCATCCATCTTTATGCTTTCCCTTCTTTGCTTCCATCTGAGCTCTTGATATTCATACAAGTGGTTCTCTTTTCTCCAAAGGTTTCTTTAATTTTCCTGTAGGCAGTATCTATCTTACTCCTGGTGGGATAAGCCTCTACATCCATACATTTGTCCTCTAGCCATCCCTGCTTAGCCATTTTGCACTTCCTGTCGATCTCATTTTTGAGACGTTTGTATTCCTTTTTGCCTGCTTCATTTACTGCATGTTTATATTTCCTCCGTTCATCAATTAAATTCAATATTTCTAGCAGCGGTAGCCACGAGAAAATATGATCGCCAGAAGACGGGGTTGCGGACGGCCACGTGACGCTACCGAGAGGGAAGACTGCAGTGTTCGGCTTACGGCTGTGGCTCTTCGAACTGCGTCTGTAGCAGCAATTCGAACAGCAGATGGCACTACAGCGACGCAAGGACCGGTTACAAATCGGTTACTTCAACGGCAACTCTGAGCCAGACGCCTTGTAGTCTGCATTCCACTGGACGCAAACCATTTGTGACTCCAATTGTGTCAAGCAAGAGTTCACAAGAGAGCAGAGTGGAAGTCTGCTGTTTTCGGTTGAAAGACGGTGCCAGTGACGGCCGTGTGTTGGTTACAAGGGGACCAGGTGATCGCCTGCAACCAGACTACATCTCTACATCTACATGGTACTCTGTAAGTCATATTTAAGTGCCTGGCAGAGGGTTCGTCGAACCACCTTCACAATTATTCCAATCTCGTATAGCGCGCGGAAAGAATGAACACCTATATCTTTCCGTACGAGCTCTGATTTCCCTTATTTTATCGTGCTGATCGCTCCTCCCTATGTAGGTCGGTGTCAACAAAATATTTTCGCATTCGGAGGACAAAGTTGGTGATTGGAATTTCGTTAGAACTCGTCGCAACGAAAAACGCCTTTCTTTTAATGATTTCCAGCCCAAATCCAGTATCATTTCTGTGCCATTCTCTCACATATTTCGCGATAATACAAAACGTGCTGCCCTTCTTTGAACTTTTTCGATGTACTCCGTCAGTCCCACCTGGCAAGGATCCCACACCGCGCAGCAGTATTCTAAAAGAAGACGGACAAGCGTAGTGTAGGCAGTCTCCTTAGCAGGTCGGACAAGCGTAGTGTAGGCAGTCTCCATAGTAGGTCTGTTACATTTTCTAAGTGTCCTGCCAATAAAACGCAGTCTTTGGTTAGCCTTCCCCACAACATTTTCCATGTGTTCTTTCCAATTTAAGTTGTTCGTAATTGTAATACCTACGTATTTAGTTGAAGTTACGGATTTTAGATTAGACTGATTTATTGTGTAACCGAAGTTTAACGAGTTCCTTTTAGCACTCATGTGGATGACCTCACACTTTTCGTTATTTAGGGTCAACTGCCAGTTTTCGCACCTTTCAGGTATTTTTTCTAAATCGTTTTGCAGTTTGTTTTGATCTTCTGATAACTTTATTAGTCGATAAACGACAGTGTCATCTGCAAACAACCGAAAACGACTGCTCGGATTGTCTCAAAAATCGTTTATATAGATGTGGAACCTTAACACTACCTTGGGGAACGCCAGAAATCACTTCTGTTTTAGTCAATGACTCTCCGTCAGTTACTACGAACTGTGACCTCTCTGACAGGAAATCGCAAATCCACTCACATAACTGAGACGATATTCCACAAGCACGCAATTTCACTACGAGTCGCTTGTGTGGTACAGCGCCAAAAGCCTTCCGGAAATCCAGGTATGCGGAATCGATCTGAAATCCCTTGTCAATAGCACCCAGCACTTCATGTGAATAAAGAGCTAGTTGTGTTTCTCAGGAACGATGTTTTCTAAAGCCATGTTGACTGTGTGTCAATAGACAGTTTCCTTCGAGGGCTAGACACACTTGACCCACCCCTGGAGTTACGGTCTGGGATGCGATTTCTTATGACTCACGAGCACTGTTGTGATCCTAATTTGTACACGACTCTGGTGATTCGACTTGTTGTGCTGTCATTCATGAACAGCATTCCACGGGGTGTTTTACAGCAGGATAACGCGCGCCACATACCACTTTTAATCAGCAAGCTCTATAGAGTGCCGTCATGTTACCTTTGCCTGCTCGATCACCAAATGTGTCTCCAATAGACCACGTATATGACGTCATCGGGCGACAACTTCAGCCTCGTCCAACTGCAGCATTAACTGTCCATGTATTGATCGAGGAAGTGCAACAGGCATGGAACTCAATCCCACAAACTGACATCTGGCACCTGTACAACACAATGCATGCACGTTTGCACGCCTGCGTTCAACATTCTGGTGGTTTCACTAGTTATTCATGTACAAACATTTCTCATTTTTAATGGCACACTGTACTCGCATTCGGGAGGACGACGGTTCAAACCCGCGTCTGGCCATCCTGATTTAGATTTTCCGTGATTTCCCCAAATCGCTTTAGCCAAACGCCGAGATAGTTCCCTTTAAAGGGCACGGCCGATTTCCTTCATCGTCCCTGACACAGCGCGACTTGTGCTCCGTCTCTAAACACTACCACGTCGAGAGAACGTTGAACTCAATCTTGCTTCCTTCCTTACCTTTGGTTGTCATCCGCGGCACATGTACAGCGCGGCGGCACGTCCACGATATTCTGCGCCCCGTATTGTTGCCCTTTATGGCAGGCCATTTTGGACTTACATTTCAGCAAGGTAACACGGCGAGGGATGTACGGCTTGTCTTCGTGCTTGCCAAAACCTACATCGGTCACTGAGGTGGCCGCATCTCTCCCCGATTGAAAACGTTTGGAGCATTACGGCCAGGGCACTCCAGTTAGCTTGGGATTTTGACTATCTAACGAACCGGCTGGAATGTGGCACGATATCCCTCAGGAGGACATTCGACAGCTGTGTGAATCGAAGCTAACCCGAATGACTGCCATAGGTGGACCAATGCCTTACAGACTTGCTCAATTTGTGAAGCTCTTTCTCTTGAGTAAATCATCCAATTTTTCTGAAATTGTAATTATTTGTGTGTCCGTACACGACCATCACATCTGCCGATTTCCGTCCAATTCGCATAATTCCTCCGTGGTGCGCCAATTTTTTCTGTGATGGAATGCACGTATAAAACAATGGACGTCAGCATGCGTTCTATTCTATATATATGTACCATTACTTGAAGAATATTTTCTTACTCGTAAGTATTATCTACCGGAAGTATTCTTTTTCCGATACAGAAAACTGACCTCTCTGTCGAGTGATTCTAGCTCGAGCTTCAGAAAACTGATGTTCACGTAGTACTGAAGTATCTGCGTTGAAGAGATAAATAATTGCCTGTTCGTGCGATAGAGTGGAAAAGCGCTTCACATTTGCTCACTCTTTCTGATTTCAGGCAGCTCACTGTGTGTACTAAGCACACAATTCCGCTGACGAATCATCATGTGTCGTTCGTTCTTTGCTGCCTACATTGTTTTTCAAAAGAAAACGATTTTAACAGCTGCCGCAGAAAACCCTTTTCCAAACGAAAGACATTTTTATTTACTAATTACTCTGGTATATACGACGGAATTCTGAAAATGTATTTTCTTGAATTGTAGATCAAGAATTATACCCATCGCATTTCAGGAGTTTTGCTCAAGACCGCTTCGACATTTCAGCGACCAAACGACATGGTGTTATTTGTTTGGTCTGCGTCACAGTTGATAACGCCCAACAGGTTGGCTTATCGCTCACAGTAGTACGGGAGAAATGACGTCTACTCAGTGTTACTCATTATGCAGCAAGCATCGTGTTCCTGCGTTTCTTACAAGTACTGTTCAAAGCCTTAACATGCGCAGAATGTATTAACTAAAACTGGACTAATATACTTAGGTTTGTGATGGTTTGAAAATTTGGATTTATTGTAATATATTGCATTGAAGCATAAGTTCGTACCGTTTCTCCGTAAGTTTAATAAACGCAACAGATACACGCAACAGAGACTTTAGGCATCAGTGATAAATTATCCGTCACTGTTTAAAACAGTCTGACAACACTGGGGTAACTTTTCGGTTCTGGGACTGTACAAATCCCATGGTTTTGAGGCGAATAACTCATCGAGCCATGTTCGGAGCGCATTTTCATCCGGAACGGAAGCTCTTCGATGATTGTTCTATAGAGAGCGGTAAAAGTGAAAATCTGAGGGCGCAAGATCAGGTGAATGAGGTGGGTGCGGAGTGACTTCACAACCCAAATCCCGTGTAGTGTTTTTTGTTAGTCTAGCAGAACGGAGGCTGGCGTTATCGTGGTGCGTAAGACGTGTCAGCTGTTGATAACAAATGTCAACAGTGACGGTTGCACCTGGCAGAAGTAATTCGCAGCGCACAACCACGTGCACAACATTATCTCTTGTGGACGGGAGCACGTCTTTGTTCGGGGAATTGCTGCTTTGTTTCGTCTCAACCAGTCCTTCTTTTTCTTATGTTAGGACGAAGACACCATTTCTCGTCATCATTAACGATACAGGATGGGAACGATCGGTGTTATTCACGAGCCAATTGATGAGTAGCAAGCAGAGATGCACAAACAGCCACGAGGTAATTTTTGTACGAGTATTTTTCGCATGTAGCATGCGGTACCCGTACACCAGATTTTTGAACCTTCGCCGTTGCATGCAAATGCCTCACGGTGGTGGAATGATCACAGTTCGTCACTTTTGCCAGTTCTCGAGTACAATGACGTACATAATTGTGGAGTAATGCGTTCAAACGATATTTTGATTTTCGTGAGGACTGGGGTTCGGTCTTGAGCTCGAGTCTGCAAATCGGTAGTACTCGGCCCACTGAAATAACTCTTCAAGTCACTCAAAAACTTCTACGTCCATTTTCTAAGAAAATAGGGAGTGTGTTGGTATTTATACGGTAAACAGACAAGGGAACACTCCAGGATGTCAAGTAGCGTTTTTATGAAACTTGGCGGGAGTGTAGAGGGGACAAAATAGTGCAACATGTAATTTTTTATTTGTGCCGAAAACACGGCGAAAGGGCTCAGTGGCACAGGTACTTCGTGAGAAGATTTTCAGATCTAGTTTTGTTGAATGATTATAATGTCAGTCTCCACTTCAGAAACAATACAACCAAGCTGCAGTTACTCTCTTCGCCAAGGCTTACCAATGTACTCAAATATGTCTGATACAAATCAAGATATTTAGAGGATCACCGATTACAATTTGAAATCCTACTGAATTTTGTTTCGTATTGCCTTCTCCGTTATTTAGAGGCTCACCCTTGTTTTAAGCATTTCCGTACAGATTAACATTACTGTAATTATTTTCTATCATAATGACTTACTTATTATTTTCATTTATCAAAATACGCGTTTGTGAAACGGTAAACTAAAAAACCGGAAAAAACATGAATGAAAAACGCAAAATAACAATTTAAAACATAAATCAAAAGTAAGTATAAAATAATTAGAATAATAGTGAATAATTAGGTCTTGCGATTAGACATGTTGAAAATACAGCACATTGTGTACAGCCTGTTTTCCAGAAATGGTATTTCAGAAACAAGCTTTGCTACAGTGGGACGATGTGGCTTAAAAGCTTCTTTAATTTCTGTTGTAAGAAAAGTTTTCAAAATTAATTAAAGTTGGTGCGGTATTTTGCAAAATTTCATTTCTTAGAAAACTTGATTATACAGTTCAATTACATGTACCCTTTTTTACTAAAAACATTTCTAATGTATCATTGTTTCGAAGACATTCCCTCTAAACTTAAAACGCCAAATTACCTTTCGGTTGTGTTTTACCTCTTAAATGTGAAGCTGGACACAAACAGAAAAAACACGTATCGCAATTTTTGCACGCTCTACACACTCGTTTCATGGAGATCGTTTATTGATACCTGGGGCTGTCCCCTTGTGAGTGGACAGAGTATGAAAGGTAGTAGGAGTAATCCACTAAATTACAGGCCCATATCGTTTACGTCGATATGCAGCAGGATTTTAGAACGTATATTGTGTTCGAACATTATGATTTACCTCGATAGACACACAGTCAACATGGGTTTAGAAAACATCGTTCCTGTGAAACACCACTAGCTCTTTACTCACATGAAGTGCTGAATGCCATTGACAAGGGATTTCAGATCGATTCCGTATTCCTGGATTTTCCGGAAGGCTTTTGACACTGTACCACACAAGCGGATCGTAGTAAAGTTGCTTGTTTATGGAATATCATCTCAGTTATGTGACTGGATTTGCGATTTCCTGTCAGAGAGGTCACAGTTCGTAGTAATTGACGGAAAGTCATCGAGCGTAACAGAAGTAATTTCAGGCGTTCCCCAAGGTAGTCTTATAGGCCCTTTGCTGTTCCTTATCTATATAAACGATTTTTGAGACAATCCGAGCAGTCGTTTTCGGTTGTTTGCAGTTGACCCTAAATAACGAAAAGTGTGAGGTCATCCACATGAATGCTAAAAGGAACTCGTTAAACTTCGGTTACACAATAAATCAGTCTAATCTAAAATCCGTAACTTCAACTAAATACGTAGGTATTACAATTACGAACAACTTAAATTGGAAAGAACACATGGAAAATGTTGTGGGGAAGGCTAACCAAAGACTGCGTTTTATTGGCAGGACACTTAGAAAATGTAACAGACCTACTAAGGAGACTGCCTACACTACGCTTGTCCGACCTGCTAAGGAGACTGCCTACACTACGCTTGTCCGTCTTCTTTTAGAATACTGCTGCGCGGTGTGGGATCCTTGCCAGGTGGGACTGACGGAGTACATCGAAAAAGTTCAAAGAAGGGCAGCACGTTTTGTATTATCGCGAAATATGTGAGGGAATGGCACAGAAATGATACTGGATTTGGGTTGGAAATCATTAAAAGGAAGGCGTTTTTCGTTGCGACGTGTTCTCACGAAATTCCAATCACCAACTTTCTCCTCCGAATGCGAAAATATTTTGTTGACACCGACCTAGACAGGGAGGAACGATCACCGCGATAAAATAAGGGAAGTCAGAGCTCGTACGGAAAGATATAAGTGTTCGTTCTTCCCGCGCGCTATACGTGATTGGAATAATAGAGAATTGCTAAGATGGTTCGATGAACCCTCTGCCAGGCACTTGAATGTTATTTTCAGAGTATCCATGCCGATGTAGAGATGTAGATGTATAGTCACGGAAGGGATTGTCGCATTGAAGACGTGCAGCGTGTGATGTCCAAGTGTCAAGCTAGATCAGCCGCGGAGGCGTCGGCAGCTGGTGATCGACATCGCACGCATTGAGAACGAAGGTCTCTGCGACGGCACTGCGCTATAAAACACACTCCGACCTATTGCGGCGTCAATTGGGGGTAAAACCTTTCGACTATTTCCACCACCGTCTTCGTCAGCTGTTCCTGACGAAGACAATGGTGGAAAGAAGTCCAAGAATGTTTTATACATCATCTATCTACATCTACATACATACTCCGCAATCCACCATACGGTGCGTGGCGGAGGGTACCTCGTACCACAACTAGCATCTTCTCTCCCTGTTCCACTCCCAAACAGAACGAGGGAAAAATGACTGCCTATATGCCTCTTTACGAGCCCTAATCTCTCTTATCTTATCTTTGTGGTCTTTCCGCGAAATGTAAGTTGGCGGCAGTAAAATTGTACTGCAGTCAGCCTCAAATGCTGTTTCTCTAAATTTCCTCAGTAGCGATTCACGAAAAGAAAGCCTTCTTTCCTCTAGAGACTCCCACCCGAGTTCCTGAAGCATTTCCGTAACCCTCGCGTGATGATCAAACCTACCAGTAACAAATCTAGCAGCCCGCCTCAATCCGACCTGATAGGCACCCCAGACGCTCGAGCAGTACTCAAGAATAGGTCGTATTAGTGTTTTATAAGCGGTCTACATGCGCTGCCTTGCCATTAGTGCCGGCCACTCTGTGTAGATGTCCCCTTTTCTTCTTTCCGATGAAGAACGTGTGTGCCACGTTTGACCCAAACCCGCGGCCGGTGTTCGCCACCTCGGCCGCGGTGACGCGGCTGCTGCCGTTGGGCCCCCGGAGGTCCCGCGCTAATCCCGGCCTCTCAGTCGCGGCGTGTTAACTTCCTCACGGATCGGCCGGGCCGGCGCGTGTCGAAGCGCGCACCTACTTCGGCCTTGCACCGCTGGGCCGCGCTGCCGTCGCGGCTGCCACGAGCGAACCTGTTGCGTCCCGGCCACTGCTCAGCCAGACATTCACGCCTGTTGGACACCCACCACTGCCCTCGCCCCGCACCCTTTTCTGCTTCTCCTTATGAGCAACACATCCTACAAATAGCGCATGAAGCATCGTTCGACTACGTTTTACATACAGGGCCCTTTACGTAAAGTCTTTCCTAGTAACCTCCTGCCATCTTCTATAATGTGCTGTTTTACGCAAATTATTCCGATCCGTGGAGAAACCTCCATTTGCCTAGAAACGTAGGAAACACCTCCCCCTTCCACGCTGAGATAACTGCCTGTCAACCCAACAATGATCACAAATCTGTCCTCAACCACCCCGTTCGTGAACACTTAACCATTATAGTTGACAAATCAGTGGCAGAAGCTACAAGACAGGCGCTGTGCACCACAGAGAGATTTAATGTTCAACTTCCGAGAGTGTGCACTCCACGACGAGTGCAGCAAGATATTAGTCACTCTTACACATTTTGTGTGGGGTCGTTGACACTGTCGAGTCTTGTACCAGGAGAAGCAAGATGAGGATGTTGTTTGGTGGCCAGTATCCTCTTTCTATAACACAACTGCGCATATGTATTATTAATAGGGTTCTTTATTCATAAGATCAAGAAGTTGCTTACCTTTTCCTACTCCATGTGTTGTGGCAGAAGCTCTTCTGTAATAGTCCACATTAGCCTCGCTGCTGGTGAAATACAGGGTTAGTCAATGAAACGGGCATATTGGAGATGGCCTTGACAGCTGAAATGTGAGTGGTGGGGGTAATGGTGACCGGCTCCGTTCTACCTGCATGCCCCGCCATTTAGTTGCGATGGATCGTTGGACGGGTGAACATTGCGGCTACGCGGTTAAAGTGTACTATACGAATGGTGAGAGTTTGGTGAAAATGCGACATGCTTTTCTATGCCATTTCAACATACTGTGCAACAGTCCTGTTCCCCGGATAACGCAATTCGTTCGTGGATAAACAACCTTAAACAAACTGGATCAATGTCTAAAAAACGAGGTGGGAGTGCAAAAACCGTTGGAACCTCTCAAAACATCGCTGCTGTTCAAAAGGCAATGCTCAAAAGTCCACGCCGATCTGCCAAACAACATGCTGTACGTCTTGGAATAAGTAGCAGTTGGGTGAGAAGGATTCTTCGTCAAGATTTACATTTTCATCCGTACAAAATACAGATTGTGCACTCTCTCAAACCAAGTGACTATCTGAAACGATTACAATTTTGTGAGGAAATGGCCAGAAGACTTGAAGAAAAAGAAGACCACGTAAACCACTTGTGGATGAGCAATGAGGCGCATTTCCACCTCTCTGGTTTTGTTAATAAACAAAACTTCAGATGCTGGTCGGAGGAAAACCCTGGCGCACTTCATGAAGCGCCTCTTCATGCTCAAAAAGTGACTGTTTGGTGCGCAATCTCGGCAAGACGAATCATAGGCCCATTGTCCTTCGAGGATATCAGTGGAAGTGCTGTGACTGTTAACTTTGCGTTACGTTGCAATGATCCAGAACTTTCTTACGCCAGAACTCGCCCGTTTTGCAGTGAATGAACACACAATGTTCCAACAAGATGGGGCGGTAAGCCACACTGCAAGAGTTGCCATGAATGCTGTGAACACTTTGTTTTCAGGCGGCGTCATTTCCCGAAACGGGGATATCGCTTGGACCCCTTGCTCTCCAGATTTGACAACTTGCGACTTTTTTCCACGGGGTTACTTAAAAACAAGAGTTTTTCAGAACGATACAGCCAGAACTATCTCAGCCGTAAAACAACGAATTCGGGACGCAATTGAAGGAATACCAGTCAATATGCTGCAAAATGTCGTGGGAAACTTCCAGGCCCAGCTGCAGAAGTGCATAGATTCTAATGGAGGACATTTGGCAGATGTTATATTCAAAAAATAATTTTTTCACTTATTGTACAGTAAATGGCTACCTTTGTACTTTATATTTATAACCATTATATTAAAAAAATAAATTTTCTTAAGGAATTAGTTACTTATTTAAATCTTCCTGTTTCATTGGCTAACCCTGTACAAGTCCTGCTAAGTACACTGCTCTGGCCTCTAGGTACTGACTCATTCTCTCTGTGACTGGGCTGAGTGTCTGTGACTCAGTGGACTGCGACTGATGACTCGACTCCGTCTGCGAGTGACTGAACCCTCCAGTCCGCGGCAGCAATCTGAACTCTGGCCATCGAGAGACGTTATCGGCGCTTTTCTTGCGAGCTTGTCTTTGGCCTCTCTCCTGATAGACTCGCTTGCTCCGGTGCCTACTATCGATCTCTTCGCAGCCTCTTTGCCAATCGGAGTGCTGGTGCCACCAGCTTACGCCAACACAACACACATCTCGTGAAATTGCCATGACGAGAAAACTAGGAAAATAGGAATTAATACAGAGGCTTAGCGACATACTCCATTCATCCCGTGCATCATTCACGAATGTGGCAAGGAGGGGGGCACTAATAGTGGTGCTTTCACTACACACTGTGAGGTAACTTGCTGTGTATATGATGTCTAGATAGTTTTGATCACACCTTTTGGGCTGGTTTTCAGCCAGAGGCTGGCGCAGTCAAAAGTAGTCCTCCTCTCCTTTGAGTGCAAATGCAATATTTCGATTGAAACTTCCTCCGAGATTAAAACTGTGTGCCCGACCGAGACTCGAACTCGGGACCTTTGCCTTTCGCGGGCAAGTGCTCTACCATCTGAGCTACCGAAGCACGACTCACGCCCGCTCCTCACAGCTTTACTTCTGCCAGTATCTCGTCTCCTACCTTCCAAACTTAACAGAAGCTCTCCTGCGAACCTTGCAGAAGTAGCGCTCCTGAAAGAAAGGATACTGCGGACACATGGCTTAGCCACAGCCTGTGCGATGTTTCCAGAATGAGATTTTCACTCTGCAGCACTTGCCCGCAAAAGGCAAAGGTCCCGATTTCGAGTCTCGGTCTGGCACACAATTTTAATCTGCTAAGAAGTTTCATATCAGCGCACACTACGCTGCAGAGTGAAAATCTCATTCTGGAAACATCCCCCAGGCTGTGGCTAAGCCATGTCTCCGCAGTATCCTTTCTTTCAGGAGTGCTAGTTCTGCAAGGTTCGCAGGAGAGCTTCTGTAAAGTTTGGAAGGTAGGAGACGAGATACTGGCCGAAGTAAAGCTGTGAGTACCGGGCGTGAGTCGTGCTTCGGTGGCTCAGATGGTAGAGCACTTGCCCACGAAAGGCAAAGGTTTCGAGTTCGAGTCTCGGCCGGGCACACAGTTTTAATCTGCCAGGAAGTTTCATATCAGCGCACACTCCGCTGCAGAGTGAAAATCTCATTCTGGAAATATTTCGATTTCTGAAACAAACAGCTGCAACAGTGGAAATTTTTACGCAATAATCGATTGTTAGCATTCTTCTGTATGTATTTCAGTGTGTTTGATCAATGAAGTTAGTATTGTGACGGTTCTGCAGCAATTACGGAAGATGACATTCTCAGTCATGTAGATTACCGCACGTGGCTTCAGAATAACATCAACGATGTACTGTTAGACCCTTTCCATTACAGTATGAGTAATGAAGTATGGTTTCATCTTGCGGGTCATGTGAATTCACAGAACACGAGGTACTGGGCAACGGAGAACCCTAACAGTGTGTCCCAGCAACCACTCCATGATGAAAAATTCGGCGTTTGGTGAGGTTCAACAGGAACGCGTATCATTGGACCGATATTTCTTGACACTACAGTCAACACAGTTGCATATATGGAAATTTTTGATATATTTTGTGCTTAGCGCACTGGATATGAAAGACAATACTGATTCTTCCACCAAGAGCGGGCAACATGCCACACGTCTAAGGTATCCCTGGAACAAGTTCATGATGTCTTCACTAAGGAACGAACTGCCAGCGAACATTTATGGTGACCACGTTCGCCGGATCTAGCAACGAGTGTTTTTTCCCTGCGGGGACACGTGAAGAGCAACGCCTACGAAACAAATCCACACACAATGTAGAAACTGAAGGAGAACAGCAGCCGTGAAGTTGCCGCCATCGATAGATTAGATTAGATTCAGTTTTCGCACCACAGATCCAAAAAATGGGATGATTCTCGTGGATGTGAAACATGTCAAAAAGTATAACATACACTCCTGGAAATGGAAAAAAGAACACATTGACACCGGTGTGTCAGACCCACCATACTTGCTCCGGACACTGCGAGAGGGCTGTACAAGCAATGATCACACGCACGGCACAGCGGACACACCAGGAACCGCGATGTTGGCCGTCGAATGGCGCTAGCTGCGCAGCATTTGTGCACCGCCGCCGTCAGTGTCAGCCAGTTTGCCGTGGCATACGGAGCTCCATCGCAGTCTTTAACACTGGTAGCATGCCGCGACAGCGTGGACGTGAACCGTATGTGCAGTTGACAGACTTTGAGCGAGGGCGTATAGTGGGCATGCGGGAGGCCGGGTGGACGTACCGCCGAATTGCTCAACACGTGGGGCGTGAGGTCTCCACAGTACATCGATGTTGTCGCCAGTGGTCGGCGGAAGGTGCACGTGCCCGTCGACCTGGGACCGGACAGCAGCGACGCACGGATGCACGCCAAGACCGTAGGATCCTACGCAGTGCCGTAGGGGACCGCACCACCACTTCCCAGCAAATTAGGGACACTGTTGCTCCTGGGGTATCGGTGAGGACCATTCGCAACCGTCTCCATGAAGCTGGGCTACGGTCCCGCACACCGTTAGGCCGTCTTCCGCTCACGCCCCAACATCGTGGAGCCCGCCTCCAGTGGTGTCGCGACAGGCGTGAATGGAGGGACGAATGGAGACGTGTCGTCTTCAGCGATGAGAGTCGCTTCTGCCTTGGTGCCAATGATGGTCGTATGCGTGTTTGGCGCCGTGCAGGTGAGCGCCACAATCAGGACTGCATACGACCGAGGCACACAGGGCCAACACCCGGCATCATGGTGTGGGGAGCGATCTCCTACACTGGCCGTACACCACTGGTGATCGTCGAGGGGACACTGAATAGTGCACGGTACATCCAAACCGTCATCGAACCCATCGTTCTACCATTCCTAGACCGGCAAGGGAACTTGCTGTTCCAACAGGACAATGCACGTCCGCATGTATCCCGTGCCACCCAACGTGCTCTAGAAGGTGTAAGTCAACTACCCTGGCCAGCAAGATCTCCGGATCTGTCCCCCATTGAGCATGTTTGGGACTGGATGAAGCGTCGTCTCACGCGGTCTGCACGTCCAGCACGAACGCTGGTCCAACAGAGGCGCCAGGTGGAAAAGGCATGGCAAGCCGTTCCACAGGACTACATCCAGCATCTCTACGATCGTCTCCATGGGAGAATAGCAGCCTGCATTGCTGCGAAAGGTGGATATACACTGTACTAGTGCCGACATTGTGCATGCTCTGTTGCCTGTGTCTATGTGCCTGTGGTTCTGTCAGTGTGATCATGTGATGTATCTGACCCCAGGAATGTGTCAATAAAGTTTCCCCTTCCTGGGACAATGAATTCACGGTGTTCTTATTTCAATTTCCAGGAGTGTAGAAACATAAAACCTTTCAATTTAATACTTGCTACCCTGATCATTTGTCAGGAGATTATCGAAACAGGTGAACACATTACAGTAAACTGGAACAGCTAATATTTACAGAATTAACACGCTGTCGGAAGGAAACACTGTTATGCACTATTAATAAATTTATCATACACAAAATAACTAATCTTGACTGTTGCGACCAAGTGCTGTCAGAACTGAAATCTAACAGATATTTTTACTTAAGCTGGCTTAACAGCCTCTGTTAAGATATTCATTTATGGAATAGAAGGAGCTGCCTATCAGAAAGTCTTTCAACCTCTGTTTAAGCCGTGCTTATCTGAAACCAAGTTTTTAATGGTTGCTGGCAATTTATTGAAAACGTGCGTTCCTGAATATTGGACCAAGGTATGCGATTTTAGGTCTTTATGTACATTGTTCTTATTCCTAGTATTCATACTATGTATGGAGCTATTGCTCGGAAACAGAGATGTATTACTTGCAAAAACTTTCATTAGGGAATAAATAATCTGAGAACCAGTGGTTAGAATACAAAATTCCATGAACAGGTTTCTACATGATTCTTGTCACACGCTTTTGCACCCTTAAAACTTTTACTCGGTTTGACGAGTTGTCCCAGAATATGATCCCATAAGACATAATAGAATGAAAGTAAGCAAAATATGCCAGTTTTTTTATTACTTGCAAAAACTTTCATTAGGGAATAAATAATCTGAGAACCAGTGGTTAGAATACAAAATTCCATGAACAGGTTTCTACATGATTCTTGTCACACGCTTTTGCACCCTAAAAACTTTTACTCGGTTTGACGAGTTGTCCCAGAATATGATCCCATAAGACATAATAGAATGAAAGTAAGCAAAATATGCCAGTTTTTTTATATTTATATCTCCTACATCTGACAATATTCTCACAGCAAATACAGACTTGTTTAGGTACTTAAGTAATTCTATGGTATGTCTTTCCCAACTGAATTTATTATCGAGTTGCAATCCCAGAAATTTATCACTGTCAATCTCTTCGATCTACATGTCTTCATATGTTATACGCATGCCGGAAGGAAATCGCTTACAGGTTCGGAACTGCATATAGTGGGTCTTAATTAGCTTTAAACCACTTATTAATGTCAGTGAAAATTTGATTAGTAGCTGTTTCTAAGTATGTACTTGACTTGCTACTTATTGTAATGTTTGTATCATCTGCAAACAAAATAAACTTAGTGTCTGGCAATGTAACACATGAGAGGTCATTAATGTACACAAGAAAAAGCAGTGGACCCACGATGGAGCCTTGAGGAAGACTGACTGCTTACTGCACAGGTATTTCGCAATGACACCCTTTGTTTCCTGTAAGATAGATGAGACTCAAACCATTTCACGGCATTGCTGGTGACATCGAAATATTCTAATTTATTTAAGAAAATGCTGTGGTTCACACAGTCAAAGGCTTTTGACAGGTCACAGAAAATGCCAGTAGCCTCTAATTTATTATCTAATGAATTAAGTACATTCTCAATGTAAGTTTAAATAGCTTTCTCTACATCAGAACCATTAAGAAATCCAAACTGTTACTTGGAAAATATATTATTTGCAGTCAGATGCTTAAGGAGACGCTTGAACACAACCTTTTCAAATATTTTTGAAATTGCATTACGCCGGGTGTATCTGATTATGCTTAGACGCGTGCAGCTGTATATTAATGTTGCAGGGAGTCACTTTCAGCATCTCCACTGTATTTTTCATTGAAAATAAATGGCAAGTCCATTTCTGCTCTTCGTTTCTGTAATTTCATTGCATTTCCGTTATACTTACACGGGCTACTTTCACCTGCACCACCCTTTACTATATCTCATACTTTCTGTCCTATCTGGTTATTGACGAAAAACACCGATATTTAGGCGTTCTTCAATCCTGGAAAACTTTACGCCAGCATGATCAGTTCCATCAAATGAGCCCCCTTCTCAGACTCGAGACCAAAGCATTTCCCAGCTTTGTGTCTCCTCACAGCATCGTTCTTATCTACTTGCCTACAAACTGCCATGCCCAGATATTTGTGGGAGTGGACTCCTGTCGTGACTCATTGATGCTGTACTCATAAGGCACGACGTTCTTGTACTTTGTGAGAGGCACAGTCTCACAGTTCTGGTCATTTCAAGCAAGTTGTTGATCTTTGCACCACTTTGAAGTCTTATCGACATATAACTGAATATCTTTGCGGCCTTTCTCCCACGTCTGCCATTCTACTGCAGACAAGTCCTAAGGATCTGACCTCTATCCGCTCCTCATCTACATCCGTAATCTGAAGACCACTGTGAAGTGCCTGACAGAGGGTTCGTGTCATTGTACCAGTTATTTGTGCTTTTTCCAGTTCCCTTCACGCTGGACCACCGGAGAAATGAGTGCTTCAGCGCCTCTGTGCCCTCTCCGATTTCACTAATCTTGTTCACGATGTCTGCAGGAGTGATACGTTGGGGAATGAAAAATATCTCTAGTTTCTTCACCTAATACTTCACTTTTTTAAGTTGGCTTTTGAAGGTTTATTTGCGTCTATCTTCAATTACGCTTCAGTTCATATTTTTCAGGAGTTCCGTGGTTCTCTTCCACGAGTAAAAAGAATTGTCATCATTCGATCATTCGTGCTACTTTTCTTTGTATACAACAAACATCCTTTGATGGTCCTTTTTGGTATGGGTTCCACACACTTGAGCAATATTCCAGGACGGGTCGCACGAGTGTTTTGTAAGTATTTGTAGACTGAATGCATTTTCCTAGTATTCTACCAATAAAGTCTGTCATCTGTTGAAGTTATGGCACATTACCCCCATTTACCTCACACAACTGGCACGCCACGACCCCTCCCCCCCCCCCCTTCCACAACCATGCAGCCCGCTAACTAGGCGAATTTCCCGCCAGGCTACCCAGCTGTGAAACCTGTTTTTCTAGTAGCCTGCAATAATTGTACGACCAGCTACATGTAAATTCCATGACTTCTACCTAACCACGTAGAACCATCTTATTCTATTAACACACTACATCTACATTATTACTATCCTATTCTAAGTTAAGTCCCTGGAAGAGAGTTCATCGAATCATCTTCAGACTATTTCCCTACTGTTCCACTCTCTAACAGCGCGTAGGAAAAATCAACATTTGAATCCTTCCGCACGAGTTCTGATTCGTTTTATAATGATAATAATTTCTCCCTGTGTAGGTTGACGACAGTAAAAATTTTCATATTCAGAGGAGAAAGTCTTCGATTGAAATTTCGTTGAAAGACCACGCCGCAACGAAAAACACCTTTGCTCTAATGATTGCCACCCGAACTCGCCTGCCAGGTCCGTGACACGCTCTACCTTGTTTCGGGTTGACCCAGAACGTGTTGCCCTTCTTTGGACTTTTTTGATGTCCTCCCTCAGCCCTGTCTGGTAAGGATGCCGCACAGCACAGCAACCGCGCGGTTTGAGGCGCCATGTCACGGACTGCGTGGCCCCTCCCGCCGGAGGTTCGAGTCCTCCCTCGGGCATGCGTCTGTGTGTGTATTGTTCTTAGCGCAAGTTACCTTAAGTCAGTTTAATTAGTGAGCAAGTCTAGGGACCGACGACCTCAGCATTTCGGTCCACAAGGAATTCACAAACATTTGAACAGCACAGCAGTCCTCTAACAGAGGACGGACAAGCGTAGTGTAGGCAGTGTCTTTAGTAGACCTCTTTCATCTTCTAAGTGTTCTGAAAATAAAACGTAATCTTTGCTTACCTTCCCGACAACATTATCTGTGTGATGGTCACAGGTCGTTTATAATTGCAATTCCTAGGTACACTACTGGCCATTAAAATTGCTACACCAAGAAGAAATGCAGATGATAAACGGGTATTCATTGGACAAATATATTATACTAGAACTGACATGTGATTACATTTTCACGCAATTTGGGTGCATACATCCTGAGAAATCAGTACCCAGAACAACCACCTCTGGCCGTAATAACGGCCTCGATACGCCTGGTCATTGAGTCAGAGCTTGGATGGCGTGTACAGGTACAGTTGCCCATGCAGCTTCAACACGATACCACAGTTCATCAAGAGTAGTGACTGGAGTTTTGTGACGAGCCAGTTGCTCGGCCACCATTGACCATACGTTTTCAATTGGTGAGAGATCTGGAGAATGTGCTGTCCAGGGAAGCAGTCGAACATTTTCTGTACCCAGAAAGGTCCGTACAGGACCTGCAACATACTGTCGTACGTTATCCTGCTGAAATGTAGCGTTTCGCAGGGATCGAATGAAGGGTAGAAAATGGTTCAAATGGCTCTGAGCACTATGGGACTTAACATCTATGGTCATCAGTCCCCTAGAACTTAGAACTACTTAAACCTAACTAACCTAAGGACAGCACACAAAACCCAGTCATCACGAGACAGAGAAAATCCCTGACCCCGCCGGGAATCGAACCCGGGAACCCGGGCGTGGGAAGCGAGAACGCTACCGCACGACCACGAGCTGCGGACAATGAAGGGTAGAGCTACGGGTCGTAACGTTGTAGGTGCCGCCACCGGCGCCAACCTTGTGTGAATGCTCTGAAAAGCTAATCATTTGCATAACACAGCATCTTCTTCCTGTCGGTTAAATTTCGCGTCTGTAGCACGTCATCTTCGTGGTGTAGCAATTTTAATGGCCAGTAGTGTATTTAGTTGAATTGACAGCTTTTAAATTTGTGCGATTTATCGTGTAACCGAAATTTAACTGATCTAAATTCGCACCCTTGTGGATGACCTCACACTTTTCGCTTATTCGGAGACAAGTGCCACTTCTCGCACCATACAGGTATTTTGCCTACATCATATTGCAGCTTAAATACGTTGCTTTGATCCTCAACTGTTAAGCACAGTAAACTGACAACACTAATCAGGCAAGTATAGCGAATGCATTCTGTCATCTTACTCCATACTTACCAAGCTTTGATCGGACCATCCCCTCCTAAGCATGCGTCGCCTGCATCGCTCTCTTCCAAAATACTACACTGCCTACATAACCTTACTCGTGTACTTTTACTTTTTGTATTGCTGTTCAGATCTGCTTACCTTCCCCAGCACGAATCCTTTACCAACTTACTCTCCCCCCCCCTTTCCCCCGCCCCAACGGGAGCTTTTCCATACTGAACAACTATGGGTGCCCAATTAGTACTCTGCCGTACGTACATCAGTAGTCCTTAGCTCTTCACCTACTCACTCGCCACGTGCCCCTACCTGACCATGGAGCCTCACTCGACATCTGCCCATCCCATGAGGGCTCCTCCCTGAATCAAGCTGTGGGCAGTTCTGTGTCTCGCACGCGTCTAATTGAAACTTGTGCTTCGCCCCTGATGAGCTCGTTGTCGAGAGGATGGTAAATGACACGTGTCATGTCTTTCCTGTGCCATTGGAGTTTGTACTGGAGTAGGTGTCGCAAAGAATAAACTGAAAGGTGTTCCCTCTATCTCTACCCTTGGTGGTCCTTGTGTAAAAATGGTTCAAATGGCTCTGAGCACTATGGGACTTAACATCTGAGGTCATCAGTCCCCTAGAACTTAGAACTATCTAAACCTAACTAATCTAATGACATCACAAACATACATGCCCGAGGCAGGATTCGAACCTGCGACCGTAGCGGTCGAGCGGTTCCGGACTGAAGCGCCTAGAACCGCTTGGCCACCGCGGCCGGCGGTCCTTGTGTATTTGTAGGTTGTAATTTTAATGTTAGTATTAGTAATGATGATACTTTTATTCAAGGTAACGGTTGGTTGACTGTAAGTGCACTACTTCTTTTCTTACTCAAGGACTGGAGAGTTCTGATTCTCATAATGTGATTTCTTACTGCACATATCATACTTCCAAGGTAGCGAATAACGACATTGATAGACGGTAGATTTTCGGTGTTATCTAGGTTGACGCTTCAACTTTTATACACTATGTTTCGACCGCAGACGTGATCGCTCTCTTCAGGTGTCTGAAACTCTGGTATTAGGTGTATTCACTGCCTGGACTCCAACCAGGACAGCGGAACAGAGGCGCAGGAAACATCAGCGACGCATTCGACTCATCCAAGCGAATGATCTGCTGCCGCGAGGTGTAATCGTGAGACGAGATAAGACTGGACCGATACCGTTGCGTGGACTCGAACTTTCTGCAGCAGGATAATTAAAAGGTCCGTGCAAATAAGGGCGCCGGGAAAAACCCGATAATTAGCGAGAGAAGTTTCAGTTTAGCGGATAGTGGTACTTGCTGTTCAGTTTATTAAGATCTCGCCTTCCATCAGAGCAAAATACGCTATGACGAAGTAATTTTCACAGAGAGCCTGCGTTAGCTCTGTAAAACAGATGTAAATCAGATAACGTACCAAACACCGGGAGTCCAAGTAGGCTACAGTGGGGCTGTGACAGCAACTAAACTTCATTTTACGTCCAGTGTGCCGTCACGCCCATCCATCACATGTCGTTAGAAGAACCTCAGAAAGTAGAGATAACGGAAAAAACTCCTTGCAGCATTTGACGGAAGAAAATCGAACCCAGGCCCTCTGGATAGTGATTCCAGTGTCTTAGCCATTACGCCAATCATGACACTAGAAGCGGAATGAAATGATATAGAAGAGGGCGGACTGACTACCCATGTATAATAACTTGTGAGCCTCTAGAAGGTCTCCCTTACACGGAAGCTATGGCAACTGGCCCTGTGTGTACTGACGTATGTATATATATATATATATATATATATATATATATATATATATATATATATATATATATATATATATATATATATATACTAGTTTCCTGCCTTTATGTAGACAGGAGTGACACCACCAGCCGTCGACCAATGTTGTAAACGCCCAGAAGATGACCCCTACGTCGGGTTGAAACCGGTTGGCGGTATAATAATAATAAATGCGATTAAGACTGTTTTTGAATAATTCTTTATTCGCATTTGCCTACTGATTATTTTTAACGGAGACCACCATCTCGGCAAAAATTACTAACTTCTTAATGAAATGAAATAACGATACGCAAAACACCTCTACTCCTACGTATCATCTTTTACAAGTTCAAAGTTTTGCGTTATTTATGACGTCAGAGGCTTTCTGTACTTTAATTACCATCGTCATCACCACAAGTCGTGCTCATTGTTGAGTATCGTGACCCCATGAACCGAGCGTCTCCATCACCTGCTGCTGCTGAAGAAGTAGACCGGAGATCTTCTTGATTTGATCAGTACATCTGCTCAATACCTTTCCCGTCGGTCACGTGCCATCGATCTATCCTTCCATTACGATTTTCTGTACAATTTCTCCATCTCTCCTCACAATAAGGCCAAAGAACTCGAGAATTTTTTGGTTGACGTAAGATAAAAGGCGGCTAGAGATTCTGAGGTGGTCAATAAGGGACGCATTTGCTCTTCTTCCGGTCCATTCCATTCGCGGGATCCTGCGCCAGCACAAAAGCCCAAATGCATCGATACTCTGCTTGTCTCTGGCCTTAAGGGTCCATGTTTCGCAGGCGTAAAAGAAAATGGGAAACACGAAAGCATCAACAAGCCAGATCTTTGTGCTGTTTCTTATCGCTCTATTGTGCCACAAATTGGAGAGTTTCTTTATCGCCACTCGCCCTAGCGTGATTCGTCTTCTTATTTCGACTTCATAACTTCCCATGTCGCAGATGGTTGACTCAAGGTAAATGAAAGATGAACGACTTTCAGTTCCTTTAATGGACATGATAGCTGAATATGGGCCCCTCGTCAGTTATCACGAGTTTGGACTTGCTGAGATTGATGGCTAGTCCGTATGATAGAGTGGTGTTGTTGTTGTTGTTGTTGTGGTCTTCAGTCCTGAGACTGGTTTGATGCAGCTCCCCATGCTACTCTCTCCTGTGCAAGCTGCTTCATCTCCCAGTACCTACTGCAACCTACATCCTTCTGAATCTGCTTAGTGTATTCATCTCTTGGTCTCCCTCTACGATTTTTACCCTCCACGCTGCCCTCGAATACTAAATTGGTGATCCCTTGGTGCCTCAGAACATGTCCTACCAACCGATCCCTTCTTCTAGTCAAGTTGTGCCCCAAACTCCTCTTCTCCCCAGTTCTGTTCAATACCTCAATTATGTGATCTATTCATCTAATCTTCAGCATTCTTCTGTAGCACCACATTTTGAAAGCTTCTATTCTCTTCTTGTCCAAACTATTTTCGTCCATGTTTCAGTTCCATACGTGGCTACACTCCATGCAAATACTTCCAAAAACGACTTCCTGACACTTAAATCTATACTCGATGCTAACAAATTTCTCTTCTTCAGAAACGCTTTCCTTACTATTGCCAGTCTACATTTTATATCCTCTCTACTTCGACCATCATCAGTTATTTTGCTCCCCAAGCCGGTGTGGCCGTGCGGTTCTAGGTGCTTCAGTCTGGAGCCGCGTGACCGCTACGGTCGCAGGTTCGAATCCTGCCTCGGGCATGGATGTGTGTGATGTCCTTAGGTTAGTTAGGTTTAAGTAGTTCTAAGTTCTAGGGGACTGATGACCACAGATGTTAAGTCCCATAGTGCTCAGAGCCATTTGAACCATTTTTTTTGCTCCCCAAATAGCAAAACTCCTTTCCTATTTTAAGTTTCTCATTTCCTAATCTAATTTCCTCAGCATCACCCGGCTTAATTCGACTACATTCCATTATCCTCGTTTTGCTGTTGTTGATGTTCATCTTATATCCTCCTTTCAAGACACTGCCATTCCGTTGAACTGCTCTTCCAAGTCCTTTGCTGTCTCTGACAGAATTACAATGTCATCGGCGATCCTCAATGTTTGTATTTCCTCTCCATCGATTTTAAGTCCTACTCCGAATATTTCTTTTGTTTCCTTTACTTCTTGCTCAGTATACAGATTGAGTAACATCGGGGAGAGGCTACAACCCTGTCACACTCCCTTCCCAACCATTGCTTCCCTTTCATGTCCCTCGACCCTTATAACTGCCATGTGGTTTCTGTGCAATTTGTAAATAGCCTTTCGCACCCTGTATTTTACCCCTGCCACCTTCAGAGTAATGTCCTTAATTCTTGTTAATAGCTCAGCAAGTTCATGTATGCTGCTGGCTAAAATAACGGTGTCATCAGAAAATAGGTGGTTGTTCGGCCAATTGAGATGCCTTTACTCCAACCATCAAGACCATTGCTAATGTCATGTTCTGCATACATTAAATTCAGTCACCGTTGCAGTGTGTGGCATCCATCACAAAGCACCACGCTTGCTCGTGAGCTGAAATCCAGTAACGATGATTTTGAAATATGGATATGTGTCTCTTCTTCTAACCGTCACAGTCACTTACTGTAAACCTCTGCAGTTGTATACTGTATGTCTTTGAAGATTAACGAAGATAGAAACTACAGAAGTACAGGATGCTGAAGAAACAATACCGAGTGAGGACCACCTACGGACAGCAGGTTTATAAGGGTCGTAATAGGATCCACGAGGGTCTTCCAAAAGTAAGTTACACATTACTATGGCGGGCCGCACTACACTTCAAAGTGACACAGATGCGTGACACTATATTTCAACATAGGCATCAAGTCTGTAAACAACGCTCGCCAGTTTCTACCAGTTGTTCCACTCCTCGAGAAAGAAATCCGTTCCGTGGTCACGGAACCATTTGTGAGCCACTGTCTAAACATTCTCATTGTCAGAAAACCTGCGATTGCTTTAAGACAGAGTAGGTTGTGAGTAGGATAACGATCTTGTCGTATCTCGTGTCAGGTTACACATATGGTGGCTGGTTACACTCCACCGGAAGGTGGTCGGAGGGGAGTGGTGGTAGCCTTTAATATAAGTCGCCCAAGTGGGTAACCTGAAACTGGTTAGTCCTTATCTTATCAGTAATGTCCACTACATTTGGAACTGGTCTTGATAGCCGAGAAGTCAGTTCCTCAATTGCCTGAACATTATCGTCCGTTATCGATATTAGTGGCCTTCCTTCCTTATCAGCTCCGCCCACATGTGTGCAACCTTTGCGAAATTTTTGGCACCGCTTCACAACGGCTAGGTACGATATTACACTTGATCCGTGTACCACCTGGATTTCACAGTCAATCTGTGTAGAATTTAGATGGCTCAAATGGCTCTGAGCACTATGGGACTCAACTGCTGAGGTCATTAGTCCCCTAGGACTTAGAACTAGTTAAACCTAACTAACCTAAGGACATCACAAACATCCATGCCCGAGGCAGGATTCGAACCTGCGACCGTAGCGGTCTTGCGGTTCCAGACTGCAGCGCCTTTAACCGCACGGCCACTTCGGCCGGCTAGAATTTAGATGTTTTGCCCACAAGAATCAATGTCATGCGTACTTCAAATTATGGGCTATGTTTCAAACTGGTGCCTAGTGTGAATCTGTGCTGCAGCACAACTGTGTCTGCAGTAAACCGGGAACGCGCAATGGTCTTAGTGTGGGATGACATGAATATGTCACATCTCCAAGTTCCCTTGTATTTGGCAAATAGCTAAACATTTGCTTGAAATAATGTATGTTAACACATGCAGTGCTTGCAAAGTCATATTTCCAAAAGCAGGAGTTGCTGTGTTGTATTACATTCTTTCCTAACCTGTTAGAAGTGCAAATGTTGAGTTTCAAAGAAGTGAGTAAAACACATCTGAATGGCACAGTTCTTGGCAAAGCTTTGGTGTTAATGTGATCGCTGTTGCCTTTGAGACTGTATTACCGTGGTGGAGATGCTCCGAAAATGTCGTAGCATGTCCTCAGGTTGCTCTTCTCGAGTGTCCATTCTCTTTTATTCTGCTGCATTTTACTCACTTCATTGAAACTGCACATTTGCACTTCCATGGCTGAACAACGTAAAACTTACAACTTCAGCTGTGGGAAATGCGAGTTTATGTGTCAATATATATTATTTCAAACAAATGTCTAGCTTTCTGCCAAATCATGCCTCATTTATGGCTCTCATGAATCTGCTGGTCATAACTGTCTGTTAGTCGGTATTGTTAGCTCTAAGTACTCTGGGACTTAACATCTGAGGTCATAAGTCCCCTTAGAACTATTTAAACGTAACTAAACTGACTAACACACATGCATGCCCGAGATAGGATTCGAACCTACGACCGTAGCGGCAGCGCGGTTCCAGAGTGAAGCGCCTAGAACATCCACAGCGGCCGGCTCGGTATTGTTCCTTCCGTGACTTGTGCTTTGTAGTCTATAGATTTGTGACATTCAAACATCGATTGCGCGTAGATGCAGAGTTTTAGAGCTAAGTGACCGTTATAGGAGATTGGGATAATAGGGAATTGTGAAGGTGGTTCGTTGAACCCTCTGCCAGGCACTTAAATGTGATTTGCAGGGTATCCATGTAAATATAGATAGGTGGTAGAACAATCTCATTTTTAAATCTTTTTTATTTGATTTTACCTGCTCGATCTGGGGTACTCCTCTTGTCAGTATAAACGCGAAAACGGGCTTTTGACTTTCTCCCTGCATGATCTATCAAAACAGGTTGTGCCCAAATAGGACGAGGAAAGATCTGTAACGAACTATTGAGGCCGCAGCTTACTTATTCATTTCCATACCAACTGATCAAAAGCACACAGACGCATTTTAGTGGACATCAATATGGGGTGTCTCCACATTTCAGGTTTGTAACGGCTTGAAATACCCTGCGGACAATTTCAGTGAGGTGTTTGAGTGTCTGTGGATGAGTGGCAGCCCATTCTTCCTGAAGATCCGAAACCAGGCATGGTAGTGATAGAAACTGGAGCGAAGTCGACGTTCTACCTCATCCCAAAGGTATCCCATTGGCTTCAGGTCGGGACTCTGGAGAGGCCACCCATTTCAGGAGTGCTATTGTCCACAAACCGTTATCCCGCATATGCTGCTTTCACAAAGCGTGCGTTGTAAAGCTGATGCAAACGATCGTCGTCTTGGAACAGTTCCTCTGCTTTCCGCAGTACACATGTCATTCGGCATTTGCTATCTTATTAAGCGCAACGTCGGAACCACTCACTATCGAAGAGAAGCACCCTCAGAAAGTAACACCACGTCCTCCGTACCACACTCTCTGCGCACTGTCGTTATGCTGACTGACCTGTCGGTAGCACCTTGGAACTCACGAGTGATTCCTTACGCTGATGTCATGCATTTTTTTTTACAATCACACTCCGCTGATGGAATTTGTCCATCAGTACAAGAGCACTGCCTGCTCTCTGTTTAGCTTTGGTTGTTGCTTCGCATTGCCGCTGCAGAATCTCGTCAGCAACAGCAATGTCCCTGATTCGCTTGTTACTCGGGCGAAATGCAGTAGCAAGCCCACGTCCGAAGTCTATGAGCTCTCATGAGCGACCCATTCTGCTGTCAGCGCTCCTCCTCCCGCCTCTTTCTATAGTGACGTGCCCGTCTCTCCCGGCATGTAGTGATCGATTCCGCACAATACAGGGTGGTCCATTGATAGTGACCGGGGCAAGTATCTCACGAAATTACTGTCAAAAGAGAAAACTACAAAGAACGAAACTTGTCTAGCTTGAAGGGGGAAACCAGATGGTGCTATGGTTAGCCCGCTAGACGGCGCTGCCATAGGTTAAACGAATATCAACTGCGTTTTTTTAAAATAACAACCCCCCTTTTTTATTACATATTCGTCTAGTACGTAAAGAAATATGAGTGTTTTCGATGGACCACTTTTATGCTTTGTGATATATGGCGCTGTGATAGTCATTAACATATGACTCACAATTTTAGACGAACAGATGGCAACAGTTAGGTTTTTTAAATTAAAATACAGAACGTAGGTACATTTGAACATTTTATTTCGGTTGTTCCAATGTGATACATGGACTTTTGTGAACTTGCCATTTCTGAGAACGCATGCTGTTACAGCGTGATTACCTGTAAATACCACATTAATGCAATAAAGGCTCAAAATGAAGTCCGTCAACCTCAATGCATTTGGCAATACGTGTAACGACATTCCTCTCAACAGTGAGTAGTTCGCCTTCCGTAGTGTTCGCACATACATTGAAAATGCGCTGACGCATGTTGTCAGGCGTTGTCGGTGGATCACGATTGCAAATATCCTCCAACTTTCCCCACAGAAAGAAATCCGGGGACGTCAGATCCGGCGAACGTGCGGGCCATGCTATAGTGCTTCGACGACCAATCCACCTGTAATGAAATACCGCTTCAACCGCACGCGAGCTATGTGCCGGACATCCATCATGTTGGAAGTACATAGCCATTCTGTCATGCAGTGAAACATCGTGTAGTAACATCTGTAGAACATTACGTAGGAAATGAGCATACATTGCACCATTTAGATTGCCACCGATAAAATGGGAGCCAATTATCCTTCCTCCCATAATGCCGCACCATACATTAACCCGCCAAGGTCGCTGATGTTCCACTTGTCGCAGGCATCGTGGATTTTCCGTTGCCCAGTAGTGCATATTATGCCGGTTTACGTTACCGCTGTTGGTGAATGATGCCTCATCGCTAAATAGAACGCGTGCAAAAAATCTGTCATCGTCCTGTAATTTCTCTTGTGCCCAGTGGCAGAACTGTAGACGACGTTCAAAGTCGTTGCCATGCAATTCGTGGTGCATAGAAATATGGTATGGGTGCAATCGACGTTGATGTAGCATTCTCAACACCGTCGTTTTTGAGATTCCCGATTCCCGCGCAATTTGTCTGCTAATGGTGTGTGAAATAACCGCGACAGCAACTAAAACACCTACTTGGGCATCATCATTTGTTGCAGGTCGTGGTTGACGTTTCACATGTGGCTGAACACTTCCTGTTTTCTTAAATAACGTAACTATCCGGCGGGCGCTCCGGAGAGTAGGATGATGTCGTCCAGGATACCGAGCAGCATACATAGCACACGGCCGTGGGGCATTTTGATCATCAACACGATATCGACCTTTTCCGCAGTTGGTAAACGGTCCATTTTAACACGGGTAATGTATCACGAAGCAAATACCGTCCGCACTGGGGGAATCTTACGTGATACCACGTACTTATACGTTTGTGTCTATTACAGCGCCATCTATAACAAAACGAAAAAAGTGGTCCGACAAAAGATTCATATTTCTTTACGTAGTACACGAATACGTAATAAAAAATGGGGTTTCCTATTTTAAAAAAACGCAGTTGATATCCGTTTGACCTATGGCAGCGCCATCTAGTGGGCCAACCATAGCTCCAACTGGTTTCCCACTTCAAAGTAGACAAGTTTCGTTCTTCGTAGTTTTTTCGTTTGATGCTTATTTCGTGAGATATTTGGCCCGGTGACGATCAATGGACCACCCTGTATAAGGTCGTCCGGATAGTTTTGATGAGATAGTGTATAAATAAGCGGGGGCTTTAGTAGTTTCTTACAGACCTTCCCTGTTGCTATTTGGAGGAGGGTTGAAAGGTGGGGAAAATGTAGTTACGCTTCATACAGCGGGTGTGTGTTACGCCATAGGCAGCAGCAGCTTAGGAAGACGAGTTTTGCCGGCATGTTATTCGTAGAAGTGAAACCACTGTGGCTCGTCGCCTAAACGGCCCGTATAGTTCCTGTGAAATATTACAGTTTCGGCACGGCGCTAATGGTTTTGCGAACGCCCGGTTGCACGCTGCGGTGAAAGTGCGATCCTGAGCCGACCGGTAGCCGGGACCCAGCCGGCTGCTGACCTTGGCGACCGCAACTAGTCCGCCGGGAAGGACGCCGGGGTCGGGTCCGGCGCCGTGCTCGGCCTTCACCCCCGCGCGCAGGCAGCCGCCCTCCCTGGTCGCGGTCCTCGCACATAACCCTCTGCACGGTGCGGCAGCGGCTTCTGGAGCGTCGCCTGTAACGTCGCAAAAGTGCGTGCATCGTCGAGACCAGCACAGTCACTGCGACTGACCCTCGTCGCCCAGTCTGCTGACATGAGAAAAATTTCCAACCGATTTCCCATACACAAAGAACAGTTGACTGGCGTTGCCTGGTGAAACGTTGTTGTGATGGCTCGTGTAAGGAGGAGAAATGCGTACCATCACGTTTCCGACTCTGATAACGGTCGGATTGTAGCCTATCGCGATTGCGGTTTATCGTATCGCGACATTGCTGCTCGCGTTGGTCGAGATAGAATGACTGTTAGCAGAATATGGAATCGGTGGGTTCAGGAGAGTAATACGGAACGCCATGCTGGATCCCAGCGGCCTCGTATCACTAGCAGTCGAGATGACAGGCATCTTATGCGCATGGCTGTAACGGATCGTGCAGCCACGTCACGATCCCTGAGTCAACAGATGGGGACGTTTGCAAGACAACAATCATTTACATGAACAGTTCGACGACGTTTGCAGCAGCATGGACTATCAGCTTGGAGACCATGGCTGCTGTTACCCTTGACGCTGCATCACAGACAGGAGCGCCTACGATGGTGTACTCAACGACGAACCTGGGTGCACGAACGGCAAAACGTCATTTTTTCGGATGAATCCAGGTTCTGTTTACAGCATGATGATGGTCGCATACGTGTTTGGCGACATCGCGGTGAACGCACATTGGAAGCGCGTATTCGTTATCGCCATACTGGCGTATTACCCGGCGTGATGGTATGGGGTGCCATTGGTCCACGCTCGGTCATTGCATTGACGGTACTATAACAGTGGACGTTACATTTCAGATGTGTTACGACTCGTGGCTCTACCCTTCATTCGATCCCTGCGAAACCCTACATTTCAGCAGGATAATGCACGACCGCATGTTGCAGGTCCTGTACGGGGCTTTCTGGGTACAGAAAATGTTCGACTGCTGCCCTGGCCTGCACGCTGTCCAGATCTCTCACCAATTGAAAACGTCTAGTCAATGGTGGCCGAGCAACTGGCTCGTCACAGTACGCCAGTCACTACTCTTGATGAACTGTGGTATCGTGTTGAAGCTGCATGGGCATCTGTACCTGTACGCGCCATCCAAGCTGTGTTCGACTCAATGCCCAGGCGTATCAAGCCCGTTATTACGGCCAGAGGTGGTTGTTCTGGGTACTGATTTCTCAGGATGTATGCACCCAAATTGCGTGAAAATGTGATCACATGTCAGTTCTAGTATAATATGTTTGTCCAATGAATACCCGTCTATCATCTGCATTTCTTCTTGGTGTAGCAGTTTTAATGGCCAGTGGTGTACTATGAAGAGCACGGCACGGGGTACTCCTCCCCACTGTTCTACGTGTTGGGGCTCCATCGCAGTCCATTCACGTATGAAGCCTAGGAAGAGTGCTTATATGTCTCTGTGCCCGCTGTAGTTAGTGCTGTCTCGTCTCGAGAGTGCTGAGAGAAGCGCTTGTAGTCTATTCCTACGTTGTTCATTTAACACTGCTTCTTGAAACTTTATAATTAGACTTTCGCGGAATAACTGGCGTGAGGCATCTGACATTTCATGTTTTTCAGCATTTCGGTAACGCGTTACCGTGAATGGTACACACATGTGACCTTAAAATTTTTTGAAACCTAGTGTTTGGAAATTTCAACGGTCGTAAAATAGTACACTGCCAGAAATAAATATTAATACACCCTTTTAGAGACTTCCAATCCACTCGTGCTTTATTGTTGCAACATAGCATATGGAGTACATGAAATGATTAGGTTTACAGACCAATAGCACAACCGATTCTGAGGTATCGGGTACCGATGCACACTGAAACACCCATATTAGTACGTGGTGTGGACTGCACGGGAGGCAATTAAGGTGCTGACTGACCAACCAGTCGGCCCTACAGACGCCGAATACTGTCCTGGGATGCGTGTTGGCGCGCCTGCCCGACCTGTTCACGTAGTTCCGTAAGAGTTGTTGGTTGACGAGTCGCACGAGTGACGCCTCGTCGCACCCAATCCCATGCGTGTCCGATTGGAGACAAGTCTAGAGGTGGTGCTGACCAGGGAAGTCGGTGCGCGTCTTGCAGAGCACGTCGAGTTTCACTGGCAGTGTGTGGGCGAGCTTTATCCTGCTCAAAGACTAATTCACCTTCTTGTTGCAAGAACGGCAAAAGGTGGACAAGAGTTCTAGCTTATCGGATCCCAGGGATGTAAGTGACAAGGGACGTAGACTGCACGACTTCCTCCCCGACATACGGGAGCGGTTGAGAATGAGACATATCGATCCCAGCCGCGGTATGGTACATTTCTTAACCGGACACGGACCTTATCCAACGCACTTAAACGGTGTGAGTCTGAGGCAGACACCTACATGCACATGCGGGGAAGACGGTTCCCCAGAACACACAGTCTTTTTCTGCGGGCAATACCCGAACAATAGACATACACTACACTTAGACTACACAGATACAGACATAGATATATACACAGGAATAAGAGACGAAGAACAATGGGCACAATTAAACGCACTGACAAACAGTATTTCAAAAACAACACATGAAGAGTACATGCGGACACGACATTACAGACATGCCTATGTGCAGCGTAACAACAATCTCCAGAGGGTGGACAGCGATACCCACAGTGACAGCGAAAATAGCGAGAATGAGGAGGATCAGGAGGAAGAAGCTGAGATGTGACAGTAAACAAGCATAAGGTGCTGGCGATCTAGCCAAGAAATTATCGAATGTTGTACATGGATGGGCACCTAAAGTAGTTAATACATAGGATTAGTAATAAATAGGATAAGCAACATTATTTCTCTACTAATAACCATTTGTGTGTGTGTGTGTGTGTGTGTGTGTGTGTGTGTGTGTGACTGGCGGTCAACGGCTCGAAGAAACCATTCCGAGGTATTCACCGTCAGTCACACTCGGTGATGGTACTAACAAATCTCTCATCTATCCTATCTTCTTTTTATATTCTTCTTAAAAACAACAAAATTTTATTTATATTTCAACCTCAAATTATTGTTATTTTGAATCATTCTTTGTAAATTTTGTAGATAAAACAAAAGAAAAGAAAACTGTAAAAAGATGAAAACCGAAAATTGTTAGATGTACGACCTGTTTTAAACATCAGGTAACAGGTCTATAATTTGGCAATAAATAAAAAATAAATAAATAAATAAATTATCGGATCCCAGGCCTGGGGTGGCGCCGATGTGTCTCGGTCGTATGCGCTCACCAGGCCCACATCGTACATGCAAACGACCATCACTTGCATGCTGGCAGAATCAGACGACGGCAGATCATTCCATGTTCCAGGCGATCCAAACGAGCCGTGCACGTCGATGGTGCAGCGTGAGGGGAAGACACGCTAGATGTGTGCGTGCCCGTAGTCCCACTGCTAATAACAGGACCGCAACACTTGGTGCTGACACGCTTGGGCTCACAAAGTGCAGTAGCTGTACTACCCACTACTGGTGCCCTGCACTACGTCCGCACGTGTGACAATGTTCGGGTGACCACTGACAGCAGCATAGTTGCACAAATGACGCAGCACGTCCGAGTTCTGTGGCAGTTCTCTGCCCGAAAGGACCACCCCACCCCACGGAAGGCTACAGTTTGACCCCTTTCAAATCCACCCGGTTAGCTGCAGGAAGCGCGAGGACTTCTACATGGCATGGTTGCCTGCTTACTTCACACGTTTGCACCGCCCTGAGCCCTCTGGCCGTCAGCGTCCCTTTTAAAGGGTAAACACTCACGGCGCTCTTGTAGCTGTTCCACTACGCAGCCGTAGCTGAAACCATCACCAGTGCACCTACTACCCCCCACGTCGCATACACCGTAATCGGACCAAAATCGACGTCGTCTTTCCAGGGGTGTTAATTTTTTTCCGGCAGTGTATCAAATATAGAATAAAAAAAGTCTAGAACGCATATAATAATTTTATTTTAAAAATTATTGTAAGCAGTCTGGATTGTTTTTGTTGTCAAACTTCCTGGCAGATTAAAACTGTGTGGCGGACCGAGACTCGAACTCGGGACCTTTGCCTTTCGCGGGCAAGTGCTATAGCATCTTTTTTCTGCTTTTTTTGTTTTTTATCTCATTTTGTTCGTTTGTCGTTCGTTGTATCTGCTCTGGGTGGACGTCGGAAGACACCAGTTTCAGTTCGTTGTTGTTCCATTAACTCAGTTTTTTTTACTACAGAGGGCAGCTAGCCCTCTGACAGAACACGCTGAGCTACCGTGCCGGCGTTATCTGAGCTACCCAAGCACGACTTACGGCCCGTCCTTACAGCTTTACTTCCGCCAGTAGCTGTGAGGACGGGGCGTGAGTCATGCTTGGGTAGCTCAGATACATTGCCGGCACGGTAGCTCAGCGTGTTCGGCCGAGAGCCGGTTGGACTCTGTAATGAAAAAACTGAGCGGAAGGGTCAACCACCGAACTTGAACAAAAGAAAAAAAAAAACAAAAAAAATGCTAGAGCACTTGCCCGCGAAAGGCAAAGCTCTCGAGTTCGAGTCTCGGTCCGCCACACAGTTTTAATCTGCCAGGAAGTTACATATCAGCCTACAGAGTGGAAATCTCATTCTGTTTTTGTTAAATTTTTAAAGCTGTGACCATTCGTGCTGCTGTCCTTTGTATTCATTCAGTAGGCTCTCTTGAGTCCTGTTTGGTATAGGTTCGACAAACTTGAGTAATATTATACGTTCAAACAGACAAGTGAATTTTCAAGCACTTTTCTTTATAGACTGACCAATTAATCGAATTCTCCTCATACCACTTCATACGCCTACAAACTGCCACGCTCAGGTATTTGTATGAGTAGACTCACTCCAGTTGTCGCTCACTTCTGTAGTCGTAACATACGTCGTTCTTCCACTTTGGCTAGTACACAGTGTTGCAATTCTGCTTATTTCAATCAAGTTGCCAAACTTTGCGCTACTTTGAAGTCTTGTCGACATATGACTGAATATTTCTGCAGCTCCTTTCACGTAGTACTTCATTATAATTAACTGAATAATGTTCAAAACATCTCAAGTTACTATAAACGTCATCTACAAAGTAATTAATAAACAGAGAGAGTCCCGACACGTTGCTGTGGGGCGTGTTTCAAATAATTTCTACATCTGTCGGTTGATTTCCGCCCAAGGAAACATGTCGCTACCTTCCTACCTAGACATCTTCATCCAATCACGCATTTCGCTTCACAACCCATGTCATCACACTATCGTTTGTAAGCAGTGGTATGGTACTTCGTCAAGTGATTGGACAACTAAAAGAATCAGGTCATTATACGAAAGGAAAGGTCCGCTATATGATGGTAGAGTCATCGCCTGTGTCTGTGTTATTTTTGTTTTAATTCGCATGGGTCCACCGGAGATCACGTAAAGCAGCTGGACTGCTTCACTGCACGAGGTCGACTTTGCATTGCCCCTGGCACCCTGTTTTTTATTTTTTATATAATTTACTTATTTTTTTCTTACCTTTTCTCACTTCGGCAGGGAAGTCTATAAACATGTCGATAGGTTACCTGCGCTCTTTCAGACGTGAGAAGCCCCTTCTTTTAATTCGATCTTGTCGGTATCTAACCTCTCGGATAAATTTTTCTGAAACTCGTGGTTCGCTATCAAGAATTTTTCTAACTTACTGGTTTCATTAGTTATGTTTCATCAGTTATGTAAAGCGTGTCTATAGAATTTCAGTTATATAAAGCGTGTCTATAGAATTTAAATCTCAGTTCCTTGCTTATGGAGACGAGTCTTTCATTTCCATAGTAAGGTCTTTTCTTCCTCTACTTCTTTATCTATTCTGGCTATGGATTAACTCTCTACTCGTTATTTTGCGAGTAAACTTACCCTCAAACTGAGGTTTCCTATTTAACCATTCGTAAAATTTCTCTTGGAAAGAGACACTCTGTTTTAAAACTTCTTTCACGTGTCCTCGATCGGTTCGTCTTGAAATGGGCCTCTTAGTGTAAACGTTACGAGTTCTACGAAGAGCAGCAGCTTCCTTGTCTCATATGATCTTGAAGACAACTCCTTCACGAAGACCTTTCTCTCAGATTATGTAGCCGTCATACATATTACTTACGTTGTATCATACTTAACACTATACCATATATTTCATAAATTACGTTACCAGAATAAAACAAAGAAGAAATAGTAATCTGACCGTTGGTTTTGAGAAGAATAATCCGACATGCTGACACGTGTAGGGGCTCATAATGTTGGTTTTGTAAACCCTCGTCGCCAGTTTTGTAATGGCCTCGTCGCTACTGCTGTAACGGTAGGCCGAGTTTGTGGGTTCGGGAAACAGCTTCTGGTGCAGTACACCGCTAAGACAATTTCTCCCTGCCACTATTACACAGTGTTCACTTCTAAGAGTTCGCTAAACGACGACCCTGTCCAAGTCAGCCCTGGACGATTATCTACAACTGAGACCTGCTCTTCTATGTTCCGAGTAGGCTTCTGTCCATTGTCATCCGGTCAATGGCGAATTGTACATGGGCGGCAACTGGCCGAGGCGAAGTCGATATCTTCATCCTCAGCGCCGCCCGTGGCACTGGTAGAACTCGGGCAAGTGGCTAGTCTATATGGCACTGCCACGAGCTCGCATCTTTGCCCCTGTGGTGCTTTTGTCCTGGCTGTGTCTTGATCCGACGACACAGCAGCTCGCTTTTGAGAAACACAATAACGGCTGTCTCTCTACCAACGGCTCCCTTTGAAATCACTTGGTCATCTGCGTTACATCCTAGTGTATGTTACACCGACATTTTACGATCCTAACAGTGCATCTCTCCATTCTTTCGACGTCTGCTGCCAGGGCAAAACCCTAAGTACTGAATCAGTGCTCTAGGATAAGTCTAAGAAGCGCCATCTGTGCAAGTTACGTAACAGGTGCAATACAGTTTCCAACAAACCTACGACTCTAATACGTCTTTCCTATGGTTGATTTCACTAGTTCTTAAAAGTTGTCCTAGATGTTTCTACGGTGCGAGAGACTCCAGACGTTTAATGCAGATGTTGTTATCGGATACTATCGCATGCTTGTTTATGACCATTTTCTGACATACTCTACTGGCCATTAAAATTGCTACACCAAGAAGAAATGCAGATGATAAACGGGTATTCATTGGACAAATATATTATACTAGAACTGACATGTGATTACATTTTCACGCAATTTGGGTGCATACATCCTGAGAAATCAGTACCAAGAACAACCACCTCTGGCCGTAATAACGGCCTTGATACGCCTGGGCATTGAGTCAAACAGAGCTTGGAAGGCGTGTACAGGTACAGCTGCCCGTGCAGCTTCAGCACGATACCACAGTTCACGAAGAGTAGTGACTGGCGTATTGTGACGAGCCAGTTGCTCGGCCACCATTGACCAGACGTTTTCAATTGGTGAGAGATCTGGAGAATGTGCTGGCCAGGGCAGCAGTCGAACATTTTCTGTATCCAGAAAGGCCATTATAGGACCTGCAACAAGCGGTCGTGCATTATCCTGCTGAAATGTAGGGTTTCGCAGGGACCGAATGAAGAGTAGAGCCACGGGTTGTAACACATCTGAAATGTAACGTCCACTGTTCAAAGTGCCGTCAATGCGAACAAGAAGTGACCGAGACGTGTAACCAATGGCACCCCATACCATCACGCCGGGTGATACGCTAGCATGGCGATGACGAATACACGCTTCCAATGTGCGTTCACCGCGATGTCGCCAAACACGGATGCGACCATCATGATGCTGTAAACAGAACTTGGATTCAACCGAAAAAATGACGTCTTGCCATTCGTGCACCCAGGTTCGTTGTTGAGTACACCATCGCAGGCGCTCCTGTCTGTGATGCAGCGTCAAGGGTAACCGCAGCCACGGTCTCCGAGCTGATAGTCCATGCTGCTGCAAACGTCGTCGAACTGTTCGTGCAGATGGTTATTGTCTTGCTAACGTCCCCGTCTGTTGACTCAGGGATCGTGACGTGGCTGCACGATCCGTTACAGCCATGCAGATAAGATGCCTGTCATCTCGACTGCTAGTGATACGAGGCCGTTGGGATCCAGCACGGCGTTCCGTAGTACCTTCCTGAACCCACCGGTTCCATATTCTGCTAACAGTCATTGGACCTCGCCCAACGCAAGCAGCAATGTCGTGATACGATAAACGGCAATCGCGATAGGCTACAATCCGACCTTTATCAAAGTCGGAAACGTGATGGTACGCATTTCTCCTCGTTACAAGGGGCATCACACCAACGCTTCACCAGGCAACGCCGGTCAACTGCTGTTTGTGTATGAGGAATCGGTTGGAAACTTTCCTCATGTCAGCACGTTGTAGGTGTCGCCACCGGCGCCAACCTTGTGTGAAAGCTCTGAAAAGCTAATCATTTGCATATCACAGCATCTTCTTCCTGTCGGTTAAATTTCGCGTCTGTAGCACGTCATGTTCGTGGTGTAGCAATTTTTATGGCCAGTAGTGTATATGCGCATTTAACCAGAGCAGTCATCGATGGAACAATAAGAGATATTGTCTATGTAAAATAGCGAAAGAGATACATACGAAACTCACTATCGATGTTGGAAACGCTATTTACCTTATCAACTGCACTCTTCGCCTACAGCACCTCTATTCCGTATGCCAGACCTTCCTTCGACCCATGCTACGTACAGACGCCTCATTTCACTACTGACTTCGACACAAAAGGGGACGATTGTCTTGTCGATGAGCCCAATGGTCTCCACGTAACGGGGCCGGCGGTGCTTGCGTCTTCGATCGCTACTTTGAAGGTTAATACTTTGAAGGTTCCGTGCTCAGCAAGTACGAGACCTCGCACTGCAGCCTTGCAAAGAAAACTGGGAAGAAGACTGGATCTATTACGGAGGCCTGACATTTCCTGCCTCATTTGAATTTAATATTCTCTTTTATCGGAGTGCAACCTACGACGAAGCTCGATAATGGTGCACAGCACACTTGCGAGCCTGAAGAAGGCCACATGCGAATGCTTCTGGTTTTCATCATTACCATCAGCAGCAGCAGACATTTCAACACCCACTGTTGGACGAAGATGTCCTCGTGACTCCTCCGCGCGTTACAGCCTTCCGCCCCGCTCACGCGTCTTTCTCCCACACGTTTCCTAATGTCACCCACGTACCTTCCATGAAATCGTCACCTGAGTGTTTCCTTATCTCTTCGTACACAGAATACGTCGACCGTCCACGCTACATTTGTATCACGGCCATGCAACTCTCACTTTCCGAACGATTTCCACATTAAAAGCCCATGTCTCGCTTCAGTGTGTCAAACACGACCATACGCACTCCCTGTAATCTTCCTGATTACACGCTTTTGAAAGTCCTATTTAGTTTACCTGAACAACTGAAGGCCGGTTTTGCTCTACAGTTTCTTTCTTTTTCTATTCGTCTTCGAGTGCCCTAAACGCTGAAGATCATGAACTGTTTCCACTTACTCGTTGCAATGCTCTCCTTTTCATACTTTGCTTCGTTATTATTTGAATACTGGGACCTAGTTTCAGACTTGCTTCTCTTTAACGTTGAACTGTATCTCTACTAGACACAAACAATAGAGTGCCCTCATAAAAACGAAGGCAGTCCTCGTATATTCCATTAACACGCATTAAATCTTGATCTCCCAAGTTTACGCGTCTGAAGATTTCCTCAAGTCGTATAGTTTTTATTATATGGAATTGCATTACCAAACTCTTGAAATTTTCAATTATCATGGTGATGTATAATGGAAGCTGTGTATTTATACATGTATTCTTCAGTATACTAATATACGGCGAATAAATGCTCTGTTTATAAACGGCTGTCAGGATTAATTTTCTGGGAACTGAGTTGAATTCCTTCTGAAAATATAGATTGTGTGGACAAGCTGGTATTTCACGCTCATTGCTCCGTTCCATAAACTCTTTCACGACATGAGAAGCACAGTTACGCTGTGCCCATGTTTGAAGCCAACATTTTTTTGCTGTTTTTAATAATTTTAGTTAATATCTTGTACGTAAGTTGGGAAAAATTTAAGTGTGTATTGAAAGGATAGGCTACTGGGAAATGAAGGTGGTGCGTTTGTTGCAGTAGACAAGAAACTCAAATCTACCGAGACAGAAACTGAATCTGCATGCTAGACTGTTTGGGCCAGTCTCAGTACCAGGGGTGAGCACAAAATAATTACTGGATCCATCTGTCGCCCACCAGACTCATCTCCTGACGTAACCGAGATCCTTAGAGATAACCTCAGTTCACTTGTACGTAAGTTCCCCAATCATGCTGCGATCATCGGCTGAGACTTTAATCATCCAACAGTCAATGGGGAAAATTACAGTTTTGTTACTGGCAGGCGTGACAAGACATCCTGCGAAACATTACTAAATGCCTTCTCTGAAAAATGCCTAGAACAAATAGTTCGGAACCCAATACATGACGGAAATATATTGGATCTAATCTCAACAAGCGGACCTGGCCTCTTTGAGGATGTCGACACCGAAACTGGTGTCAATGACCACGACGCATTTATGTCAACGATGGTTACCGAAGTGAAAAGAACAACAGTGAAGTAAATAAAAAGGCAGTAGTGTCATGTCTGAACGAGTAACTTGAAACTTTCAGCATAGGGCAGGAGCACGTAGAGGAACTACACCTCAGAGTCAAAAGAATAGTTGACCATGCACTGAATAGATAGGTATTTAGTAGAACAGTTTATAATGTGAAGGACCCTGCATGGTATACAGTCACTATAAACAAACTTGTGAAGAAACAGAGATTACGGCATAATAGGTGTAAAACAAAGCATAAGACAACAGATAGATAGAGAGATGCTGAATGAAACGCGTTTGTCTACCGTAGCAGAACATTGTCAAATGATCTTTCACAAAAACCAAGGAAATTCTGATCGTTAAGTAAAAAGGCTCTTAGCAGCATCCAAGCTAGTATCTAATCAATTGGGAATGGCATAGGAAATTGAGAGTAACGGAGGTAAAGCTGAGATGCTTAAGTCCGGTTTTAAATGTTCCCTTACAGAGGAAAACCCAGCAGAATTGTCCCAATTTAAACCTCGTACCACTGAAAATACGAGTGAAATAAAAATTAGAGTCTGTGGAATTGAAAAATAACTGAAATCGTTGCCGCATTGGGTAGCCGCGCGGTCTATAGGCGCCTTGCCACGGTTCGCACAGCTCCCCCTGTCGGAGGTTCGAGTCTTCCCTTGGGCACGGGCGTGTATGTTGTCCTTAGCGTAAGTTACTTTAAGTTACATTAAGTAGTATGTAAACCTAGGGACCGATGACCTCAGCAGTTTGATCCCACAGGAACTTGCCACAAATTTCCGAAATTTCTGAAATCGTTAAAACTGATCAAAGCTCCAGGGCCCAATGGAATCCAGAGCAGATTCTGTACTAAATTTGCAGCTGAGTTAGTCCCTCCAACAGAAAACCATGGCCAGTAATTGGAAGAAAGCACAGGTTACACCCACCTACAAGACGGCAGCAGAAATGATCCACAAAGCTACCGATATCCTTGACACTCATTTGTTGTACAATCTTAGAACATGTTCTGAGCTCAAACGTAATGAGGCGTGTTGAACTACACTCCTGGAAATGGAAAAAAGAACACATTGACACCGGTGTGTCAGACCCACCATACTTGCTCCGGACACTGCGAGAGGGCTGTACAAGCAATGATCAGATGCACGGCACAGCGGACACACCAGGAACCGCGGTGTTGGCCGTCGAATGGCGCTAGCTGCGCAACATTTGTGCACCGCCGCCGTCAGTGTCAGCCAGTTTGCCGTGGCATACGGAGCTCAATCGCATTCTTTAACACTGGTAGCATGCCGCGACAGCGTGGACGTGAACCGTATGTGCAATTGACGGACTTTGAGCGAGGGCGTATAGTGGGCATGCGGGAGGCCGGGAGGACGTACCGCCGAATTGCTCAACACGTGGGGCGTGAGGTCTCCACAGTACATCGATGTTGTCGCCAGTGGTCGGCGGAAGGTGCACGTGGCCGTCGACCTGGGACCGGACCGCAGCGACGCACGGATGCACGCCAAGACCGTAGGATCCTACGCAGTGCCGTAGGGGACCGCACCGCCACTTCCCAGCAAATTAGGGACACTGTTGCTCCTGGGGTATCGGCGAGGACCATTCACAACCGTCTCCATGAAGCTGGGCTACGGTCCCGCACACCGTTAGGCCGTCTTCCGCTCACGCCCCAACAACGTGCAGCCCGCCTCCAGTGGTGTCGCGACAGGCGTGAATGGAGGGACGAATGGAGACGTGTCGTCTTCAGCGATGAGAGTCGCTTCTGCCTTGGTGCCAATGATGGTCGTATGCGTGTTTGGCGCCGTGCAGGTGAGCGCCACAATCAGGACTGCATACGACCGAGGCACACAGGGCCAACACCCGGCATCATGGTGTGGGGAGCGATCTCCTACACTGGCCGTACACCACTGGTGATCGTCGAGGGGACACTGAATAGTGCACGGTACATCCAAACCGTCATCGAACCCATCGTTCTACCATTCCTAGACCGGCAAGGGAACTTGCTGTTCCAACAGGACAATGCACGTCCGCATGTATCCCGTGCCACCCAACGTGCTCTAGAAGGTGTAAGTCAACTACCCTGGCCAGCAAGATCTCCGGATCTGTCTCCCATTGAGCATGTTTGGGACTGGATGAAGCGTCGTCTCACGCGGTCTGCACGTCCAGCACGAACGCTGGTCCAACTGAGGCGCCAGGTGGAAATGGCGTGGCAAGCCGTTCCACAGGACTACATCCAGCATCTCTACGATCGTCTCCATGGGAGAATAGCAGCCTGCATTGCTGCGAAAGGTGGATATACACTGTACTAGTGCCGACATTGTGCATGCTCTGTTGCCTGTGTCTATGTGTCTGTGGTTCTGTCAGTGTGATCATGTGATGTATCTGACCCCAGGAATGTGTCAATAAAGTTTCCCCTTCCTGGGACAATGAATTCACGGTGTTCTTATTTCAATTTCCAGGAGTGTATATGATCTCCTCTATGCCAACCAGCACTGATTCCGAAAACATCGATCATGCGAAGTTGAACTCAAACTTTTCTCACATGACATAATGAAAGCTTTGGGTCAAGGTAATCGGGTAGATGCGGGTATCTCTCGATTTCCGAAAAGCATTAGACTCAGTCTCGCATCTGCACTTGTTATCAAAAGTACGATCATATAGGATCCAGGTGAAACTTGTGACTGGATAGATGACTTTTTGGTAGGGAGGACGGGTATGTTATCTTGGATAGAGTGTCATCGTCACATACAGAAGTAACTTCTGGTGTACCCCAGGGTAGTGTTTTGGGACCGTTACTGTCCATGTTGTACATTGATGACGTTGCAGACAATATTAATAGTAACCTCTGAGTTTTTGCAAATAAAGCAGTTATCTATAGTGAAGTGCTGTCTGAAAGGAGCTGCGTAAATATGCAGTTACATCTTGATAAGATTTCAAAGTGATGCAAAGACTGGTAATACGCTTTAAATGTTCAGAAATGTAAAATTGTGCACTTCACCAAACGAAAAAAACATAGTATCCTATGAGTATAACATCAATCAGCCATTCCTGAAATAGGCCAACTGATGCAAATACTTGCTTGTAACACTTTATAGCGATATTAAATGGAATGATTACATTGGCTCACTGGTGTGTTAAGCGGATTGTAGACTTCGGTTTATTGCGGTTTATTGCTACTCGGGGAATGCAGTCAGTCTACAAAGAAGATTGGTTGAAAATCGCTCGTGCGATCCATTCCAAAGTATTGCTCAAGTTTGTGGGACCCGTACCAAATAGGACTAACAGAGATATTGAACATGTACAGAGAAGGGCAGCACGAATGGTGAGAGATTATCGCAGAGATGTTGAAGAAACTGCACTGCCAGACTCTTGAAGATAAACGTGAATCATCCTAAGTGATCCTATTTCCAAAGTTTCAACAATAGGTTTCAATTGATGACCCTAGGAATACACTACAAACCGTTATGTATCTCTCACGTAGGGATGGTGAGGACAAGATTAGATTCATTACAGCACGCACAGAGGCATTTGAACAGTCCTTCTTCCCACGATCCATTAGTGACTTGAACGAAAATATACCCAAATAACTGGGACAATGCACTTCACAGTGGGTTGCAGAGTATAGATGTAGAAATGAGGTATGTTGTGTCTTGTCTGTCACCTTTTTACGAAGTAGAATAATTACAGAATATTTACGATGTTGCGAAATTTTGCCTTCTGCGGACAATAATTTTGTCAATAATTTTGGAAGTTCCTTTGGTGTTACTTTTCCTCCACTTTTCATCGTATCTCGGCGCCTTCCCGTTTTTCATGCACTAGGTGGCTTTGTGTACCTCATCTGGGGCATTACATTAATAATTATCTGTGTTGTGGTTCGTCTCTTCAACTACATGAACATTTAAGGAAATTTTCGAATGTTTATACATTTTTCTCCCTTTCGTTAATACGAATCAGTTGTCTTTTTAATTTGTGATATTATTATTAACTAAGAATTGTCTCTATTTTCACTTAATCTTTCGGTTTGTGTTATTATTTCTCTTCTCATATTTCCATTATATCTTTTCACATCCTCCAAAACATTTTACAATACTTTTGTTTCATTGGGCGTAGTCCGTCACATTCCTATTACCGTTTGCTTGAAGCCTACCTCTTCTCTTAAACAGTTATCTTGTTGCATTTGAGTGGTTCCTTTTCTTTTGACTTCTTCGTACTTGCGACACAGTTTTCAGTGTGCAGAAGTATCTTCGTTAAATAATTGTCCATTTCATATGTCATTTTCTAAGACGGTGAATTCATTTTTTGGTTTAATCTGGTATTCTTTAATAAATACTCTTAATCTTCGTTTCTAATTTCCTGCTTGATTTTGTTTATTTCTAGCTTTGTACCTATTTTTTACTTTGTGTCATACAAGGCTGCAATCACTTGCAATTCGTAAGTTGTTTATGGTAACACACGTACATTCATTAATAACATAAACGTTTTCTGATGAAGAAGCATGTCATGCCGAGAAATTACTGTCACCAGACGGATGAGACCCACATTTCGACCACGATTGCAACGGCCTTCCTCTGGACGTACTAATGGAAGAACAGTTTCCGCCATAAAGAGAGTCAAAGAAAGACCGTTGCATTCGTGGTGGAAAGGTGGGCCTCACCCGCCTGCTGACAGTAACTGCTCGGCACGACATGCTTTTCCAACAGAAAACGTTTATGTTTGCATCGCTAGTTCATTGCTGTTTATTGTCTTAGGTACAATAATTGTTACTCGTATTTTGTAGCAGAATTTTATTTTTGTTTCTTAACCAAATATGACAGCAAGGAATGAAGTAAGAACATTTCGATGAAGGTTTCAGCTCTACTCAGGAATTTTTTATACAAGGAAATATCATGATTTTGAGTCCAGGAGCCACCGGACACATGTGGAAAACAGGACAGACGTAAGTGCAAGACCTAAATACTTTACTTATAAGTAGTGTAAATAACATCGTATCTTCAGAGTGCTGTTGCGAAACACTGTATATCTAACCGAAAAGATTATTGTATCTTTAGGCATATGATTATAATAAACACTGTCTTAGTGGGCTACTGAGGAAACGTGAAGCAATTAGGTGAAATAAAAAATAAAACTGAGTTGTGGAACACAAGTAATAGCTATTGTTATGGACAAGATAAATTAAAAAATTGTTCAAAAATGTTCCAATGTGTGTGAAATCTTATGGGACTTAACCGCTAAGGTCATCAGTCCCTAAGCGTACACACTACTTAACCTAAATTATCGTAAGGACAAACACACACGCCCATGCCCGAGAGAGGACTCGAACCTCCACCGGAACCAGCCGCACAGTCCATGACTGCAGCGCCTTAGACCAAAAAAATGGTTCAAATGGTTCTGACCACTATGGGACTTTACATCTGAGGTCATCAGTCCCCTAGAACCTAGAACTGCTTAAACCTAATTAACCTAAGGACATAACACACATCCATGCCCGAGGTAGGGTTCGAACCTGCGACCGTAGCGGTCGCTCGATTCCAGAATGAAGCGCTTAGAACCGCCAAGATAAACGTCAATCACAGTACACAGTGCTGATACATTCGGGTCACCGTGGTCTCTCGACCTGTTTAACTTTCATGCTGAGGGATTGCGTGCGAGCGGTTCATGAACGCTGACTGAAGTCGACAGGCGGTTAAGCGTACTATTCCTAGCTCAGTCATCTGACGAGGAGAACACGAGTGCCATAGCACGATTTCCCGGAAACTTTACTCAGTGGGAGAGGAATGAGAATAAGCGAAGGCGTGTCTCGGCTTATCGGTAGATACTCGACCGTCTCTGAGAAAACGACGGATAAATTTTTCGACATAATTTAGATGCCTTTTAGCGAGCGGAATTCTCAGCCGAAATTGGGGCACGGTGGCTAGCGTAGCGGTCTCTCATTTTTTTCACCTCGTGTTCAAAACCCTGTTACTGTTTTCATTTACTTTATTTTATTTTTCGTTTTTTCTCATTTGTCTACCCATATCCGTAGAAGGCTCCTTCATACGAGTGCTTCTTATAAAGGGGATGCAAAGGCGATATATTAAATGTAAAATTATAGCTGGGTTTCACAGTAAGTGTCATACATTTATTATAAATGGTGGTCAACACGATATCGACCTTTTCCGCAATTGGTAAACGGTCCATTTTAACACGGGTAATGTATCGCAAAGCAAATACCGTTCGCACTGGCGGAATGTTACGTGTATACCACGTACTTATACGTTTGTGACTATTACAGCGCCATTTATCACAAAGCGAGAAAAGTGATCCAAATAAACCATTCATATTTGTTTACGTACTGCACGAATATGTAATAAAAAATGGGGGTTCCTATTTTAAAAAACGCAGTTGATATCCGTTTGACCTATGGCAGTGCCATCTAGCGGGCCAACCATAGCTCCATTTGGTTTCCCCCTTCAAGCTATACAACTTTCGTTCTTTGTAGTTTTTTCGTTTGATGCTTATGTCGTGAGATATTTTGCCCGGTCAGTGTCAATGGACCAACCTGTATTCTATATATGTGTATGGTATTTTCATGGGCTACAATCTTTTTACATTATTCTTATATTTCATTCTGATATCAATTGTTATATTAAATCTTATTTTTTATTGTTATGTTTATTCTTCAGCAAGATGTGGTGCACTGATGACACTAATCACAGAAACATTCGAAACATGGAATTTCCGAACACCAAGAGCATCGCGCCAAGACACGTTTCCCACAGTGATATTTCTGCGTGCGAATCTCTCTCAGGAAAGAAACGTCCTTAACATTGCTGAAGATGTAACATGTTGACAATAATTTCGTGGTAAATCACACATAATGGATCAGTTTACCGATAACTGGAACTTGCAACTTATTATGAATCAAGATACACTATAGCTGTTTCACTGAGAAAAAATTCGAATAATCTTCTCATTCATTTATAATTTTTATTTTTTATCCTTTTTTAAATTATTTCACAAAATGTAAAATCAATAGACTAACAAGGACAGCGTTATTTCAACATATGTTGGAAAACACTCGTGTAGTAATCTTCTACAGACATTGATAGTTCAATGAAAAAAAAAAAAAATAAGAATCGAATTTTGAACATGGGGCGAAAAAGCGTGAAGCCGCGGCGCTAGTCTCTGGGGCGCCAATTTGGTTGAATTATTTAAGCTGAAATGCGCATAAAGTACGGTGCTTCGAAAACATCGACCGTCGTTTTCTCAGAAACGGTCGAGTATCTGCGCACAATTCGAGACACGAGTTCGCCCATTTTGAACCCTCTTCCATCGCGCCAAATTTCTGGGAAATCGGATTGTGGCACTTGACGTGTTCTCCTCTTGAGTTCGGGCTTACAGGAACGGGGCGCAAATCAATAGCGCGGGAGCAGACGCTAATTAACCCTGCGTCGGTTGCCGGAGCGAGGATTGCAACCCTTGTTAAAATATTTCGGTGATCGTAGGCGTGCAAGAGGTTTATTGGGGCACGCCGATAAAATGTGCCCTTTAACGACTCGAGGGTTATTTTGTTGCAAGCATCGCTCTTCCAAAGGGTGGAGTACAGCGTTATATTCGATCACGCGCAGGGAAGGAGATTACAAGCGTTCTTACTACCCTTCGATCTATACGCTTTTGGAAAAACACAACGGATTGTAATCCACGATTCGCTCGCACCCACACGTCAAGGAGGCTGTGAAAATTGGAATGCGTGTAACTTTCATAGGTATTCAGGCTATGCACTCAGTAATGCATGGAAATGACACTTAATACCGACGAACGGCTGGGAGTATGTTCCACATTGTACAATAGTGATAGAAAAAAAACGTTGCAGATGACGTACCATCGTTGCGCCAATGTAATCTTTGGTCGCAATGCGCACTGCTCAGCGATCTCTGCCCAAACTACTGCTGCCTTTGCGTGCCAGCCGTAGGTATTCGTATTTTGCTTGTCTCCTAACTATAACATCAACTGTTACTAGAAGTCAAAGGAAAATATTTTGTGATTTGGGGTCCACATGAATCTGTTCCATTTGTTGTTCCAGTCTGTGGTCACTATCAGTAGTTAGTATCTTTGTCCATCTCGATCACTATATTTATGTGGTATGTTTTCGTTTTATTACATATGTTTACTATTGCAATATTTATAGAAGTATTACTTGTCATTTGTTCTATAGCCGAAACACGTAAAGATGTGTAACTTTTAAAAACTTAAAATAATGGTTGCAATGTCACCTTAGAAAAATTATAAATGACTATGCTTAAACTGACACACAATATTTTTAGCGCAACGCAATCTGACTTTCAAAAATCCCTACAAAAGAATGGCCCTGACTAGCAATAACCTATACCTTTCATGAATCACTTACCTCACAAAAATCTTCGTTACTCGAACTACTGCAATACAGCGTGCACCAATACTGCCAGCTGAATAAAAGATTCTAACTACTGAAGGCACTAACTGCTGATAGGCATAGTTAGCAAATGAAAGATTTTTATGGAGGACAAACAATGTATTTACCTTAATAGTGTTCAAAAGTCATAATATATATATCAGTTCATGACATCCAGTCTTACAAATTTACTGTCTCTGATGGACACACGTCCAGATCATCCGCTCTCAAAACTCCGTCATCTCTCTCCTCACATCCACCACTGCTGCCGGCTCACCTCCAACTGTGCAACGCTACGCGCTGTTAACAGCCAACTGCCCAACACTACAATAGAAAATTCCAACAATGCAAACCAGCCACAGACTGCACACAGCACAACCAGTGATTTTCATACAGAGTGCTACCCGACGTTACCAACATGAAAACCTAAACAGCCCACTTACATGGTCTAGACAGACAATTATATTGACAAAATTAACTATTTTGAAATTAGTGACAGTTCAGCAGCATCATTTGGGAAGTCGAGTGTCGTCTAGATACAGACAGGCTAATTACAACATCGATTCTGCTGTACAGAGTGCGTTCCATAAGTACAGGGTTATTACAAATGATTGAAGCGATTTCACAGCTCTACAATAACTTTATTATTTGAGATATTTTCACAATGCTTTGCACACACATACAAAAACTCAAAAAGTTTTTTTAGGCATTCACAAATGTACGATATGTGCCCCTTTAGTGATTCGGAAGACATCAAGCTGATAATCAAGTTCCTCCCACACTCGGCGCAGCAAGTCCCCATCAATGAGTTCGAAAGCATCGTTGATGCGAGCTCGCAGTTCTGGCACATTGTGTCTGTTCACTTCACCATTAAGAAAGAATGTTACTTCATCACTGAAAACAAGTTATCCACTGAACGCATCCTCTTCCATGAGCTGTTGCAACCGCTCCGAAAATTCAAAGCGTTTGACTTTGTCATCGGATGTCAGGGCTTGTAGCAATTGTAAACGTTAAGGCTTCTGCTTTAGCCTTTTCCGTAAGATTTTCCAAACCGTCGGCTGTGGTACGTTTAGCTCCCTGCTTGCTTTATTCGTCGACTTCCGCGGGCTACGCGTGAAACTTGCCCGCACGCGTTCAACCGCACGCGTTCACCGAAGAACCTCGCAGTGGACGGCCATCAACTGCACGAGTCGACGAAAATGTGACGCGTGTGCGCGACTGTTTGAACTCTGACAGACGGCTGAGCTTTCAATTGACAGCACAAACTCTAAACATGTCAAAAACAACTGTTTTCCGCATTGTGACCGAAGATTTGACACGAGAAAGGTGTATGCCAAACTCGTCCCAAAAGTGTTGACTGACGAACACAAGCACATGCGAGTACTTCGGTGCCGAGAAATGCTGAAAACGTGTGAAAATTATCCTCATTTTTTAAAGTCAGTTATCACTGGTGATCGTCGCCCCGTCCCAAGAAGGCGCACATGAGAAAGTCGAGATTCAAAACCATGCTCATTCTCTTCTTTGACGTCAGAGGCATTGTCCACCAGAATTCGTACCTAGCAGGACTACAGTGAACTCAGCTTCCTACTTGGAAGTGCTCAAAACACTGAAAAGGAGGGTCTCGCACTGCCGAAGCGACATCAAGGACATGTGGAAAGTTCACCACGACAACGCGCCGAGTCACAGCGCCTTCATCGTCAACGACTTCCTGGCCAGGACCAGGACCCCATCGGTTCCCCATCCTCCCTACAGTCCTGACGTGGCTCCCACTGACTTTTTTTTGGTTCCTAGGAGCAGTCATGAAAGGAAAAGATTGGGACATGATTGAAAGCATCCAGGCGAATGTTACATCAGCTCTAAAGGACATTCCGGAAAAGGCATTCCAGAATGCCTTCCAGTCATGGAAACACCACCTCCAGTAGTGTATCGACGCAAGAGGGTGCTATTTTGAAAATTTTGGATTATTTGTACAAATATATTCAATAAATGATTTTTTTATGAATTTGGTCGCATTACTTGTGGAACGCACCTTGTATTTCTATCTATGCTTAATTCATTTATTACAGTTGTGCGAAACAATGCCTCGGGATGAAGACGAAATCGATAAATTTGACAGTGTATTAGCCAGATCTTTAACCACTTCGTCTGGCCAAACAGTGCAGGTGCCTCTTGGCACAGTTTTCTTAGGCGTCCTTCTGTGATAATAGTTACGAGCGAACTAGGCAAGCATTGCGTACGAGCATTTATACTGAGCTGACGAAAGTCACAGGATACCTCATAATATCGTGCCTGACCTCCTTTTGCCCTGCGTAGTGCAGCCACTGGATGGGGCACGGACTCAACAAATCGTTGGAAGTTCCCTGAAGAAATATTGAGCCACGCAGCCTATATAGCCGTCCATAATAATTTCGGAAGGCTGCCGGTGCAGGATTTTATGCACGAACTGACCACTCGAACAGGTTCCGTAAATGCTCGAGGATTCATTTCGGAGCCGGCCGGTGTGGCCGTGCGGTTCTAGGCGCTTCAGTCTGGAACCGCGCGACCACTACAGTCGCAGGTTCGAATCCTGCCTGGGGCATGGATGTGTGTGATGTCCTTAGGTTAGTTAGGTTTAAGTAGTTATAAGTTCTAGGGGACTGATGACCACAGATGTTAAGTCCCATAGTGCTCAGAGCCATTTGAACCATTTTTGATTCATTTCGGACGATCTTACTGACCAAATAATTTTCTCGAATTGTCTGGAACGTCCTCCACACTAATCGCGAAGAACTGTGGTCTGAGACGTGGCACATTGTCATCCATAGAAATTCTATAGTTGTTTGGGAACATTAAGTCCATGAATGGCTGCAGATGGTCTCAGTTGGTTCAACTGTACCAGAGGACTCAGACCATTCCATGTAAGCACAGTCCACACCATTATGGAGCCACCACCGGCTTGCACAGTGCCTTGTCGACAACTTGGAACCATGGCTTCGTGCAGTCTGCCCCGCACTCGAACCTTACCATCTGCTCTTACCATCTTAAATTGGGACTCGTCTGACCAGGTCACGGTTTTCCGATCGTCCAGGGCCCAACCGATATGGTCACGAGCCCAGGAGAGGCGCTTCAGGCGATGTCGTTTTGTTGCAAAGGCACTCGCTTCGGTCGTCTGCTGCCATAGCCTTTTGACGTCAAATTTCGCCGCACTGTCCTAAGGCCGGTATTACACTATCAAATTTCTTTGTCAAAGATTTTATCAAAGATGTGATCCAATATTCCGTCCAATATATTTGACAAAGATCTTTGACGTAGCGCTACAAGGGGTATTACACTGTCATCAAATTTTTCGTCAAAGTTCTAGATGGCTGACAACAACTTGTTATTAACCGCAGCAGTTGTACGTTCTCCAATTGCATTGTGTGCACATGCGAAAAGAAGTGGGGGGAGAAAATGGAACCATACATACGAGGTTGACAGTCTTAAAATCCTGGGATTACAACTTGATAATAAATTCAGTTGGGAGGAGCACACCACAGAACTGCAGAAAGCCCTTAACAAATCTGTATTTGCAATTCGAGTATTGGCAGACATAGGCAACATAAAAATAAAAAAGCTTGCATACTTTCATTCCATAATGTCATATGGGATAATATTTTGGGGTAAATCTTGAAGTCAAACAAAAGTTTTCAAGGTCCAAAAGCGTGTAATACGTATTATTTGTGGAGTAAATTCACGGACCTCCTGCAGAAACCTCTTCAAAGAACTGGGTATACTAACTACTGCCTCTCAGTATACACTCCTGGAAATGGAAAAAAGAACACATTGACACCGGTGTGTCAGACCCACCATACTTGCTCCGGACACTGCGAGAGGGCTGTACAAGCAATGATCACACGCACGGCACAGCGGACACACCAGGAACCGCGGTGTTGGCCGTCGAATGGCGCTAGCTGCGCAGCATTTGTGCACCGCCACCGTCAGTGTCAGCCAGTTTGCCGTGGCATACGGAGCTCCATCGCAGTCTTTAACACTGGTAGCATGCCGCGACAGCGTGGACGTGAACCGTATGTGCAGTTGACGGACTTTGAGCGAGGGCGTATAGTGGGCATGCGGGAGGCCGGGTGGACGTACCGCCGAATTGCTCAACACGTGGGGCGTGAGGTCTCCACAGTACATCGATGTTGTCGCCAGTGGTCGGCGGAAGGTGCACGTGCCCGTCGACCTGGGACCGGACCGCAGCGACGCACGGATGCACGCCAAGACCGTAGGATCCTACGCAGTGCCGTAGGGGACCGCACCGCCACTTCCCAGCAAATTAGGGACACTGTTGCTCCTGGGGTATCGGCGAGGACCATTCGCAACCGTCTCCATGAAGCTGGGCTATGGTCCCGCACACCGTTAGGCCGTCTTCCGCTCACGCCCCAACATCGTGCAGCCCGCCTCCAGTGGTGTCGCGACAGGCGTGAATGGAAGGACGAATGGAGACGTGTCGTCTTCAGCGATGAGAGTCGCTTCTGCCTTGGTGCCAATGATGGTCGTATGCGTGTTTGGCGGCTTGCAGGTGAGCGCCACAATCAGGACTGCATTACGACCGAGGCACAAAGGGCCAACACCCGGCATCATGGTGTGGGGAGCGATCTCCTACACTGGCCGTACACCACTGGTGATCGTCGAGGGGACACTGAATAGTGCACGGTACATCCAAACCATCATCGAACCCATCGTTCTACCATTCCTAGACCGGCAAGGGAACTTGCTGTTCCAACAGGACAATGCACGTCCGCATGCATCCCGTGCCACCCAACGTGCTCTAGAAGGTGTAAGTCAACTACCCTGGCCAGCAGGATCTCCGGATCTGTCCCCCATTGAGCATGTTTGGGACTGGATGAAGCGTCGTCTCACGCGGTCTGCACGTCCAGCACGAACGCTGGTCCAACTGAGGCGCCAGGTGGAAATGGCATGGCAAGCCGTTCCACAGGACTACATCCAGCATCTCTACGATCGTCTCCATGGGAGAATAGCAGCCTGCATTGCTGCGAAAGGTGGATATACACTGTACTAGTGCCGACATTGTGCATGCTCTGTTGCCTGTGTCTATGTGCCTGTGGTTCTGTCAGTGTGATCATGTGATGTATCTGATCCCAGGAATGTGTCAATAAAGTTTCCCCTTCCTGGGACAATGAATTCACGGTGTTCTTATTTCAATTTCCAGGAGTGTATTTACTTCTTAATGAAATTTGTCGTAAATAATACATCTCTTTTTCCAACAAACAACTCAGTTCATACATACAATACCAGGAACAAAAATGATCTGCACAAGGACTTAAAAGCACTTACTTTAGTTCAAAAAGGGGTCCGCTACTCAGGAACACTCATCTTCAATAATTTGCCAGCAAACATAAAAAATTTAGTTAGAAATAAAGATCAGTTTAAAAAGAGCCTGAAAGACTTACTACTGGCCAACTCCTTCTACTCCATTGGCGAAATTTTTAATAGAAACAAATGATGTATTGTATTTATTCATACTATTAGTATTGTTATTTCAGCTTAAAAAAAATCGACATGTTCCACATCCACGAGGATCTCCTCAGCACGGATATATGGAACGAAAAACCAATCTAATCTGGGAGAAGCCGTGGGTTTTACGACGACACGATAAAAGCATTCAACAAAACTTGTTACTTGAGCTTACAGTGGAAGAAGTCAAGTCGTACATAAATTACTTAAGAATGGATGAGCATACATTTCTGTATGTGCTCAATGAAGTGTATCCTCATATCACAAAGCACAATGTTCACTTAAGAACTGCTACATCTTCAGAAGACAGGCTCACTATAACACTCCGATTCCTTGCTACAGGAGAGGGTTATGTTAGGTTAGGTTAGGTTAGGTCAGGTTAGGTCTCCAATCTTCTTAATCTATTTTTGTATTCAGGGTGCCTCACGTTGTAAAACGCCTCATCAGATTCAGACATCTCTATTAATTTTGTAGTTGTCGGCACACACCAATTGTATTTACCGGCAATGGTTATAAAAACACTACAGACGACAGAACGCTGCAGCGATGCTAGCGCTCCATGTGGTAACATGTCACATTGCAGTGAACAGAAGACAAGCGGTTTCTTTGATCAAATATACAGCGAGGCCCTAGATTTGATCAAATATTGGACGACATTTGACAAAGTCCCTATTACACTATCAAATATCTTTGACAAAGATATTGGACAAAGAAATTTGATAGTGTAATACCGGCCTAACGGACACGTTCGTCGTACGTCCCACATTGATTTCTGCGGTTGTTTCACGCAGTGTTGCTTGTCTGTTAGCACCGACAACTCTACCCAAACTCCGCTGCTTTCCGTCGTTAAGTGAAGGCCGTCGACCTCCGCGTTGTCCGTGGTGGGAGGTAATGCCTCCAGTTCAGTATTCTCAGCACACTCTTCACACTGTATCTCGGAATACTGAATTCCGTAAAGATTTCCAAAACGGCACGTCCCATGCGTCTAGCTCCAACGACCACTCCGCGTTCCAAGTCTATTAATTTCCGTCTTGCGGCCATAGTCACGTCGGAAACCCATTCACGTGAATCAACTCAGTATACATGATAGCTCCGCTAATCCATTGGTCATCTATACCTTGTGTACACGACCCCAGCGCCGTCTGTATGTGTGCATATCGCCACCCCACGACCTTTGTCAACTCAGTGTATTTATTGATTTGAAGATTCTGTCTTTTCCTCGTTCAGCTCTTACCGTGCTCGGGATGGAGACCGTTCACCCTCCTGACGCACGGATTCCGTCCTCATTCCCCTACACCTCATAAACTTGGTAGCCGCATATGTGGCAAGTCATCCATCCCGATTCTCATAACTGCCCAGTCTAACAGTGGTTTTTTCCCGTAATAAAACTGCGGAAATTTCTTTCTCAGAGGTTCTATGTGTCTTTTTGGGCTGCTGAATCCGAGTTTCAAGTTTGCTGTGCCCCGTAGGAAGTCGGCTTCGCGATGAAAAACGCAAAAAATCCAAAATTTTCGCATTTTTCAGTTTCTTGGTTATACAGGTATCTCTAAAACTACGCTCTTTCGAAGATGACACTACAAACAAAACTTCCTACAAAATGCGCTTGCCAGGTCTGATTTTGTGACGACCGGTGTCGGAGCTAGAGCAGGCTCAAAGTTACGATATTGGCGCTTCTGCGAAAACGTCAATATCGCCCACTCGCATCCCCTACTACACGAAAAATACGCGTGTTACCAACAAAAGCCGCTACACCACCCGCAATTACATTGAGTTTCCTCGAACAGACGTCTGTAACATTTAGCCATCTGATAAGGGAGGATGGAGCAAAGCGAAGATTTATTACTTACCTTCTGCGCCCTACAGCCAGACGACCCCTCTCATCTGTCTATCTCTTTGGCTCGATACTTTCTCTGTATTACACTTAAAACAGGCTGCTTCGAATTAACTGATCCAAAAGCAAGTATGATGAAAACGCTAACAAATTATATTTACTACATATTAGGTACATGACACTGTACAGAGAAATGAATAAGAAATCTCTATGTAATAATGCACATGCGTCATGAAATGAGTGAATATCGAACGCAGGAGTGGGTCTTCACTTCCAGTGGGTCCTTCATCTGGAAAATAGATACGGCATTTACTGATAGAATTTGGATACAAAAATGGCTGTTAGTGATAGAATTTGGATACAAAAATGGCTGTTAGTGATAGAATTTGGATACAAAAATGGCTCTAAGCATATGGGACTTAACATCTGAGGTCATCAGTCCCCTAGACTTAGACCTACTTAAACCTAACTAACCTAAGGACATCACACACATCCATGCCCGAGGCAGGATTCGAACCTACGACCGTAGCAGCAGCACCTAGAGCCGCTCGGCCACAGCGGCCGGCACTTGGATACAAAAGACAGATAGGTTATGTAGTGATCTGTCGATGTATGAAGAATAACCTGTACTGATGTCACGTACACAGTATTTTTTTCTCATTTGCATGTCGGTGGCCCGGGCGATGTTTCTCGGCTACTAGAAGGTGCAGGTGAAGGGTATTTGGCAATGGAAGGTCCAGGCAAGGCATCAGGGGCAGTGGAAGATCAAAACTGAACAGTGAGTAAAGTTGTTGCTGTTCTTCAAACGGAAAAATGTTATGACAGAAAAAAAAAATGGTCAGTAAAGATGCATTATAGTGCAAAATATTACACGAATTAATACTTCCTGTCGGTTCATCTGCTTCTAACTGTGGTACTGCTAGGGAATCGTCCAGGTCGACTTCGTCTTCTGTATCAGAATTATCATCGATGTTGTAGCACCGCACTTCACATTGCTGGCACAGTTTCGTCCAGATCAGTGCTGCTCGGCTGCATCCACACCGATCTTGGCAATGTTTCTTGCATTTCCAAGGTATGAGCTGAAGCATACAGGACTTTCAGTGTGGTAATGACTGGAATATAAGGATGCCCCTGTTACACAGTGGTATCACGACGATAGTGTGCCATTTATCTGTAGACAAGGAAAACACATGTTGACCTGCTGATTCTCTATTCAGTTTTACACGTCAAAGGTACATTTCGTAGTACAAATCAAAGAATACAACAGTAGAGCACTAAAGCGAGTTTTGGTGCAATTTTGATGTCAAGCAGATATCAAATTAATTATGCACATTAATTAATTGATGAATTAGTTACCCCCACCCTTTCATAATACGATGGGTTTTCCTCAGCTGGCATGTGGGTCCCCCTCAGGGAAGTCCCAGCACCCTCCCCTCCCCCTCCCATCCCACTCCAACCCCCTCATTCTCATAAGGTAATCCAAGATGGTGGCCTACGGAACAAAAATGCCAGGAATTTCACTCAGCCCATATTGAGCTGCTGGACTGGGAGGTCATCATGACAGTAGGATAATACAGCGTGCATAAGGCATTGTTTAAACAATTTGTTTAAGAATATTGTTTATCTGTCTTTGAAATCGCTATACACCTCAAAATTGATGCTGGTGTTTAAATAATTTGGACAATGCTAAACAATTACGGTACATTTTTATTCCGATAGCAAAAGAAACCACATAATTACACTGCCACAGATCATTCTAAACACATCTGAAAAACTTTCTCGCACATTCCCCATCCAGCCGAGTCGCGCCTGCTGGAAAGTCATGCGCTGGGCTCGCGTCACCATCGAGCATCCAACATGCAGCAGCTGCAGGGCCGCACTAGGTACTTCCTGTTGCGTGGGATGTACCCGAGCCTTCTACCTCTCAGCTGTACATGCTCTCTTTGTGCCACAGAAATATCCCTTGTTGTCGAATACGAACTGCTTCTGTAGTTATTAAATCTGCAGAATCGTCAAATCCACACCTCCCTTACGATCAGATATATTCATTTTCTTTGCACATGCTGGGGAATTGACGCAGTGAATCCATAGCACATCTCCTACAAAGTACAATATTTCGCCAACAAATGAATATTGGTGACACCAAACAATATTGAGCGAAAATCCGCTACGAATGGACATACCTCATTGTTTTCCTTGCAAATGCTACCAGTGTGTCTTAGGAAGAAAGACGTAATCGTTTTATAAGGACCTGTTAGTAAAACACCATCGCAACGACTATGTTACTGTCACTCAGCATAAAGAGCAGTCTTGCTTCTACAGGCGCACACAAGTATTGCTGACAATAACCCATGTTAGCACATGTTGCTCCCACACCACCAGCAGCAGTTTGGCAGGTAAATTCAGTAAGAACCAATGAAAATGCTGCATCACGGGAAGTTCCATGCCGTCTGAGAGTCACAAGACATCTTTTGTGGTTCAAATGCCTCTGAGCACTATGGGACTTAACATCTGTGGTCATCAGTCCCCTAGAACTTAGAACTACTTAAACCTAACTAACCTAAGGACAGCACACAACACCCAGCCATCACGAGGCAGAGAAAATCCCTGACCCCGCCGGGAATCGAACCCGGGAACCCGGGCGTGGGAAGCGAGAACGCTACCGCACGACCACGAGATGCGGGCAGACATCTTTTGTGTGGGGTGTAAGAGCCTCTACAGACTGGCTCCAACAAGACAGGGGAAAGGCTTCTACGGAAAGTTCTGTAACGTCTGAGAGTCGTGTAATGTCTTCTTTGTGTTCAGAGACATGTCCACGCAGTACAGCCTCCTGTGGTTCAGACAGGTGGGATGCTGTCCACAACCGGCCAATGTGGCTTTAGAGCATTCTCAGACCAGCAGCTGCAGGACATCAAAAATTCATCAAAATTCCAGCCATTTTTTTCGTTTATAGGCCTGTGCTTCGAATTCTGTTTGTGTTTTTTTCCACAATCTGTTGTGGGTTTCGAAATAATTCATGAACTTTCAGATACGTAATTGTTCTGATTTTCCCATTTACGCTTAGACACCAGTGTGCTTCGAAAAGTGAGGAAAATGAAAAATAAGAGGCTTAACATCCATGACTCAAGAAGCAAATATAAACTGAGCCCACTCAGCGTTTCAGAAAAATGATGACCACGACAGCAGCTATAGGACTCAGAAATTTTTGTCTCTCTGGCAGTAGCTTCAAACAAGCAGTTAAAACTCGAAAAGTGGTGCGCGTCCTATTGAGAGTTAAAGAGATGTTTATGTCGATTTCCAAATATAGCCTTTTTTGCGCGTAACATCGTATATTGCAGCTGATATCAGTTTCGAGATAGTGAATTGATTCACGATTGACGAATCATTGCTCACTGACGTAGCTTAGAAAGTAAATATTCATGCAATTCCAGAGTCTGGAGATAGCCGCAGCTCCACTACAGCTCTCACAGTGCTTTGTGTGGAAGTGTGTTTCGAGTAGTTTTTTTGTGATATACTCAATTTGCGAAGGGAATTGTTTAATTAATATTTTGTATGACACATCTTCTGAAGCAGCAACATTTACAGTGTTTTGTAACATCTTTAAGATATGTGTGAGACAACATTCTGCACATTGCTTAGATACCATATTTAATAACTCCAGAAGCAGTTGGTGTTCAACAACAAGGAGTATCTGTGTGTCACAAAGAAGGAATGTACACCAGAGAGGCGAAAGGCTGGGGTATTTCCCGCACAACAGGCAGCACTCAGTGCAGCACTGTAGCTGGTGCACGTTGGACCCAGCTCGTGCCACAAGTCCAGTGCACGGCTACCTCCAGTGAGCGCGACTCGGCTGGACGGGGAATGTGCGAGAAAGTTTTCCAGATGTGTTTAGAATGATCTGTGGCAGTGTAATTATGTGGTTCCTTTCGCTATCAGAATAACTAATTGTTTAACATTGTCTAAATTGCTTAAACACCAGCGTCAATTTCTTGGTGTATAGCGATTTCGAAGATAGAGAAACAGTATCTTAAACAAATTATTTAAACAATGCCATCTGCACGCTGTATTATCATACTGTGGTGATGTCTTCCCAGCCAGCAGCTCAGTACAGACGTCTTCTATTATACACTACTGGCCATTAAAATTGCTACACCACGAAGATGACGTGCTACAGACACGAAATTTAATCGACAGGAAGAAGACGCTGTGATATGCAAATGATTAGCTTTTCAGAGCATTCACACAAGGTTGGCGCCGGTGGCGACACCTACAACGTGCTGACATGGGGAAAGTTTCCAACCGATTTCTCATACACAAACAGCAGTTGACCGGCGTTGCCTCGTGAAACGTTGTTGTGATGCCTCGTGTAAGGAGGAGAAATGCGTACCATCACGTTTCCGAATTTGATAAAAGTCGGATTATAGCCTATCGCGATTGCGGTTTATCGCATCGCGACATTGCTGCTCGCGTTGGTCAAGATCCAATGACTGTTAGCAGAATATGGAATCGATGGGTTCAGGAGGGTGATACGGAACGCCGTGCTGGATCCCAACGGCCTCGTATCACTAGCAATCGAGATGACAGGCATCTTATCCGCATGCCTGTAACGGATCGTGCAGCCACGTCTCGATCCCTGAGTCAACAGATGGGGACGTTTGCAAGACAACAACCATCCGCACGAACAGTTCGACGACGTTTGCAGCAGCATGTACTATCAGCTCGGAGACCGTGGCTGCAGTTACCCTTGACGCTGCATCACAGACAGGAGCGCCTGCAATGGTGTACTCAACGACGAACCTGGGTGCACGAATGGCAAAACGTCACATTTTCGAATGAATTCATGTTCTGTTTGCAGCATCATGATGGTCGCATCCGTGTTTGGCGTCATCGCGGTGAACGCACATTGGAAGCGTGTATTCGTCATCGCCATACTGGCGTATCACCCGGCGTGATGGTACGGAGTGCCATTGGTTACACGTCTCGGTCATCTCTTGTTCGCATTGACGGCACTTTGAACAGTGGACGTTACATTTCAGATGTGTTACGACCCGTGGCTCTACCCTTCATTCTATCCCTGCAAAACCTTATATTTCAGCAGGAAAATGCACGACCGCATGTTGCAGGTCCTGTACGGGGCTTTCTGGATTACAGAAAATGTTCGACAGCTGCCCTCGCTAGCATATTCCCCAGATCTCTGACCACTTGAAAACGTCTGGTCAATGGTGGCCGAGCAACTAGCTCGTCACAATACGCCAGTCACTACTCTTGATGAACAGTGGTATCGTGTTGAAGCTGAATGGGCAGCTGTACCTGTACACGCCATCCAACCTCTGTTTGACTCAATGCCTAGGCGTATCGAGGCCGTTATTACGGCCAGAGGTGGTAGTTCTGGGAACTGATTTCTGAGGATCTATGCACCCAAATTGCGTGAAAATGATATCACATGTCAGTTCTAGTATAATATATTTGTCCAATGAATACCCGTTTATCATCTGCATTTCTTCTTGGTGTAGCCATTTTAATGGCCAATAGTGTGTCACGGGAGTCAAGGGGAAGAGATTGTGCTGGGAGTTACGTGACGGAGACCCATGTGCTAGCAGGGGAGAACCGATGATGTCATCAAAAGGTGAAGCTATTAATTGATCAATAAATTTGAAGAATTAATTTGATACCAATTTGACATCAAAACTGCAACAGAACCCTGTTCCATCCCACTACTCACAGCCATGCTATACTGTATGGGAGTACACCTATAGGACCAAATACATCAGTCGAAAGAAGGGAATACTATTTTCTGTTCTAGAAGAGATGGAAGAAAGTGTGAAACTGCAAGCTCAAAAAAAGTGCTCTCCAGGAAGGGGACCGTCTGAAAGTGTATGAGTGCTTCGCTGCGCCACACACATTCACAGAGCTACAAATTCTGTTTTGATGTCGGCAGGCTGCACAGTAGTATCTTGCTGCGGTCGTAGGCTGCTAAAAGTTTGTTCTAGAGACTAGTACGAGGGTGTTTTTGGGAGGCTCGCCACATTGCTGTAGCGGTATATCTGTCCTGGGCTACACTTCGCCTAACCAACACAAAAAAGTAGATTTCGAAACACATTTTCTTCAACTTTCGTTATCTATTCAAGACTAAAAAATAGAAATCAATGTAGTAATGTAGTAAACGAACGTGAGCAGATGTGAAGTTTTATAAGGAAACCAGGTCTAATAGATTATCAGAGTTGATCAAGCTGTTTTTCTAACTTTTATTCCATTTTTCTACAATTCGAGAGCTATTAATATCGCATTTTTGTTGATCTTCAATAGGATTGTCAATCATTCTGAATTTTCCCTGTTGCAGATTTTTTATTTCAGTAGCAACATAACGTTATGAAAGCATCAGAAAACTGTTTTCTAAAATATTTTCTAGTTTTATTTCATACCTCGTTTGATACCTTGGATTTATCAGGGAATGATGTAATTTCAGATCGTTGAATCAAGAAAATGGAATCCATATCGACATTAATAACATCAAGAGGCGTATTTTGCATATTCTATTGAAAAAATAGGAAAAATTTCGCCCATGCAGACCTGTCATTTAAGGCGTTCCCATCAGTAAATTAAAGTAGAGAAAACGGGCTGTTACACACAGGAAAAAAATTGCAACACGAAAAAATGCAAGATCAGAGGTTAAAGTGAGCGCGAGATAAGCTTTCGCTAACGTGCACAGCTGGGACCGCACATTAATAATGGGCGTAACCACTAGAATGTTCAATGGAAGCGTGCAATCGTGCATGCATTGTGACGTAAGGTGGTGGATGTCAGTTTGTGGGATGGAATTCCATGCCTGTTGCACCTATTCGGTCAATACAGGGACGGTGAATGCTGACGTCCGATGATGTGCGATTGTGCTCGACTGGAGACAGATCTGGTGATGGAGTAAACCAGGGCAACAGGTAGACAGTCTGTAGAGCGTGTTGGGTTACAACAGCGCTATGTGGGCGAGCGTTATCCTGCTGGAAAACGTCCCCTGGAATGCTGTTAATGAATGGCAGCACAGCAGGTCGATTACCAAACGGAGGCGGAAATTTTCAGTCATTGTGCGTGGAATAACCACGGAAGTCTGTCATACGAAACAGCACCCTAGACTGTGACTCCAACTATAGATCCAGCGTGTTTAGCAGGCAGACAGCTCGGACACAGGCCCTCAACAGGCCATCTTCTAGCCTGCACAGTGCCATCAGTGGCACCGAGGCAGAACCAACTTCCGTCAGTAAGTACAACAGACTTCCACCCTACCCTTCAAGACCTGTTGCTTGACACCACTGAAGTTGCATAGCAGCAGTACGCCCCAGAGGCATACGCCGAACACCATGGTCCTCCCTCTCGGTAGTGCCACGTGGCTGCCTGGAGCCCGGTATTCTTGCGATCGTTCATTCTCGTGGCCACCTCTGCCAGCATTCGTGTACAGTGGCTCCACTGCTGCCAAGTCTTTCAACAATATCACAGATGGGACATTCGACTTCTCGTATCCTCATTACACAACCTCGTTCAAGCTCAGTGAGGTGGTGCTAATGGCGTCTTGATCGGCAATCTTGATTAAAAAATAGAGATGGGGCCCCTCCACGCCCGCACCAATGTGGTGACCAAACCAAAAGTTCTACTGTCACCTCCGTCAACATGTTAGTTATCTAATAGGTGGATCACACGATGGTGGACTGTGATGTTGCAAAAAATGGTTCAAATGGCTCTGAGCACTATGGGACTTAACTTCTGAGGTCGTCAGTCGCCTAGAACTTACAAGGGAACCTCTCCATCGCACCCCCCTCAGATTTAGTTATAAGTTGGCACAGTGGATAGGCGTTGAAAAACTGAACACAGATCAATTGAGAAAACAGGAAAAAGTTTTGTGGAACTGTGAAAAAATAACCAAAAATACAAACTGAGTAGTTCATGGGAAGATATGCAACATCAAGGATATCGACAACGCAGGAGCGCCGTGGTCTCGTGGTAACGTGAGCAGCTGCGGAACGAAAGGTCCCTGGTTCAAATCTTCCATCGAGTGAAAAGTTTAATTTTTTATTTTCAGTTTATGTGACAAACTCTTATGTTTTCATCACTTTTTTTGGGAGTGATTATCACATTCACAAGAAAACCTAAATCGGGCAAGGTAGAAGAATCTTTTCACCCATTCGCCAAGTGTACAAGTTAGGTGGGTCGACAACATATTCCTGTCATGTGACGCACATGCCGTCACCAGTGTCGTATAGAATGTATCAGATGAGTTTTCCTGTGGAGGAATCGGTTGACCTATGACCTTGCGATCAAATGTTTTCGGTTCCCATTGGAGAGGCACGTCCTTTCGTCTACTAATCGCACGGTTTTGCGATGCGTCGCGAAACACAGACACTAAACTTATTACAGTGAACAGAGACGTCAATGAACGAACGGACAGATAATAACTATGCAAAAATAAAGAAAGTAAAATTTTCACTCGATGGGAAGACTTGAACCAAGGACCTCTCTCCTTCCGCAGTTGCTCACGCTACCACGAGACCACGGCGCTCGTGAGCTAGCTGTCTCCATGATATTGCCTATGTCGCCCATGGGCTACTCAGTTTGTGTATTTTGCTTATTTTTTCACAGTTCCACACAACTTCTTCCTGTTTTTTCAATTGATATGTGTTCAGTTTATCAAGGCCTATCCACTGTGCCAACTTATAACTAAATCTGAGGGGGGTGCGATGGGGAGGTTCCCTTGTTAGAACTACTTAAACCTAACTAACCTAAGGACATCACACACTCCCATGCCCGAGGCAGGATTCGAACCTGCGACCGTAGCGGTCGCGTGGTTCCAGACTGTAGCGCCTAGAACCGCTCGGCCATCCCGGCCGGCTGTGATGTTATCCGTGCGTCTGGGTAAGACTACGCATTAACACGGTCCATCAGGTGATAGATTGTCGACGAAACGGAATGAGGGTTGCAATTTGAAGAGGAGAGGGAAAAAAGTGCCAAGGCTCGTGCCGTGGGAAAAAACCTCTGCGACAGTGGGATGGGTAGTAAGAGCAGTAGTGGCTTACTAGCTGCGATAGTTCATGCAAGGTTGGATTTGTTAGTATGGGTGTCATGCATCGCTACCGTGGCAAGCGATGGCGATGTATCCCAGTTGCTGCAGCTGCTGCATTCCTGGAACAATCAAGATCGTTATATAGTAGTGGGAGATCGCTCATAGATCATCTCATTGTGTGGATGGTGTGTGGAGCTTGTGTGCATGCAATGTACGGTACGGCTTCCCTGTGTGCTGCCAGTTATTCGGCAAGTGTGTTCCAACCGGATATCCAGTAATGCTGGTTGATTAACAGGGGCTCACCTGTACCGTTGTCTTTGCGTATACTTGGACATAGGTGTTAGGTCCTTGCAACTACGTCTGTTGGTCTGCTATGTTGCCATCTATGGTTGTGGTCGTAGTTCCGCAGATTCAGAATGAACGGATTCTGCGAATGTCTGGAGTTTCTATATAGTCTTGTGGTGAGTTTGTGGATTACCTCCGTGAGAGTCTCAAGCCGATATTCCCGGTGAAGATCCGCGATGGGTGTGTATCGTGGAGCATTGCTTAGGATTTTGAGTACTTTGTTTTGTATGAGCTGCAGACGGCGCAGGCGTGTGGGCGCAGCGTATCCCCAGACAGGGGCTGCGTACGTCATCAGGGGTCGAATAAGTGTGATGTCCGGCCGCGGTGGTCTAGCGGTTCCAGGCGCTCAGTTCGGAACCGCGGTACTGCTACGGTCGCAGGTTCGAATCCTGGATGTGTGTGATGTCCTTAGGTTAGTTAGGTTTAAGTAGTTCTAAGTTCTGGGGGACTGATGGCCACAGATGTTAAGTCCCATAGTGCTCAGAGCCATTCGAACCATTTTTGAAGTGTGATGTACATGGACCTCGACACCCTTCTGTTCAGTGTGCTACGCTTGTTGAGCATAGGGTAGAGCTGTTTGAGCCTCGCGCTTGCTCTGTTAGCCATGTGTTGTATGTGGTCCCCCCAGAGTAATTTACACGTTCAAACTCAGTGAGGTGCTGCTAATGGCGTCTTGATCGGCATTTTTGACTAATATCAAGTCACTACATCTAATTTTAAAGATAAGAAACGCTAACGATCGTTGTGGCGTGTATTTAAACCAAACCTAATTTGCGACATCACAGTGGTGCTACTAGCGAGACGCTGATGCGACTCTCGCGAAATTTGAGTAGACGTCATCTTTGAAGATGTGGAAACACGCCTGCCAACTTTCGGTTATGTTGTACAACTCCTTCTTGCTGCGGCGATTTTTCTCTGTTTGTGTACGTGAGCTATGTTTCCCAGTTCACTTACTATTCTATCAAATACCCTGAAGCTTAAAAAATATCATTCCAGTCCGCAGTAATCGGCAAGAATCGGAAGCCTGCGGCCAAACAGCGTATTTCCTTCAGCACCCGCTCGCCAACCTTTCATATCCTGCAATAACGTAGTGAAGTAGCACAAAAGCTCCACTGTCGAACGTGGACCAACTGTACAAACGAAGCGCACGGTTGGCGCATAATCCACATGACATCTGCTCGCTGGTAGTCGTTTCTTTATGATGCTACTTTTTTTAAAAAATTCTTTATTCATAACAACAATAATAATTATACATGATTGACCCACCACCTTAATGATTAGTGGGTCCTATGTTCCTACTTTATACAATGGCAGCTTCTACATTTTACTTAATTACAGACAGTTATGTGGTTAGTACTAGGCAGACTACTTCTTATTCTAAGTTAGCTTAACTTCTAGTTACTACGAAAGGGTTAGTCCTAACTGCCTGCAGCGTTACAATTGTGCCAGTGTAATTTATAAACCTACTACTTTGGAAGCCTTGCCCATAGAGCTAATCCCTATGGGCGTGCCCCTGGCACAGGGCAGGCAAAGATGGTTTATCGCTGCAGGTTCCTAATTTACTATCCTATTCTAATTGCCTAAATCTACTTCCTATTCTAAGTCAAAGTTGGTGCGTTGTCCTATTCGGGATTACCCCAGCCCCCCTAGTCCCGGTCGTGGCGGATTCCAACTGTGAAGTCGACCTATCCACGAACGGGCGGTATGGGACCGGAGCTATGGTCGCAATTAGTGTTTTTATTTAACTAGGCTTGTAGGTCTCTCAAAAAAGCTTTTAATACTTTTTGTGATACCTCGTTGGCTAGTATGTTTAGTCTTTGAAAAGTCTCCTCTTGTCTCAAAAGGTCATAGGTATTTGTATTTGGTAGTTGTCGTCTAAGTGTCCCGGCTACATCATCGAAAAGGGGGCACTCGTAAACCACATGGTCAGGAGTACCCTCCGGTGCACCACAGTCGCACGCAGGCGTCGCCCTTTTCCCAAACCGACTTAGATAAGTCGGATATGGGCCATGACCGGTGAGGAAGTGGAACAAACCCCTACTTGGCTCGAAATACTTCATTTTTAATCTTTCCTTGACATCTGGTAGGAACTGAAAGGTTCTTCTACCAGTTTCATCTAGCTCCCATATCTCCTGCCATAGATCTATCCCTCTTTCCCTTATCTCTCCTTTTTCCCTGACTATTACCCCCATAATTTCCTCTACTTTTGTGTTATTACCCTTTCTGGCCCAGTACCAAGCGGCCTGCTCCCTAATCTTAATATCTAAAGGGCTGAGCCCCATTATGATTAGCAGTGCTCCACCCGGAGAAGTTCTATATGCTCCCACGGACCTTAATATCATGTTTCTTTGTACTCTCCTCACCGTCATGGCAGGCACCACCCTCGTGAGCCTGTGAGCCCAGACTCCTGAGCCGTAACCCACTATGGAAGTCAGTATACTATTGTGGTAAAGTTTGATTAAATGGGGCGGAAGGTGGAATCTCTTGTGACCTATGGAGATCAGGTTATTTAATAATTGTAGGGCTTTCTGGGTTACGGTTTCTATGTGCCTTGCGAAGTTCCACCTTTCATCGATGATGATTCCTAGGTAGCGCGTTTCTCGTCTCCGTAAAACGGGCGTACCGTCAATTCTCACAGTCGGGTTTCTCGTTAATTGTCCTTTAAGTAGCAGGTACGTCGACTTGGTTGGTGAGATCGTCATTTTGGTGTTGCGGCACCATAGTTGTAGTTTATTTAGTGCTCGCTCTATTTTGGGTTCTATATCCTCGCGACTTCGGCCGCCGACCAGCAGGAGGAGGTCATCAGCGTAGGCTATCACCTCTAGCACTTCTTCACTCCGTTGCAGGCTTTCCAGAAGAGGCTCCATGTGGATGTCCCAAAAAAGGGGACCCAACACGGAGCCCTGTGGGCAGCCCTTGGTGATGGTTTTCCGGACTTTCCCGCTAGGGGATGATAGCCATACCTCCCGATCTTCACAATAGCTCCTCAAACACCCATATAGCAGCCCTGGACATCCCTTCTCCCGAAGGCAGGAGAAGAGCGAAGGCCACCACAGGTTGTCGAAGGCGCCACTGATATCTACCATGATGCCGACAACATACTTACATGGGGCTGAGCCGCAGACCTCGGCCGCCAGGGCGATTGCATCAGATGCCGATCGCCCCGGCCTAAAACCGAATTGCCTGTCGCTCATCCCCTGCAGCATGCGGTGAGCCGTCAATCTGTTCGCTAACAACTTTTCTAGGAGTTTGCCAAAGCCATCCAGCAGGCAGATGGGCCTGTAGGATTTGGCCTCAGCAGGGTCCTTCTCGGGGCCTTTTTTGATGATTACCACGTCTGCGGTTTTCCATGTTTTTGGAAATTTGCCTTGTCTAAGGCATGCATTGTAAAGATCTGTAAGTGGGGCAACTAGTTGTGGGGCCAAGAACTGCACCACCTCCGCCACAATGCCGTCTGGTCCGGGGGCTTTCCCTTTCTTTAAGGACTGAATAAGAGCAGCAACTTCCTCCTCCGAGAAGGGGAGGACCGCTACGTCATTTACGTACCTATAAAGGTCTTCGTTTCGTAATTGACGCTGCTCTTCAGTATCATCATTCCTGTCATCGTCAGGCAGCAGTGACCGAAGGAGGACCTCGGCAGTTTCCTGCCAAGATTCCGTCACTCCGCCACCGTACCTGAGCGTTGATATCATTGTTGGGGAGCGGATTTTCTCCCTCACCAGTCTGTAAAGTACGCCCCAAGGATCGAGGGCCAGCTGATTAGTTACGAAACTTTCCCAGTTGTTTATTCTCGTCTTTTGTAGTTCTTCTTGAAAGTTGTCCTTTGCCTCCCGGTATAACTGTAGCCATCTTTGCTTTTCCCACCAGACGACACTGCGCTGGTAGTGCTTCCTCAGCCTTCTAACAGACTGACGTAGTTCTTGGAGCTCGGCTGACCATGGTGCCGGTGTGGCCGCCACGGCCCTCTTCCTGGTTGGTACGGCCGCCTTAATCGCCCTAGTTACCGCTCGTACCAATTCCTCGGCTCTGTCGTCCACGTTAAAGTCCTGTCGTGTGTCTCCTTCTGGTAATGGAGGAATGTCGCACTCTCTGGCTAGGCGTTCCCAATCCGTTTTTCTGAAGTTTCTTTGCACCTCCCACCCCATGGCCCAGCGGCACTCTCCGCCTCCTACAGTGAAAGTGATCAAATTGTGATCACTGGTGGTGGCATTGTCTTCCACTCTCCACTCTTGTATCATATTCAGTGCATTCGGCGTGACCAGCGTCACGTCTATGTTGGTGCCCTGTCCTCCTCCAGCCACGTAGGTGGGGGGGTTTCCTGGTCTGTTCGCCACCACCAGTTGAAGAGCCATTATCGTCTCCTCTGCCTTAGCACCGTTTTCATCCCTTGTGCCACTGTACCATAGGGGGGACTTGGCATTTATGTCGGCAGTTATTATAATTTTGCGTCCCCGCAACGCCGTGGCCACACTCGCTAGATGATCTAGGTGTCGTTCAATTCTTTCACCATACTGGAAATACATATTAATGATGATGATAATTCCGGAAGGAGATTGTACCTCCACGACGTTGCAGTGACTGTTGGAATACTGTGACAGAGGTGTTGCACGCAGTGCAGTGTTTGTTATCACAGTAGCCGCTCTGGGACTGTCCCCGCTACTGACAATTTGCCATGTTGCTGCAGTGAACGCAACTTTTCCAGCCAGAGAATACGGCTCCTGTAAACAGAGTATATCTAGTCTCTTCTCCACCACTTCCTTTCGGAGCTCCTGCATTACCAGTCGACTGTTGTGAGTGTTTAGTTGTCCAATTTTTATTCTAGTCGTCATGGAAAATAGGTATGTATGTGGTCATGCGGCCAGGTTTTGTTCCAGTCATAAGCCAGTCGTCCGTTTGCCATCACTGATTGTCGGTAAATTTAATCTAAGTCAAATTTTTCTCCTCGTCTGTCAAAGACTTTTATGAGTAGGTCTCGCAGTGCTCCGAAGTCAGTGGGGAGGTTCACCGACTTTAATTGTATCCTGTCCACAGCCTCCATCACCGAGAAGGTTACCCTTCGTCCGTACTTATGTCCTACTCGGACCACATGACGCAGTGCAGTGGTCAAGGTTGTCGGCTGCTCCAGTCTAGCTAGCTGCATGGTGTACTCTAGGTTTGGGTACACTCTCACCGGGTCCACGGGAGGCAGCCTAACCACCGGGCTATCTCTGGTGTTGGAATTGGCGGTCGAACTCGTTACTGTACTTTCTTGGACAGGTTTTATGTTATTGTCTGTCACTACCACAGGATGCTCTTGCCGTTGTGGAAGTTTAATCGGCAGCTTATCCCGGCATTGGGAGGAGGGTGCACTAACCTCTGATGGGATCTTAGTTTGTATTCCAATGTCCCTGGTGGGGGAGTCAGTCTGTATAGATTTATCATCTGTTGATACATCAGCCTTAATAAGCGACTTCAGGAAAATCCTGAATCTACCTCCTCTCATTGCATCCCTCCTCCTTTTGCTCGGGGATTTATGCTTTGGCATCCTGCATGGTATGCCGTTTTCAGCCATAATCGATGCGGGATATCAGCCTCTGTTCGAGCATCCTGTAGGTAGGGCAGTTCCGTCCTGTGGCTCCACAGGACTTCTTGCCACGACTCTTGCACGGGATGCAGACACCTGTGGCCTTACAGTCTTTTCGTGTGTGTCCGTTGTCACCGCATTTGGAGCATGCCGACCCCCTGGTGCAGTGCCTCAGGATGTGGTCCAAGTCACCACAGTTATGGCAACGAGGTACCACAATGTAATCTTTTGTATTTATGGCGTGGAAACCCACGTATAGTCTGCCCAGTACTGTAATTTTCTTCCACATTGTTGCGGAGACCTCGGCGACGTGATGTACGACATCACGGTCCCGAGGACCCGTCTTAAATCTTAGTTTGAAATTATTCTGAAAATCTTTTTCATTTATATCTTCAAAATTTTGCTTTCTGATTGCCTCAGTCAGCTCTTCGTTGGTCATTACAGTAGGAACATCATATAGTATGACCAAGGGGTTCCTCTTTTTTGGGGGTTCACATTTCACTACTGCATTTAGTTTGGGATTTTCGAGAAGTTTGTTCTTGTCTTCTTCGCTCGCAACTTCCACAATTACCGAGTTGCGGCTTGGTTTGACCCGTTTTATCTTGATTTTATCTTTAACTGGGTCTATCGTCGTGGTCAGAAGTTCCTGTATTCTTTTTACGCTTGTGTCTTTTCCAGGCAGGGTTCTAAGGAAGACTGCCGTCTCCTGTTTCTTTGACACCCTGTCTATAGTCTCTTTTGTGTTGTTTTGTCTGGGGGCTTGTGCTGCCACCGCCGCCCAGGTCTTCGGTTGTTGTTGTTGTTGTTGTCTTAATCGGGTATTTTCCTTATGATGGTACTTGGACGAAAAGAGTCTCTGCAAATGACACTGTGACCACAACGTGCGTTTTACAGTCACGAATACAGGTAAAGGTTTCTTCTCGCACGCAGGAGATGCGAACACACGATGGGTGAGTGAACTCATGTTCTCCTCCCGCCTAATTCGTAAATCGTCTCTCTCTCTCTTCTTTGCGGTCAATTTTTGCGTCTCATCTGTGCCTGCGCTCTTGGCGGTGTCCTACTGCGCCACGGCTTCGTTACAATCCTGGTTCCCCCCCACCCCCCACCCCCCACCCCCTCACCCCCAGCCCCCCTCGCCTCCAATCCATTTACAGACGGCCAGTGGGGCGTCATAGAAAGCGGCCTCTCTGCGTGAGACAGCTCCCAGTCCTTGCCAACGTCGGCGCGGTTACGCAACGGCCCGGCGGCGCTGCGCATCGCCTCGCCAGTGCTGGATGCACTGCGCATGCTCGGGACACGGCCACCGGCGGGGGGCAGTGACGCGGCGCAGTGGTCGTGCAAAGGCGCCGCTGCTCGCAGCGGGGAAGGGCGCACTCTGTCTGTGAGGTGGCAAAAGACGTGGGATAGCGATACGCACAAATATAGGCAGCGGTGGTATCGCATACGAAAGGTATAAAAGGGCAGTCCACTGGCGGAGCGGACTTTTGTACTCAGGTGATTCACGTGGAAAGGCTTCCGACGCAGTTATGGCTCCACGACGAGTATTGACAGACTTTGAACACGGAGTGGCAGCTGAAGCTAGACGCATGGAACATCCTTAAGGAATTCAATATTCTGAGATCCACAGTGGCAAGAGTGTTCCGAGAATACGAACTTTCAGGCAATACCTCTCACCACGGACAACGCCTTTACTTAACGATCGATTGCAGCGGCGTTTGCGTAAAGTTTTCAGTACTAACAGAAAAGCACCAATGTCTGAAATAACCGCAGAAATCGAGGTGGAACGTAAGACGAAAGTTTCGCGACATTTGGCGTCTTGGGTTATACAGGGTGGTCCATTGATAGTGACCGGGCCAAATATCTCACGAAATAAGCATCAAACGAAAAAACTACAAAGAACGGAACTTGTCTAGCTTGAAGGGCGAAACCAGATGGCGTTACGGTTGGCCCGCTAGATGGCGCTGCCATAGGTTCAAAAAATAGTTCAAATGGCTCTGAGCACTATGGGACTTAACATCTGAGGGCATCACTCCCAAAGGACGTAGAACTACTTAAACCTAGCTAACCTAAGGACATCACACACATCCATGCCCGACGCAGGATTCGAACCTGCGACCGTAGCAGTCGCGCTGTTCTGGACTGAAGCGTCTAGAACCGCTCGGCCAACAGCCGCCGGCCTGCCCGAGGTCAAACGGATATCAACTGCGTTTTTTTCTAATAGGAACCCCCCATTTTTTATTACTTATTCGTGTAGTTCGTAAAGAAATATCAATGTTTTAGTTGGACCACTTTTTTCGCTTTGTGATAGATGGCGCTGTAATAGTCACAAACGCATAAGTACGTGGTATCACGTAACATTCCGCCAGTGCGGACGGTATTTGCTTCGTGATACATTACCCGTGTTAAAATGGACCGTTTACCAACTGCGGAAAAGGTCGATATTGTGTTGATGTATGGCTATTGTGATCAAAATGCCCAACGGGCGTGTGCTATGTATGCTGCTCGGTATCCTGGACGACATCATCCAAGTGTCCGGACCGTTCACCGGACAGTTCCGTTCTTTAAGGAAACACGAAGTGTTCAGCCACATGTCAACCACGACCTGCAACAAATGACGATGCCCAAGTAGGTGTTTTAGCTGCTGTCGCGGCTAATCCGCACATCAGTAGCAGACAAATTGCGCGGGAATCGGGAATCTCAAAAACGACGGTGTTGAGAATGCTGCATCAATATCGATTGCACCCGTACCATGTTCCTATGCACCAGGAATTGCATGGCGACGACTCTTAACGTCGTGTACAGCTCTGCCACTGGGCACAAGAGAAATTACGGGACGATGACCGATTTTTTGCACGCGTTCTATTTCGCGACGAAGCGTCATTCACCAACAGCGGTGACGTAAACCGGCATAATATGCACTATTGGGCAACGGAAAATCCACGATGGCTGCGACAAGTGGAACATCAGCGATCTTGGCGGATTAATGTATGGTGCGGCATTATGAGAGGAAGGATAATTGGCCCCCATTTTATCGATGGCAATCTAAATGGTGCAGTGTATGCTCATTTCCTACGTAATGTTCTACCGATGTTACGACAATATGTTTCACTGCATTACAGAAAGGCGATGTAATTCCAACATGATGGATGTCCAGCATATAGGTCGCGTGCGGTTGAAGCGGTATTGAATAGCATATTTCATGACAGGTGGATTGATCGTCGAAGCACCATACGGTGGCCCGCAAGTTCACTGGATCTGAGGTCCCCGGATTTCTTTCTCTGGGGAAAGTTGAAGGATATTTGCTATCGTGATCCACCGACAACGCCTGACACCATGCGTCAGCGCATTGTCAATGCATGTGCGAACATTACGGAAGGCGAACTACTCGCTCTTGAGAGGAATGTCGTTACACGTATTGCCAAATGCATTGAGGTTGACGGACTTCATTTTGAGCATTTATTGCATTAATGTGGTGTTTACAGGTAATCACGCTGGAACAGCATGTGTTCTCAGAAATGATAAGTTCACAAGGGTACATGTATCACATTGAAACAACCGAAATAAAATGTTCAAACGTACCTACGTTGTGTATTTTAGTTTAAAAAAACCTAACTGTTACCAACTGTTCGTCTAAACTTGTGAGTCATATGTTTGTATTACGGAGCGATCTACCACAAAGCGAAAAAAGTGGTCCAACTAAAACATTCATATTTTTTTACGTAGTACACGAATATGTAATAAAAACGGGGGTTCCTATTTTAAAAAAACGCAATTGGGCAGCACCATCTAGTGGGGCAACCATAGCGCCATCTGGTTTCCCCCTTCAAGCTAGACAAGTTTAGTTCTTTGTAGTTTTTTCGTTTGACGCTTATTTCGTGAGATTTTTGGCCCGGTCACGAGCAGTGGGCCACGCTGTACAGACAGCAGACGAGTGACGAGGCTGCCTCTGCTGGCAGGAGGACATCGCCTGCAGCGCTTCTGCTGGCCTCGTCGCCACATAGGTTGCATCCTATAAGACGGGTAAAACGTGCTCAGGTAAGATGAGTCCCGATCTGTTGCTAAGAGCAGTTGGTAGGGTTCGAGTGTGGCACAACCCGCACAAAAGCGAGGACGCAAGTTGTCAACGACGCACTGCGCAGGCTTCAGTTGGCTCCATAATGGTGTGAGCTGTGTCGACACGGAGTGGACTGTGTCCCGTGGTCCTACTGAACCGACCATTGACTGCAAATGGTTATATTCGGCTGCTTGAAGGCCGTTTGCAGCCGCTCTACGACGGAATTTTTGTGAAAGACAATGCGCCACGCTATCAGTCGAGAGCTGTTCGCTATTGCTTTGAAGAACATTCTAGACTCTTCTAGCTAGAGATCTGGCCACCCAGAACGCCCGACGTGAATCCCATAGAATGTTTATCGAACATTAGCGACATGTCAGTTCGTGCACGGCAGCTCTTTCGTGATTACGGACAGCTACAAAGCAGCATGGCTCAGTACTTCTGCAGGGGACTTACAGGGACCTGTTGAGTCCGTGGAACGCCGACTTGTTGGACTTCGCAAGACAAAAGGAGTTCCGAGACGATATTGAGAGGTGTCGCATGACTTTTGCCGCCTCAATGTTTAGCTATGGCGACGGCGGCCGGACATCGGGGTTTTCCCTACAATACGTGGGGGCCAGGCCGCGCTCGTAACGGCCGCACACGGTGCGCCTTTATCGGACATAAAGGCGCTTTACTGCGCTCGCCACGTACTGGCCGAGTACTCGGTCGAGTTTGTTTCCCTGCCCGCCAAGTGTCCCGTCGGTTGTCGTTGACTTGAGAAGGTTCCGCCACTTACACTCCTGGAAATTGAAATAAGAACACCGTGAATTCATTGTCCCAGGAAGGGGAAACTTTATTGACACATTCCTGGGGTCAGATACATCACATGATCACACTGACAGAACCACAGGCACATAGACACAGGCAACAGAGCATGCACAATATCGGCACTAGTACAGTGTATATCCACCTTTCGCAGCAATGCAGGCTGCTATTCTCCCATGGAGACGATCGTAGAGATGCTGGATGTAGTCCTGTGGAACGGCTTGCCATGCCATTTCCACCTGGCGCCTCAGTTGGACCAGCGTTCGTGCTGGACGTGCAGACCGCGTGAGACGACGCTTCATCCAGTCCCAAACATGCTCAATGGGGGACAGATCCGGAGATCTTGCTGGCCAGGGTAGTTGACTTACACCTTCTAGAGCACGTTGGGTGGCACGGGATACATGCGGACGTGCATTGTCCTGTTGGAACAGCAAGTTCCCTTGCCGGTCTAGGAATGGTAGAACGATGGGTTCGATGACGGTTTGGATGTACCGTGCACTATTCAGTGTCCCCTCGACGATCACCAGTGGTGTACGGCCAGTGTAGGAGATCGCTCCCCACACCATGATGCCGGGTGTTGGCCCTGTGTGCCTCGGTCGTATGCAGTCCTGATTGTGGCGCTCACCTGCACGGCGCCAAACACGCATACGACCATCATTGGCACCAAGGAAGAAGCGACTCTCATCGCTGAAGACGACACGTCCCCATTCGTCCCTCCATTCACGCCTGTCGCGACACCACTGGAGGCGGGCTGCACGATGTTGGGGCGTGAGCGGAAGACGGCCTAACGCTGTGCGGGACCGTAGCCCAGCTACATGGAGACGGTTGCGAATGGCCCTCGCCGATACCCCAGGAGCAACAGTGTCCCTAATTTGCTGGGAAGTGGCGGTGCGGTCCCCTACGGCACTGCGTAGGATCCTACGGTCTTGGCGTGCATCCGTGCGTCGCTGCGGTCCGGTCCCAGGTCGACGGGCACGTGCACCTTCCGCCGACCACTGGCGACAACATCGATGTACTGTGGAGACCTCACGCCCCACGTGTTGAGCAATTCGGCGGTACGTCCACCCGGCCTCCCCCATGCCCACTATACGCCCTCGCTCAAAGTCCGTCAACTGCACATACGGTTCACGTCCACGCTGTCGCGGCATGCTACCTGTGTTAAAGACTGCGATGGAGCTCCGTATGCCACGGCAAACTGGCTGACACTGACGGCGGCGGTGCACAAATGCTGCGCAGCTAGCGCCATTCGACGGCCAACACCGCGGTTCCTGGTGTGTCCGCTGTGCCGTGCGTGTGATCATTGCTTGTACAGCCCTCTCGCAGTGTCCGGAGCAAGTATGGTGGGTCTGACACACCGGTGTCAATGTGTTCTTTTTTCCATTTCCAGGAGTGTATTTCAAACAGGCGCGTAGAGCGAGGCGGCTAGGGCAGAGCTTAGGACGCGGTACTCGCATTAGGGAGGACGGCGGTTCACCCAGCTGCAGGTTTTCCGCGATTCCCCTGAATCGCTTGAGGGAAATGTCGCAATGTTCCTTTGAAAGCGCGCAGTCCATTTCCTGTCCCATTCTTCCCTACTGTGGCTTGTGCTCTTTCTCTAATGACCTTACCGTCGACGGGACGTTACTCCCTGTTCCTCCTCCTTTTCTTTCCCTCAAACAGCGGCACTCACACCACCCGCCGATAAAGTCGCGTAAGCATGTTCCCCTTCCTCCAGACGTTGCGAGCAACGGTAATTTAAATCACCTCTCCTCATGTAATACAACCTTCCCTACCTCTTCGTTTCCCAAGTGCAGCTTTCAATCGAACCTTTCGCTACTTTACTGGAATCCTATCGGTTTCCTGCCGGCAACATCCCGTCTTTTGGCCTTTTCCTATGCTTTCACCGCGTGTTACGAACCCTACCGTGACGACGGCCGAAACGGCGACCGCTGAACACCCAAAACAAAGGAAGGGACGGGTAGAAGTTCTTCCGAAAAGGCGTCAGAAATCCGGACCGACCGCCGTGTCATCCTCAACCGATAGACGTCACTGCATGCGGATGTGGAGGGGCACGCGGTCAGCAAACCGCTCTCCCGGCCGTTGTCAGTGTTGGTGACAGGAGCGGCTACTTCACAGACGAGTAGGTAGGTGCTCAAGAGTGAGTGCCCCCCGCTTGCCAACAATGCTCGGCAAACCCTGACCGTCACCCGTCCGAGAACTAGCCAAGCCCGATAGCGTTTCAAGTCGGTGACCTGACGGGAACCGGTGCTCTCACTGCGGCAATCACCAATAAATCAGGTGACAGACTGGAGACCCTTTGATGACGAACAACCCGCCAGTGTATTCAGAATTTACGTGTCAGTTTTACTTTAAGATAAAAAAAAAAATCTAAATTTCAGAGGTGAGAGAAGCTTTATGGAGTCGTGATATACGGAGAAACCGAAATTTAGAAACAGACTTTGGTTGTCGACATTTTGAAAGCAGTTAATAGTTTACTCACAATAGCAGCAACCATTAAAAACGGTTCAAGTCTTCAACGAACGACTTCTTGCTCGTGGTTGTCCTGGAGATACGGCGGAATCCGCTGTTTCGATGATTGGGGCCAAGACTGGGGTGAGGAGGACGTGGGACAAAAAGAAGTTGGGCGGTTTCTGTGTAGCAACAGGCAGGCTCCGGGCACTTGCCCTCCCACGAATTTGGTGATGGCGGTATTTTTGATGTCGGAGGATTACCAGAGTGTGTCACACTAAAAACTGTTTGTCTATCTCCATGTGCTGCCTATTCTGTCTCAGCTTCGAGACCGACCAGAGAGTCCAACCTCATCACTACTGCCGACCGGGTCTTTGCACCGCCACGTAGTAGTAACAGTCAAACTGTTCATTACTTTGAACAGAAAATACCAATGTAGTCCGATTTCGTTCGCCGTTTGGTGATCACGACTGTCTTATGATACGACTGCATGCGAACGGCGCTGTCCATTTGGTAAACCGAGCGAGGTGGCGCAGTGGGTAGCACACTGGACTCGCATTCGGGAGGACGACGGTTCAAACTCGTGAAACGTCCCTGTGAAATCGTTTCATAAGACGCTTGTCGAATTCGGTACAAATTATTCACTTTACTACCTGACTTTAGCTAAATTCATAAACTCTTCCAGAAAGACTGAGCACTCAAATAAGGCCTATTGAATATTATATGTGTGTTTTAATGTGGGGTTTCGGTTTTGTTTTGTGGGAAACGCTGAATTGGTCATCGTCTGCTGGGAGCAGACGATGTTGCTTCTCGTTCGAAGGAGAGCACAGGATAACCAACTTAGATTTCCAATACCTGAACAGAGAGGTTTACCCATCTTAGTCGAAGACTCTGTCGAAGGCTGTTTTTGTGTGTGAGATTGGTGACAGACGGCTACCCCTATGGTAGCTTCCGCTGCACGGGGAGCTGGGTAATCTCAAAAGAGAAAGCGGCACTCTTCGGTGAACGCTTGGTGAGTACGGATCGTAGCTCTTAAGGGGGGTTTCAGGTGATAGGAAGCAGGTTGAGTTAGGACTTCGTTATGTTTAACTGGTGAAATACTTAAGAACTTCAGCTTAACTGAAGCGTTTGAAGCTAGTTATTTTTTTAATGATTTTTAATCTTATATTTTGTGGAAGCTGCTTTTGTCTTTGTGCGTCGATTTTGTGCCATGTGTTTGGTAACCAATGACGCTTCTGGTCCACCTCGGCACCGCAATAGGCTTTATTTGAACAGTTTGCTTGTTTAATGAGCTATAATTTCTGCAAGAATACCTGTTCTTTCGTGCGCTTTCTACAAAGCGGCACAACAGTTGGATTTGGAATGCACCACGTGCTCTAGTTCGGCCGTTTGCAAGCAGCAGACGCTGTTGGTATGTTGAATAATTACCGCAGAACCTCGTTCATTGGTTAAATCTCTGTCCAGAATAGTGCATTTTTATGGTATGAATGCAACGGAGATGATAGTATCATTGTCTCCCACCCTCGTTTTCTGTGTTTCTTCTTGCTGTAGTTAAATTGTGCTCTGTTACATGCTCACGTAATTCTTACTTAAATATTTCTAATCAGGCACCAGTTAAGTGTAATTAGGATGTGCAACCAAGTACTTAGATACAATAAATAATCTACGTGAAAGATAAATTCTGTGGTGTTGATCTTACCCACTTACGCCGATTTCCAATCCTGAATTAATCAAGTTGCTTCATGCACGACGTGGAGTGATATTTATCTGACTACTTAAAGAAATATGCATACTTGTAATTAGATCATTAAAGTAATTAAACTAATAGTTTTCCAGCTCCGTTTTTTTATAAATGGCTACGAAGGGCTTGGGCTGGTGGCGACCCTGAATTTCTGAATTTATATCATTATTTGTGTGAGAAAAGCAGCTAGAAATGCGAGATAACGTATATCGCTCGATGAGAAACGTCGTAAAGATAGTAATACGTTACACTCGCGTCTGGTCAGCCCGATTTAGGTTTTCCGTGATTTCCCTAAACCGCTCCAGGCAAATGCCCGGATCGTTCCTTCGATAGGGCTCGGCCGACTTCCTTCACCATCCTTCCCTAATCCGACGGGACCGATGTCCTCGCTATTTGGTCCCCTGCCCCAAATCAAACAACCAACCATTTGGTAAGAATTACCAAAGTCTCCCCTCCTCCCTCTCACCTCACTCTCCCTTTGTCACCTCGATCTGGTACTAGTGGTCCAGCAGTCTCTCTTCCATTTGTTCTTATTTCTGTGTGCCTAACTATGCTTAAATACTTGTTCTGAGCCTTGTTTTGTAATTGCGTGATGTAAGTGAAGGTTGTCATTGATTTAATAGTATTCTGTTCCTTTCAGATTTCATAACATCGTTTTAATTACTGTAAAATCTGTTTCCTGTTTGTACTGCGAATTCCCACCATCTTCCCCCAGTATCCACCCACGTCGGGGACCCCCTCCTCGCAAGAACGTTGCCGACATCTCACACGGTCAGATACTGGACAGGAAATCAACTCTAAATCCGGGCGGCCTGTTTACCTTGACCTCTCGCAGAGACTGGGAAAAGTGTTGTTCATTTATGTCGCCTAGGATTACGAGAGCCTTGTCAGACGGCTAGGTTGCTCCGGTGCACACCTCCTCTCCAATCCGATCTGCGCCCAAATCCCTCACCTTGAAAATGTAACCAGGAGCCACAGACCATAAGATGACACACATCACGGTATTATCAAGACTAAGATGGTAGTTTTTATTCCTGCAACTGTATTTTTATGTATTTTCATTGTTTAGCTAACGGCTGAGGAGCGGCCACACGTTCACTGTTTGTCTGTCCCCATAAAGGGGAAGTAAATTAAAGGTCAAGCAAAAATAATAGTCTAACCTAAGTTTGGGCTGTGCTTAACGTTCACTTTGTTTTGGCCCTACT